>NC_087440.1:29625852-29934463 GCF_036321535.1 Camelus dromedarius
TCAGTAGTTATTGCGGGGTGTAGAGCAAAATTCTAGTTTTCAATCCCTACAAATCCACTGCTGTGAATTTAGAATTCTGTGTTATCAGTAATATCCATAGTTCGTATCATTGGAAAAGAATTATAATTGTAGACTGGGAAATTTCATTTCTTTTTCAGGAAAGCGTAGATAGGCCTGTTTCAAAATGGCCCATTAATAATTCTTTCACTTTGGTCTACTGTGATTGGCTAGGATTACTGTTTTAACATAAGTGCAGGCTACTTTCCTTTAGGATAATTTCCTCTACTTGATCTGATTGTTTTACAGATGAACGGTATATAATACTATTAACTTTCGAATAAATCAGTTGAAACAGGGCCAGTTTCAAAAGTCATGTAAAAAAGCCCTGAGAGTTCCTGTCACATAGCTACTTAGTTTCACTCAGATACTGACACAACTGCAATGATGTCAGCCTTCTAAAAGTGAAGAAAATTCCATGATTGTGAGAAAGGATATAAGGTAGGTAGGTAGATGGATAGATATAGAAAGATGTTCTCTTAAATGTAATATACTGATAGGTATATAATTTATTAAGTCTAATATAATCTTCAAATACGTCTACAATTCTTTTCTTGAAGGGCTTATCAATTCTGATCAGAAATTTTCTTAGGTCCATAACGAAAGTATGAATGAGATTAAAGAGGGAACACAAGTCAATATTTCAGTCTTCAAGAAAAAAATTAGCTATTGATATACAAGTCCTTATTTCTTTCCAAAGATGATTTAAATATAAATCTGGATCCCCAAGTATCTATACACACTCATTTGATATTTGCTGGTCCTTACACAGAGCACAGAAAGATGAAAATCTCCAACACCCCCAACACCACCAGCAACATCACTGGCTTCATCCTCCTGGGCTTCCCTGGCTCCAGGGAGGGCCACATCTTCCTCTTTGTGCTCTTCTCTGGTGCCTACCTCCTGACCCTCATGGGCAATGGTTCCATCATCTGTGCTGTGTGCTGGGATCAGAGACTCCACACCCCCATGTACATCCTGCTCGCCAACTTCTCCTTCCTGGAGATCTGCTATGTCACCTCCACGGTCCCCAACATGTTGGCCAACTTCCTCTCTGACAACAAGGTCATCTCCTTCTCTGGGTGCTTTCTCCAGTTCTACTTTTTCTTCTCCCTGGGTGCTACAGAAAGCTTTTTCTTAGCTATAATGGCATTTGATCGCTACCTTGCCATCTGCCGGCCTCTACATTACCCCACTCTTATGACTGGACGACTCTGCTCCAATCTTGTGGTCAGCTGCTGGGTAAGTGGTTTCCTCTGGTTTTTGATTCCCATTATCATCATCTCCCAAATGTCATTCTGTGGTTCCAGGATTATTGACCACTTCCTGTGCGACCCAAGTCCTCTTCTAGCACTCACTTGCAAAAAAGCTCCTGTGATAGAGCTTGTCTTCTCCACTTTATGTCCTGTGCCCCTCATCATTCTCTGTTCCTTTATCATGGGGTCCTATGCTCTGATTTTAAAAGCTGTATTCAAAGTCCCTTCAGCAGCTGGACGAAGAAAGGCTTTCTCCACTTGTGGGTCTCACCTGGCTGTGGTTTTACTGTTCTATGGCTCAGTTGTTATCATGTATGGAAGCCCAGCCTCTGAGCATGAAGCTGGAATGCAGAAGATCGTTACTCTCTTTTATTCTGTTGTGACCCCACTTCTTAACCCTGTGATATATAGTCTTAGAAACAAAGATATGAAAATGGCCCTGCAGAAATTTCTGAGGCTATTAAAAGTGTTAATCAAAAATGTTCTTGAACAATTAGAGTCCAAAATTGTATTTAACTTATTTACAAACATTCACAAAAATCGTATTTAACTCATTTTCAGGTTAAAAAATGGTTTTTTCAGATAATTATTAGTATTGACTAAAACGTCAGCCATCTGTGAGCATGTATCTGTTGTTTATTTCTTTTCATAGTTCTCGACCACTTGTTCTGTTTCTTTTTTAACCATTTTTTATTGAAGTATAGTTAATTTATAATGTGTTAATTTCAGGTGTGCAGCAAAGTAGTTCAGTTATGTATACATATATTCTTTTTCAGGTTCTTTTCCATTATAGGCTATTACAAGATATTGAATATAGTTCCCTGTGCTACACAGAAGAAACTTGTTTATCTATTTTATATATAGTAGTTATTACCTGCAAATCTTAAACTCGTATTTAATCCTTCCCACCCATTCTCCCTGGTAACCGTAAGTTTGTTTTCTATGTCTGTGAGTCTGTTTCTGTTTTGTAAATAAGTTCATTTGTGCCTTTCGTCTTTTAGATTCCAAATATGGGTGATATGGTATTTTTCTTTCTCTTTCTGGCTTACTTCACTTAGAATGACGATCTCCAAGTCCATCCATGTGGCTGCAAATGGCATTATATATTTTTATGGCTAAGCAGTGTTCCATTGTATAAATATATCACAACTCATCTATCTAGTCAGCTGTTGATGGACATTTAGGTTGTTTTCATGTCTTGGCTATTGTAAGACATTGTCTTTTTGCAAGTGCACCTCACATTACAGAATAAAAGTGCTTCTAGAAACTCTCTGTAAGCTACCATATAGTTAGTCATGCTTAGAGATTATTGATAAGTTCCCCAAAACAAAATAAGTATGATAATAAAACATAATATAAAGTCCAAACTAAAATATTACTTTAAAATTTTAAATAAACACAGATTTTAGTAATAGAAAGCTGGGTTACATGAACTTACTATCCTGCTAAGAATAAAGAAAAACACTAAACTTAAAAATAAATAAATAGAACTTTTAAAAAGTGAATCTGAAGAGATAATGGGATAATGGTAAACTTTTTTTATGAAAGTCTAAGTGGTGAGCACTAAAGTCATTCATGTTCAGAGAGCACTTGCCTACAGTTCACATCCTTATACCTCATGACAGTGCCTGGCTAGAGAAATATAGATAGGCACTCAGGACTCCCATGAAGTTGGAGCCCTCAGTGGTCTTCATCCTCAAGTAAGTATGAGCCAGAACTATACCTAACACCACTCAGAAGGAAAAACAAAAATGTAGCATGCCTGGAAGTTTGTGGCTATGGTTCAGCTATTGCGTGGATTTACACATAACATTTTCTCCAATCCCCAACATGTTGCTTGCAATATATTCTCCTTTTGGTTCAAAGGTATTTAACTTTCTACTAAAGACTCTGCCATCCCCTTCCCTTCATCTCTCATGAATGGACCCACATACATATGTACACATAAACACATATACACATATGCACAATCCCATGGTTCTAACAAAATTTCAAAGTATTTTAATTCTCCAGGGTAGACAATATATTAGGCCACAAAACAGTCTCCAAAAATTTTGAAAAACTGAAATCATACATATATTTCCCAATTATGATGTAATGAAACTAGAAATCAATAGCAGAAGGAAAACTGAAAGTCCACAAACGGAAAGTAAACAGCACACTCTTAAACAACCAATGGGTCAAAGAAAAAAATTGCAAGGGAAATTATAAAAAGAAAATTGAAAAAAATGAAAATAAAAACACAACAAATCAAAACTTACAGAATGCAAAGAAAGCAGTGCTAACAGGGAAATTTATAACTGTAAAGCTTTACATTAAAAAAGAAGAAAGGTCAACAATGAGGAGAGTGACAAGATATAAAAATAAGTGGAGACTAAATAATACACTTCTAAACAACCATTTGGTCAAAGGAAAAATAAAAAGGAAAAAAACTATCCCAAAACAAATGAAAATGAAAATACAACTTATTAAATATTGTAGGATGCAGTAAAATCAGTTCTGAGAGGAAAGTTTATAGCAATAAAGTCATATATTAAAAATTAGAAAGATCTCAAATAACCTAACTTTACACATCAAGGAACTGGAAAAAGAAGAACAAACTAAGCCCAAAATTAGCAGAAGGAAGGTAATAATAAGAATCAGAGTAGAAATAAATGAAATAGACACCAGAAAAATAATAGAAAGGATCAATGAATCTAAGAGCTGGTTCTTTGAAAAAATAAAGTTGACAAACTTTTAGGTAGAATAAGAAAAAAGAGAAGAATAAAATAAGAAATAAAAGAAGAGACATTACATTACAACTAATACTATAGAATAACAAAGGATCATGAGACTACTATGAACAATTATATACCAACAAATTCCACAACCTAGAAAAATTAATACATTTTAGAAACACACAACCTCCCCAAACAGAATCAGAAAGAAATAGCAAATCAGAACAGACAAATAACAAGTAAAGAGAATGAATCAGTAATCAAAAAACTCCTTACACAGAAAACTCCAGGACCTGATGGCTTCATGGAGAATTCTACCAAAGTAAGAATAAATACCAATCCTCCTCAGATTCTTGCAAAATATCAAGGAGGAGGGAATTCTTTTAAACTCAACAAAATACTAGCAAAGAGAATTCAAGCACACATTAAAAGGACTTTATACCGTGACCAAGTGGGATTGATCCCTAGGATGCAAGGATGGTTCAACATACACAAATCAATAAATGTAATACATCACATCATAAAATGAAAAATAAACCACATGATTATCTCAAAAGACACAGAAAAATCTTTAACAAAATACATCATCCTTTCATAATAAAACCCTTAACAAACTGGATTAAGAAGGTACATACCTCAACATAATAAAGATCATATAGAACAAACCCACAGATAACATTTTACTCACTGGAGGAACAGGGAAAAGATGGTCACTCTCCCCAGTCTTATTCAATACAGTACTGGAAGTCCTAGCTACAACAACTAGGGAAGACTAAGAAAAAAAAAGCATCCACCATTTGCAGCAATACAGATGGATCTGGAGATTGCCATACTAAGTGAAGTAAGTCAGAAAGAGAGAGAAAAGTACCATATGATATCACTTACATGTGGAATCTAAAACAAACAAAAAAAAACAAAACAAAACAAAACACAAATGAACTTATTTACAAAACAGAAACAGACACAAACATAGAAAACAAACTTGTGGTTACGAGAGAGGAAGGAAGGGGGCACAGATAAATTGGGAGTTTGGGATTTGCAGATACTAACTACTATACATGCAAGGATAAACAAGAAGTTCCTACTGTATAGCACAGGGAACTATATTCAATATCTTAGAATAGCCTATAATGAAAAAGAATATGAAAAAGTGATATAGATATATAACTGAATCACTATGCTATACACCAGAAATTAACACAACATTGTAAACTGACTATACTTCAATAAAAAAAAAAAGAAATAAAAGGCATCCAAGTCAGGAAGGAAGAAGTAAGATTTTCATTATTTGTTGATGATATAATCCTATACATAGAAAATCCCAAAGAATCAGTCAAAAAAACTATTAGAATTAACCAATAATTTCAGTAAAGTGGCAGGATACAAAATCAACATACAGAAATCAATTTCATTCCTTTATATTAATGATGCAGTATCTGAAAAAGAAATAAAGAAACCCATCCTATTCACAATAGCATTAAAAACAACAAAATACCTAGGAATAAATTTAACCAAGAAGGTGAAAGTTCTGTAGTATGAAAACTATAAAACTTTGCTGAAAGAAATCAAAGAAGACACAAATTAATGGAAAGACATACCATGTCCATGGATCAGAAGAATTAATATTGTTAAAATGCCCATACTACCCAAAGTCATCTACAGATTCAACACAATCCTCATTAAGATATCAAAAACATTCTTCACAGAAATAGTGAAAACAATCCTAAAATTCGCTTGGGAGCACAAAAGATCCTAAACAATCCTGGGAAAAAATAACAAAGTTAAAGGTATCATGCTTCCAGATTTCAAACTATGCCTCAAAGCCGTTGTAATAAAAAGTGTAATACTAGCATAAAAGATACATTGATCAATGGAACAGAATAGAGAACCTAGAATTAAATCACAGTATATACAGTCAACTATTATTTGATAAGAAAGCCAAGAATACCCAATGAGGAAAGAATAGTCTCTTCAATAAATGGTGCTGGGAAAACTGGAGAAACATATAATAAATAATGAAATTGGATCCATACTCACACCACTCACAAAATTAACTCAAAATGTATCAAGTACTTAAACATAGACCTAATACTATAAAACTTTTAGAAGAAAATGTAGGGAAGAAGCTCATCAGTATTGGTTGTGGCTATAATATTTTTGAGCATGACACCAAAAGCACAAACAAAAGAAAAAATCAAACAAATGGAACTGCATCCAAATGAAAAGCTTCTTCACAGCAAAAGAAGCAATTAACAAAATGAAAAGACAACTTATAGAATGGGAGAAAATTTTTCAAACCATCTATCAGATAAGGGGTTGATATCCAAAATATATAAAGAACACAGTCAACTTGATAACAAAAAACTAATCTGATTAAAAAATGGACAGAACAACTAAACAGACATTTCTCCAAAAAGGATTCAGAATGGCCAACAGGCACATGAAAAGATGCTCAACATCACTAATCATCAGAGAAATGCAAATCAAAACCACAATGAGATACCACCTCACACCTGTTAGAATGGCCATCATCATGAAGGCAAGAGACAACAGGTGCCAGTGAAGATGGGTGAAAGGGGAAGTCTTACACATTGTTGGTGGGAATGTAAATTGGCCCAACCACCATGGAAAACAATATACAGGTTCCTCAGAAAATTAAAAATAGATCTATCATATTATCCAGCAATTCCACTTCTGGGTATATACTCAAAGGAAATGAAAACAAGATTTCAACAAGATATATGCACTCCTGTGTTTATCACAGCATTATTCACAACAGCCAAAATATAGAAACAATCCAAATGCCCATCAAAGGATGAATGGATGAAAAAGATGTTGTACATATGCACAACAGACTATTACTCAGCCATGAGAAAAAGAGATACCCTCAAATTGCAACAACATGGATGAACCTTGAGCACATTATGTCAAGCAAGATAAGTCAGACAGACAAAGACAAATACTGTATGACATTACTTATATGTGGAACCTAAAAAAGTTAAAACCTATTGAAAAAAAAAAACAGTAAAATGGTGGTTATCAGAGGATGGGGAGTGGAAAGGATAAAAGTGATGGTGTTTAAGGGTACAAACTTGTAACAAGTAGCAAGTAAGGCATTAAGATCTAATGTACAGTATAATGATAATAGAAAATATCTTTCTACTATAATTGTGTAATGATAACTGTTGCTATATTAGCAATCATATTACAATATATACATGCATCAAAGTAATATATTGCACACCTTCAACTTATACAATGTTACATGTCAAATTTATTCAATTAAAAAATCCTGAAAAAATTAAATTTTTAAAATAAAATCAAAATAAGTAGTAGCACAAACAAAAAAGAAAGATCTCAAGTTAAAAACCTAACTTTATACCTTAAAGAACTAGAAGAAAAGAAGAAACTAAACTCAAAGCTAGCAAAACGAAGAAAATCATAAAGATTAGAGGAGTGATAAATAAAATAGTGAATAGAAAATCAACAGAAAAATAAATGAAATCAAGAGTTGGGATTTTGAAAAAAATCAACATAACTGATGAACCTTTAGCTAGACTAAGCAAAGAGAGACAAAACTCAAATAATTCATAAAATGGAGGCTTTAGAGCTGATGTTTCAGAGAGAGTACAATGAACAACTGTCCATTAAAAAAATGGTTACCCTGGATGAAATGGGTAACTCTCTAGAAATACACAATCTACCAAGATAAATAATGAAGAAATAGAAAATCCAAATAGACCTATAACCAGTAAGGATATTACATCAGTCATCAGAAATCTCCTAAAAAAGAAAAACTCAGATCCAGATGGCGTCACTGATGAACTCTTCCAAACATCTAAAGAATTAACAATAATTCTCAAACTTCTGAAAAAAATTGAAGAGGGAACACTTTCTACTTCATCTTATGAGGCCAACATTACTCTGATATCAAAGCCACACAAAGCTTTATAGCCAGACACTACAAGAAATGATAACTACAAACCAGTATCTTTTGTGAATAAAGAAGGAAAAATCTTCAAAAAATAGCAAATCAAATTCAACAGCGTATTAAAAGGCTTATACACCATGACCAAGTGGGATTTATTCCTGCAAGTTTCAACATATGAAATTCAATCAATGTAATACACCACATTGGCAGAATGAAAGAAAAACCATATGATCATCTCAAATGATGCACAAAAGGTATTTGACACAATTCAACACCCTTTGTGATAGAAACACTCAACAAACGAGGGACAGAAGAAAACTACCTCAACATAAGAAAAGTCACATATGAAAAACCCACAGTGAACATCATATTCAATGATTTTTAAAAAAACTGAAAGCTTTTCCTCTGAGATCAGGAATAAGACATGAGTATGTAGTTTCACCAAATTCTATTTAACATATTATTGAAGATCTAGGCAAAGAAACTAGGCAAGAAAAGGGAATAAAAGATATCCAAATTGGAAAGAAAGAAATAAAATTATCTCTGTTCACAGATGATGTAATCTTATATGTAAAAACCCTAAAGATTACACACAAATACACACACACACACACACACACACACATACACAACTATTAGAACTTAAAAACAAATTCAGCAAAGTTACAGGATATAAAATCAACAAACAAAAATAAGTTGCATTTTTATGAACAACCCAAAAAGGAAATTAAGAAAACAATTTAACTTATAATAGCATCAAAAAGAATACAATACTTAGGAATAAATTTAACCAAAGAGGCAAAAGACTTCTACACTGAAGACTATAAAATGTTGCTGAAAAAAATTAAAGAAACACAAATAAATGGAAAGAGAGACCACATTTGTGAACTGCAAGACTTCATGTTATTAAGATATAAATACTACCCAATGTGACTTATAGAGTCAATGAAATCCCTATCAAATCCCAATGATTTTTTTGCAGAAATAGAAAAAGAAATAGAAAAAAATGCATCCCTCCCCAACCCTTCCCGTTTTGGTCAAATGATTTTTGACAAGGGTGCCAACACCATTCAATGGAAGAAAGACAGTCTTTTCAAGAAATGTTGCTAGGAAACCTGGATATCCAAATGCAAAATAATGAGATTGGATCTTTACCTTATACTATATTCAAAAATTTATTCAAAATGAATCAAAGACATAAACATAAACCCTAACACTATAAAACTCTTAGAATAAACATATGGGGAAAGGTACATGACACTGCATTTGGCAATGATTTTTTGGATATGGCACAAAAAGCACAAGCAGCAAAAGAAAAATAGATAAATTGGACTACATTAGAATTTAAAACATTTGTGTATTAAAGGACACTACCAACAGAATGAAAAGGCAATGCATGGAATGGTAGAAAATATTTGCAAATTACAGATCTAAAAAGGGATGGATATCTAAAATACACAAAGAACTCCTATAACTCAACAACAACAACAAATTTAAAAATGGGCAAAAGACTTGAATAGAGAAAAGGACTTATTCTACAAAGAAAATAGACAAATGACCAATAAGCAGATGAAAAGATGCTCAACATCACTAATCATTAGAGAAATACAAATCAAAACTACAATGAGATAGATACCATTTCACACTCATTACAATGGCTATTATCAAAAACCAACAAACAAACAGAAAGTAAGAAGTGGAGGAGATGTGGAGAAATTGAAGCACTTGTACATTGCTGGTAGGAATGTTAAATGGTTCAGTCTCTGTGGGAAATGGTATGGCAGTTCCTAAAAACCATAGAATTACCATATAATCCAGCAATTCCACTTCTGGGTATATAGCCAAAAGAACTGAATGCAGGGAATCAAATAGCTATTTGTACATCCATGTTCATAGCAGCATTATTCACAACAGTCAAAAGGTGGAAGCAACTAAAGTATTCTTCAACAGATGAATGGATAGGATAAACAAAACGCTATATACACGATGGAATATTATTCATCCTGAAAAAGGAAGGAAATTCTGACACATGCTACAACATAAATAAACCTTGCTAGGTGAAATAAGCCAGTCACAGAGGACAAATTTTGTCTGATTCCACTTATATGTTTCCTAAAGTAGTAAAAATTCAGAGACAGAAAGTGGAAGTCATTGCCAGGGGCTAGGGGAGAGTAGAATGCGAATTATTGTTTAATGGTTATGGAATTTCAGTTTGGGAAGATAAAAAAGTTCTGAAAATGGATGGTGGTGATGGTTGCACAACAACGTGAATATACTTAATGTTCCAGAACTGTACACTTAAAATGGTCATTTTATGTCATATATTTTTTACCACAATAAGAAAATTTAAAACCATTAAAAAAGGTAATAAAAGAAAATAAGATAATAAAAAATATCTGAATAATAAAAAAAAAAAACAAGAAAGGGGAAATAAGGGAACAAAGAACATACAGGACAAATGGAAAATTAATAGTCTATCAGTAATTAAGGACTGGAAACAAAAATTTACAGTTGTCAAGTGTGTGAAGAAAGCATACTCCCAGAGAGTATAAAAAATGCACATTGTGAACATTCTCTGATTTCCCAGTAGACTTTTCCTGAAAACAAAAAGAAATTATCTGGAAATCCCACATAGACAGCTTGCCATTGCCTTTAAAACAGTATTTCCACCTTCACTCTGGTAGCCAATTTAATCTAAACTATTTGAAAATTATGGATAAAGAAAGGATGTGACACCAAGAAGTCTTGAGGGAGTCATAAGCCAGCCCAAGAGGAGTGTGAAGACCTCACAATAACCTCATGAAACTTTAATTGCACCTTTGAGAGTCTCAACAGTGCTCTTTTCCCCTTCATTCACCTGCAGCCCCTTTCTGAAATCTCATGTGGTTCACACCCCATTTCTTTCAACAACTCTACAGCAAAAGTAACCAACATATAAAACTCACCTGCTGAATTTTCTCTTCTGGGTGAGACATGCGAAAGACCTGGGTGTCTGGGGGTGATTGATGTCGCTTATGTAGCTCTTGATGAAAATACCAGTATGTCAAATGAGGCCCACACTTCAAAGACTGATTTTAGAGCTGTGCTTCTTTTCTCTGGCTGTTGTATCACCCAACAGAAGTACCCTGTAGTTGTAACTGTTTCTTTTGAGCACTTCAGGAAGGGAAAAAAGTAAGTCTCGGCATTTAACTTTGTATATCCCAGGATGCTCAGGGTCACACCCTTGGGTTTTGATTCCATGTAAAGGCAAGAGAAGCATCAGTGTGAAGATAAAGACTCAGTACTTATTTCCTGCTTTGTCCTCTATCATGAATGGTAAGTAACTTTTCTCCCTGTCTAGACATTGCTGTATTTTTTTCTAAGACATCTACAAATGGATACTAGCTCCAGTGGAATCCTATTTTAATATTAATACAATTTTGCAAACTGTTGTGGCTCTTGTTTCTGGATATGTAGTTTCACGCACTGGTAACATGGTATTTAACATGAACTGTTGACTACGGTGCCCAGTGACTCATCTCCCTCAGTTTAACAATCCTTGAAACTTTCTTGCCTGATGATTCACAAAGGGATGCCTCGATATTCAGAAATCTGATAAATTATATAATTTGGTATGAGAAGACTTTTTAGTGTTGTACTCTGATTTTCTACAGTGCCCCCAGTTAAATATAACTTATTCCCACTTACTCTTATGCACATCACAGGTAATGTAGCACATTTCCTTTAGTTACTGATTTTTTGCTTCTTGAATTATGAACATTACTATGTTTTAATATCTTCTTCCTTTATATCAGAACAAACTGTATGCTTTTAAGTGCCAGAACATACAAGGAGGTCAGTAAAATAAATCTGAGCAACCAAAGAGAGTTGTTTGTAGCTCTGATGTGTAATACATTGGAACTGAGTGACTTTTTAATTATTTAGGTTTTTAAACAATTATGCTAAATAATTTATCCTAGTTAATTTGTAACCATATTTGTTAGTAGTATTAACAGCAACAGCTATGAATGTTTTCAGGTCCTAGTAAATTCTAGGAACTGTACTCATCATATATATTCAATAGTATTTTCACAAGACCTCTGAAAAATAGGTGTTAATTTCCCCAAGAGCCCACAGTATGCCATACAGTATTTAAATCCAAATCAATGTGATGTTGTCATTTATCTTCAAGTACAATGACATGACAGCACTACTGAGTTAAGTATTTCTGGACTGCGTCAATCAGTTGTGTACCTGATCCAAATATGGTATGTCATCACACAGATTGAAGAGTGAGTGTTCTCTTCCTTCCTCACCAATCCATGTACTTTCATACTAAAATGATGTTCTCAGTCCTTCCTAAAGAGGTCCATTTTTCTTTCTAGGTTACATGTACAGCTGCTCCACCCCACTACTAGACCACCCAAACAAACAAATCATTTACATCCATCTCCTATGTGTCCAGAACAGATTTTAAAAACATTTGGGAGGGAAAATCAACAGGATTTGGTGACTGATTGCATATGGGAGGTGACAGAATTGGAAAGTGCCTTAAGTGACTCAAGTTTCTGTCTTTAGCAAATGCTAAATGGATTAGTGAACAGAGAGTAGTACCATTCACCAAGATGCGAATACTTAATGGGAAGGAAGTCATTATGAAGGAAAAGATGGAATAAGGAGAAGTACTGAGAAGAAGGGTGATTATAGATTTGAAAATATAAAAGAGGATAAATGACTAGGGAGGCTTATGTTTAGAATGGACACTCACACATGACAGGAATATAAATGAGGTAAGGTGAGATTAGTAGACCACAGGTTTGCTATAAGTTTGGTCAGTTACAAAAGACACTGCCCAGTAATGTTCAGACTGGAGGCTTGGTGATGATGATGTTCATAAATTCAGTAGATTACCTTTTCAGTGACAGAATTGACAAGACCAAAATTCATTCAATCATTAATTCATTGAACTAATGCCTACTAAGCATGAGAAAATCAGTCAATTGAGAATACAAAGATAAATTTAACACCATTTATGAATTATAAAAGCTTTCAGTCTAGAGGGAAACACATAAACACATGACTTAGTCATTATGGCGCATGCTTTAGTAGGAACAAGTATAATGTGCTATTGAAATGTTGAGCAGAAATTTTTCTTATATATAGTAGTTTTGCTTTGCTGACCTCAGTAAATTATGGGTATCAAAAGAATATCTAAAAATCTTCATCATCAAAAACTTGGACATTATTGATTAGGCTAATTAATTTTTTAAATCATAACCTCACTTTATGGGTCAAGTATATTGAGATATATGCTCAAGAATATTAATTATTGTACTTACTACAATACAAAACACTGATAACAATCAAAATCTATCACTAGGAAGTTGATTAAATCTATAGAAAACAATACAGCCACTGAATTGACAAAGCAGAGCTGTATTTTTGACATGGAAAAAAGACTAAAATATATTAGGTTAAAAAAAAGCTTGTACAAGTGCCCATCAATAGATGATTGGCTTAAGAATATGTGAGATAGATAGATAGATAGATAGATAGATAGATAGATAGATAGATAGATATACACACACACATATATATACACAATGGAATGTTACTCAGCCACAAAAAAGAATGAAATATTGTCATCTGCAGCAATGTGAATGGACCTAGAGAATATTATGCTTAGTGAGATAAGTCAGACAGAGAAAGACAAGCATAATGATATCATTTATATGTGGAATCTAAAAAGTAACACAAATGAATCTATATACAAAACAGAAACAGACTCACAGACACAGAAAACAAACTTATGGTTACCAAAGGGGAGAGAGAAAAGACAAATTAGAAGTATGGGATTAACACATACAAATTACTATAGATAAAATAAATAAGCAACAAGAATTTAGTATACAGCACAGGGAATTATACCAAATGTTTTGTAATAACCTATAATGAAATATAATCTGCAAAAAAAAAAAACAAACAAATCACTGTGCTGTACACTTGAAACATTCTAAAGAAGAGAGGAGCGCAATTCTCCAAAGAGTTAAAATTTGTTTACTCTGAGAAGCTGAATTTTTTGGTCTGTTACTACATTTTTCATGTTCTAGTTATTTTTAAAGTATTTTTACCTTGGAAATAAATTGTATTTTGATAAAGTAAGTTTTGATTAATACTTTAATAATTTGTATATTTAAATAATTAATTTAATAAAAATTAATAGACTGAAGTAACAACACATAAGCTACTTAGATTATTTGAAGTGTTCTACTGAATAACTATGTTAAAAATATCCTTGCATTTGGAGAAGGCTTATTGAAAATATTTTACATGTCTTGTGTAAAACCAAAATGAAAGAAAATAAAATATCTCTTGTGTTCAGAAAGAATTGATCTTTTGCAACATTTTTTAAAGTGATGTTATGTTTGTTTCTCTATTTTTTTGATAAATGACCTTTCCAAGCTTATTAAGATTCTGAGTTTCCTGGCGGTGGGTAGATGGGATCACAGTCATCTGTGATATGTGAACAACATAAGAATGAACCTTTTTAAGTAGCTGAACCATATATTTTGAAACAAACTGTTAATTTAAATGAGAGACTTGTGGCAAAATGATTTTAAACATTGTATTTGTTTAGTGTAGCAGAGATTCAAATGACAAATGAGAGGAGTTTAAAATACAAGCATAAAGTCAAGTCAATTCAAGAACATTCTAAGCTAACGATTAATTCTGTACTCTCCAGAAAAAATTTTACTATGATCTCTCCTTTGGGTTTCTATGCTGAGACTTGTAATTCCCTGATAAGTTATGAGAGAAAACTATTCTGATGTGAACAGCTCAGAGTGCAAAATGGACATTCACAGCTCTAGAGAATCTGAGAACTATGTCAAGTGCCTTCTACTTGGGGAGAGATCTCAAAAAATAATAATTCTACTCCTAATTCTTGGCTAAAAAATTAATTCAGACTAAACCCTGTACTATTAGAAATCATTAACAATGGGTGGGGAAAAAGAATACAAATAATCACTTTTCTGCTTTTCACCGAGGGTAGTGCTTCTGAGTTTCCAAAATTTCATAATAAAGAGAAGTTTTTTTACCGTAATCCATTGATAAAGAAAATCCAAGTAATGTAAAGATTCTATTGTTATGAACCCAACTTAATTGAAATCTGGGATCACTAGGATTGTTGGTTGGTGGCTTTTAAGTAAGAACTACGAGTTAATGCAAGGGTTATTCCAAACTAACTGCCAAATAGCCAACATATGTACCTTGAACAGGTTTCCCACAAATGTTTCCAGAAACAAAACATATAATGGTGTTTTCTGTCTTCCCTGCAGCCCTGGGATTCATGAACAATTCAGCAGCGAGCACTGTGACTGAGTTTGTCCTCCTAGGCTTCCCTGGTTGTCAGGAGTTGCAATGTTTCCTCTTTTCACTGTTCTTTGGGGTCTATGTATTTACCATGATGGGCAATGGAACCATTGTTTGTGCTGTGAGGTGGGACCAACGGCTCCACACCCCAATGTATATTCTCCTAGGGAATTTTGCTTTCCTTGAAACCTGTTACATTACCTCCACTGTGCCTAGTATGCTAATTAATTTCCTCTCAGAGACAAAAACCATCTCTTTTGTTGGCTGTTTCCTCCAGTTATATTTTTTTACTTCCCTTGGTACAACTGAGGCATATTTCCTCTGCATCATGGCATATGATCGGTACCTTGCTGTCTGCCGCCCACTGCGCTACCCAACCATCATGACCCAACGGCTCTGCTCTATCTTGATGTCTCTTTGCTGGGTGTTTGGGTTCCTTAGTTACTCTGTCTCCACCGTGCAGCTCTCTCAATTGCCCTTCTGTGGGCCCAACACCATCGATCACTTTCTGTGTGATATGGACCCACTAATGGCTCTGTCCTGTGCCCCAGCTCCTGTCACTGAGACTGTCTTCTATGTCCTGAGCTCCCTGATTATCATCCTAACTCTTCTGTATATCCTCGGCTCCTATACCGTTTTACTGATAACTGTGTTAAAAGTCCCTTCAGCAGCTGGCCGGCAGAAGGCCTTTTCCACATGCGGATCACATCTGACAGTGGTGTGCTTATTCTTTGGGGCTCTTTTGGCAACGTATGTGAGCCCTACAGCTGATAACCCAGCTGAAATTCAGAAGATCATGACTTTGTTCTACTCTGTGGTGACTCCCTTCTTAAACCCCCTGATTTACAGCTTACGAAACAAGGAGATGAAGGCTGCACTGAAGAAAGTCCTGAGAATACAATGAACATAAACTAACCTACATGAGAACAAACAAACCACTGTCCAGGCATAAAAGATTAATTAAGAAATGCTTCATTTACTGCTGCTAATTCTCCAGTGCACACTTTAAAGAAGATATTTTCCAGTGGGGTCCATCAGTGTTTTATTCTTCAAGTAATCTGGCAGAGCTAAACCATAGCTGATTCACATTCCATTCAAAGTGTAACAACAATATTTTCAACATGGGTAACTTCTTAGATAGTACTATGAGGACATTATATTTGTGCTATTTCACACAGTTTTAGATTTGATTATTGTGTGATGGAGGTGAAGCTCAAACAAGAACAGTTATCCCAGATGAATCATCATTGGTGTACTAAAGGCATTTCTTAAGACAGTCCAGTATTTTTGAAAGTGAAGAAGTAATTTAATTTAAATGCCTAGAAAAACTTTCTTATCCCCTTGGCTCTTCATGGTTGAGAATCTTCCAGGTTAGGGACAGACTGATAGTTGTATGCTTATATAAGTGACGTTTCAACATCAGATACAATAGTAATTTTTTCATTCAACAAAAATTTATTGAGCATCTACTTTATTTAAGCACTGTTGTAGGCATTTAAGATACGCTATGACCAAAATAGTCAAAAAACACTGTGTAGAGTTTACTTTCTAGTAAGAGACAAACAATAAAAAATGATAAAATATACAGCATGTTGGAGAGTGATAAGCAACATAAAGAAAGGGGAAGGAGGACAGGAAGCATAGGAGAAAGGGCTGAAATTTTAAATAGGATGATCAGGGAAGGCCACACTGAGAAGGTAACATTTAAGAAAAGCTTGAAGGAGATGAGGGAATGAGCATGTAAACAGCTGAGGGAAGAGCATTCCAGGCAGAGGGAAGCAAGTTCTCTATAAGATCCTAAGGCAAGACTTTGTTCCGGTAACAGCAAAGAGTTTGACTTGGTTGGAATAGAGAGATTAAGGGGGAAAATATTGGACATGAAGTCAGACAGAGTATACAGAGGGCCAAATGGTGCAGGGCTTTGTAAGCCATAGTAAGAACTTTTAATTCTATATGAGATGGGAAGCCTTCTTGAGCAAAGGAGTAACATAATCCCACTTACATTTTAAAAGGGTCATCCCCATAGTTATTTCATTGACAATAGTCTAAACAGAGGTATGGGCATTTAAAAACTCTTATTCTACTTGTCAAATAAAATTTTTTACTTCTTTTTAAAGGAATAAGTATCTGTAACCGGTTCTTGGGGATAAATATTTGCGGAGGGGGAAAAGTCAGGGTACTGGTTTGCCCAAGAGGAATGGAAAGTCCTCCTACACTAAGAAAGGAAATTCTAATTCTGGGGTAGTGTTTTCATGACAGTCTTGAGAGATAATGGAGTTAGGAATCTACTCTTGAGGCTCTTGAATCACACTTAGTCATATTATTATTATACACACATTTACAAATTATTTTTGTATCTATTATTTCATTCTCATATCAGCCTTACTCTGGGGAACACAAGGAAGGTGAGTATGTAGCTAATATTTGAAGAAATGAACTCACCAAGCTCTTACAGCTAATAAGTAAAACCACTCAGGCTAGATTTTCTGGGTCCTAGTTTTCTATTTCCTCACCACCTTCTCTTTAGGTTCAATTCTGTTCCCACCCAGTGCCCCCTTTTTAATCCCGGGTCACTCCCTTTCACATGATGCCTGAATAATCTTCTCCATCATTTCTCTGTCTATCCTAGGTCTCTTTCAAAAGCCTCCCAGACACTAAATCTAATCTTGCTTTTCTAGGTACAACATCACCCAAAGCTCAGCTTCAAGTGCCTATTATCCCTACAAATATCATTCTTAACCCTCTCTCCAAATCATGCTCAGCTAACTCCTGATCCTACTGAAATCCCTGCCAAACTCAGAAGCTAGTTCAGACATACCCATACTTAACCCAGACTTTAATGATCTGCACAGTGGCTGTCAAACTTCAGTATGCAACAGAAACACATGGAAGTTTGTTAAAAACAGATTTCTGGGCCCCACACTGAGAGTTTCTGACTCACTAGGTTGGGGGGGGGGGGGCTAAGAACTTGCATTTTAACAAGTTCTCAAGTGATGTTAATACTGCTGATACAAGGACTACATTTTTTAGAAGCTGCTCTGTCCTTATATAGCCTCACCCCTAAACTCAGTAGTGTTCTCTACTTGAGCTCTTGCTATGATGGAATTCATCTCCCACTCAGGTTCTCTGTCTCATCTTATTTGTTCTCCTTCTCCTAATATCAATGAAAGAATTCATACTTCCCACCCCTCAGCCATTTATAGTGCTAAACTTTGATTTTCCGTAATATTGCATCATGTCAGTCAACATTACAAATCCACTTTTACAGAAAACTCAATTTTTTCAAACAAATGTGTTATACTTTTTTATACATTTTATACAAACAAGTTATACTTAAAAATTTAAAAAGAGATTCTTTATCTTATGTTGAATGTAACAAAATTATAAACTATGTATAGACAAAGAATTTTTTTTAATTTAAGTCCTTATAGGTTAGGCTCCAAGAATGAAGCACATGTACTTTTTGGAGAAAAGATCTCACACACACACACACCCCTTACATGCACACACATATTCTTTCTCTTTCTCTCCTTTTTTCTCTCCTCTCCCATTAACCTGTCCCACTCTCCATCTCCCTTCCCCAATTCAGATCAGTTCTTTAGAGGAAGGATATCACCACAAAGAAGAAAACTTTCGTAGATACTCCTGGATACTTATCCAAACCTCTGTCTCACTAGTTAAACCACTGGGGGAAATAGAAATAAATACAGAGGGATTTGATGCATGCACAGAGATACACGCACAGGGAACTAGGTACCTCCTAATAGAGCACACTGGGGAACTATGGATCCCACTCAGGAGAGACTTGTAAACTCTTAATAATCACTGACATGAAAAATAAATTTAATTTGGTTCAGAATACTGAAGGACGCAAGTCTCTGGAGCCACAAACGCTTCTCTCCATCCATGAATGAGCTTTTACTTTGGGTACTGAGGACAGTTCTGTGGTTAGAGCTGCTCTCACATCCTCCTCCTGGAGACAGAAACATCATCAGGTATGCAAGGAAAGTCTGCCTGCATCAGTGCATCACTGCCCCCGTACACCCACTGCTGTCCGATACTAAGAGTGTGCTGTTCTTCTCTAAATCTGTTAACTCTTTGTTCCTTGGTTCTTTGTAGGAACAATGTGTTATGGCCTGCAGTTCTCTTCTCCCACACACTCTTGAGGAGTGTCGGGTGAAATGTTCACATTAAGGGCTCACTCTGCTATCCCAGAATTCCCACTACACAACTCACTTAGGGAAAATAGAGCTCAAATGTCTTGGATATTTTGGAGGAAGCATTAAATCTCCCTCAGTTAACATACAGCCTGAGTCTTGTACCACTTTGTTTCTGACATTGGTCAGTGAAGGTCTGGTTGACAAATGTCCTTCGGTAAGAGCAGTTAAAGCAGGTTGTCTGTATTTTTCCAAAGTTGTTGGCGAGTGAAAAATGGCAAGTAGAAACTGAGAAAGAAGTAGGGCAGCAGACTTTCTTGTCCTTTGGTTAATCTACAAATTAACCTTAAAATATAAATATTTAAAGAAAGAAGAACCCTTGCAATTGTAATGTTTAAAGTGCTCTTCCCTGAGCAAGTGGTTAAATCCTAAGCAAGTGGGTATAGAGGGGCGTCTGGCTTCCTTACAAATTCATACAGAGACACCTGCCCAGGTTCCGTGTTCCTCTTCTTCTCTCCAACTGCTCATTTGTTGTATCATTTGAGGTGAACAGAAAGATGAAAGAGGTGGATTTAAATTCATCATTTGAGTATATAATAGATATACTTGGAAGTGGAGGCAGTAGAAATGGATGCAGAGATTTCAAATTATCTGTAAAGTTCATGTATCCATTTTTCACTGACCCTGTATTCCATAGATAACTAAAATTTCACTGCAGCACAAATGTCAAAAGGTCTTGGACATTATGAAGTAAAATGACCAGGTGGGAGTTAAGACTCATGAGATCTAGTTTCAGATCAAAAACCATGAATTAGAATTATATTTCTCTTCTTGCTGCCAACAACTTTCTGGCATGTGAGTACAATAAATCAATCCATGTCTCATAGCGCATGCCTCTGCCTACTGTCTTGAAAGGCCAAAATATCTCATTGTCAAATAAAGTTTGCTATCATGCTAGTACCTTCACTACATGGATTTATCTAAATTATTCCTAACTGGAATAATTATCTTTTTCAGGCCCACAACATATAGTTGGGCATGCTGTAAAACATACAGTTGAAGGAAGCCCCAGTCACATACAGAAATGACTATACAGATGTAAGTGGCAGTCTTGATTTCTTCTATAAACCATAAAGTTCAAAAAGGGGGGAATTTTATTTTACCTGTTTATCATTGTACCCCAGAACTTAGCATACTGCTAGAAATATAATAAATGGTGAATAAACATTTGTTAAATGCCTAAATGAATAAGGAAATCAATAATGTGCTACAATTTAAATTCAACATTCAACTTTTTTTTATTACAAGCCCAGCAATTATATTTTCCAGCAAAAAAATGATAGCATGTGATCTGGCGAATATATGTATAGCTATGGAAAGTACATTTGAAATTAAAACTCTAGAAATTCTGATACATATGGTCATTATAGTTAGATTCCATTGAACTAAATCATTTGGACAAAATTTAAATTTTCATAAAAATCATGGTTATTAGAGGCAGTCCTTCTCATTCTAAAAATATTGTTAATCAATACCAATATACACCATGGCAATAAAACATTTATCCTCTGGGTTTGCTCCAGGTTTGATCAAACACTGAAAGGCATGCCTCTTGTACTCTGAAGACTGTATAAACTGCAAAAGGATGAAATTCTGTAAGTATCTTAACAATGACATTAATAAAAACTAGTCAATTATCCTACTTTTATAGTTAACATTTTACTAAACTTAAAATATTGATGGTGGCTTACCCAGTCAAATATCTTGAACTTTAACCAGGGAACACAGAAATAAGCCTGGACCAATAGTTTTAGGAAGGTTGTTAGCAAAATATCCAAGTTTATAGTCCTGTCTCAACTCCTAAATCAGCTAATATGAGAAAGATCTTTCTGGTATCAGTACACCCTAAGGCAAACTCTCTACTCATTATTTAATTTAGGTAAAAGCAAGATGGTGAATGGACAAGTTATGGTGTTTAGGACTTAATTCCACACAAAAATGAAGACATATGGTTTTATAGACTAGAAAAATTGACATACCTAGATGCACCTTACCTCAAGAGTCCAGCCATGTGAAACAGTGACGCTTAGGGGAAAACAACCCAGGAAAATGGTGGCCTCAAAAAGAAATCATGTATAGGGGACATAATATCTGCCATCAGTTAAGCCCCCATCATCATTATAATGCAAGAAGAATTAGACTTATCCTATATAGCTTCAACTAATGAGAGTCCCAGGATCAATGTGTAGAAGTAATAAAGGAAATAGATTTTCCTCAACATAAGGAAGTGCTCTGAGAGAACCAGAGCTCCTCAAGAGGGGGATGGGCTGAATTGTTCAGCAAATTCAGATGTCACATAGAATGTGACCTAGAGAAAGCTGGATAGATGATTTTGAGGCCATTTTACAGAATCCTGAGGGTTCTGTAGCACCTCCCTGAAAGCAGCAAAAGCAAGCGTGCTCAACACCCCCATCTCACATTTCCACTCTTATCTGCCTTTTAATTGAACTTCTACAGCTATTTTCTTCAGATTTATACTCAATTTTATTTCAAAGTAAAAAAAGTGTATGAAGTTTATACTTGTATGTAAGATATCCAGGTGGTAATGATTTAAACATGAAAGATGAAACATTACTGAGACTCAGGGTTATATGAATATTTGAAATGAAATGGAGTTTGTTTCAAACCAATCTCCAAGTGGGCCAGTGTATCTAGGAGTTACTGGCTTTGCATATTCAAGTAAACCCCTTAAATGTCTCTGAAATTCAGTTTTCTTATCTGTAAAAAAAAGGATAAAGCACCCCTCCCTACAGCTCAAAGGGTCATTAGGAAGACAGACCAAATGAGATAATGTATATATAAATATTTTGTACATTTTCCAGTCATTTGTTAGCAAAACCTACAAATGTTCATTATTATTCACTGCATTGATACTTCTGTTTCTCTAACAGCTTTGGGATTCCAGAACACAACAATGCACTTTGTGACTGAGTTTGTCCTCCTGGGCTTCCCTGGTCAAAGGGAGATGCAGACCTTCTTCTTCTTTTTAATCCTGGTGGTCTATCTCCTGACGCTACTAGGGAACGGGGCTATTGTCTGTGCAGTGAAATGGGACAGGCAGCTTCACACACCCATGTACATCTTCTTGGGAAACTTTGCCTTTCTAGAGATCTGGTACATTTCCTCCACTGTCCCAAATATGCTGGTCAACATCCTCTCTGATACCAAGACCATCTCCTTCACTGGCTGCTTCCTCCAATTCTATTTCTTCTTTTCACTTGGTACAACAGAGTGTTTCTTCTTATCAGTTATGGCCTATGATCGGTACCTAGCCATCTGTCGCCCACTACATTACCCCTCCATTATGACTGGGAAGTTCTGTGTGATCCTGATCTGTGTTTGCTGGGTAAGTGGATTTCTCTGCTATCCAGTCCCTGTTGTCCTTATCTCTCAACTTCCTTTCTGTGGACCCAACATCATTGACCACTTCGTGTGTGACCCAGGCCCACTGTTCGCACTGGCCTGCATCCCTGCTCCTTCCACTGAGCTTATCTGTTACACCTTCAACTCAATGATTATCTTTGGGCCCTTCCTTTCCATTTTGGGATCTTATACGCTGGTACTCAGAGCTGTGGTTTGTTTTCCCTCTCGTGCTGGTAGAACTAAAGCTTTCTCCACATGTGGGTCCCACCTAATGGTGGTGTTTCTATTCTATGGAACCCTCATGGTGATGTATGTGAGCCCAACATCAGGGAACCCAGCAGGAATGCAGAAAATCATCACTTTGATATATTCAGCAGTGACTCCACTCTTAAATCCCTTTATCTATAGTCTCCGAAACAAAGACATGAAAGATGCCCTAAAAAAAGTCCTAAGGTTAAGAATTAATCAAAATTGAGACATCTTTGAAAGAGAAGCAGAATTTGTCATTTATGACCTTAACTGCTTAAAACAATAGAGAATTGCTTCAAGAAGCCGTGTCCTGGCTCACACTTAAGTAGAGGGAGAGACTTATTTTTCATAGTTCCTCTGCTGTTCAAGTTCAGCTCATCAATAATAAATGCTCAATGAAACATTTTCAACATGACGACTTCACTGAGTAATTATATGGTGTCGTTATATATATTTGCGTGTGACGAATCTTTGCTGGTTTAATCCTGTCTCATGAAGGAATCAAAAAGCATGTGTACCTGGAGCCTTTCAAGAAAAGGTGCAATCCTCTAAATTCAAAAAATAAATATTCCTAAAGACAGTGGGTCAAGGGGCCACCAAACACACAAACACACACACACACACACACACACAGTAACTGACATTTTTCCATTGTTTTGAGACTGTCTTTCGTACCAAAAACAGAGTATGCTTCACACCTCTATCACTTACAGATAAAGTATAAACTCTTCTTCCTGCCATTCAAAGCACTCGCTCAATAGACTGCTCCGTTCAGTTCCCTCCCTTACTGATACTCTTTGGCCCTGTACTTCACAATGATCAATCTCCTTATTTTACCTTCAATACCTTTTCTCCCAATTGTGCATCCTTACCCATAGTGCTTCCTCCCAAATCAATTGTGACACCTCCATTACCACTTGCAATATGGAATAACAATGCCCTAAACATATTTTTATGCCTCTCAGGAGGCTGTAAGGCAAAGTCTCAGGTAGAAAAGTAGTCAGAGAAAATGATACCAAGAGCAAATTCCATTTTGGTGCCCAAACCCTATGCTGAGACAGGAAAATCATCAGATAAGAGATCAATCAACTTAAAAGGAGAGTACACCCCTTTAGCTATGGCCACACTGGGAATGAATGAACTTAAGTGTGCCAGAAAGATGGTTCTGCTGGTGCTAGGTGATGAGATACTCTAGTACAGTGTTTTCTCAAACCTTTCTACCACCAAGCCATATTTGGGAACAGTGTTCAGAAAACATGGGGCATTTGGAGATAATATTTCTTTAAAATCCAAAGTTTCATCTTAAAAATCATACTTTCTTTAGAACACTCCCTCACACTATACACAAACATAAACGCAAAATGGCTTAAAGACTGAATTATAAGATAGGACACCATAAACCTCCTAGGAGAGAAAATAGGCAAAACATTCTCTGACATAAATCGTAGCAATGTTTTCCTAGGTCAGTCTCCCAAGGCAATAGAAATAAAAGCAAAAATAAACAAATGGGACCTAATCAAGCTTATAAGCTTTTGTACAGCAAAGGAAACGATAAACAAAACAAAAAGACAACCTATGGACTGGGAAAAAATATTTGCAAACAATGCAACTAACAAGGGCTTAATTTCCAAAATATACAAAAAGTTCATACAACTCAATAACAACAACAACAAAAAAAAACAAGCAACCTAATCCAAAAACGGGCAGAAGACCTAAATAGACATTTCGCCAAAGAAGACATACAGATGGCCAATAGGTACATGAAAAGATGCTGATTATCATTAATTGCCAGAGAAATGTAAATCAAAACTACAATGAGGTATCACCTCACACTGGTCAGAATGGCCATCATTAAAAAGTCCACAAACAATAAATGCTGGAGAGGATGTGGAGAAAAGGGAACCCGCCTACACTGTTGTTGGAAATGTAATTTGGTGCAGCCACTATGGAAAAACAGTATGGAGAGTCCTTGAAAAAATAAAAATAGAGTTATCATATGATCCAGCAATCCCACTCCTGGGCATATATCCAAAGAAAACTCAAATTAGAAAAGATACATGCACCCCAATGTTCACAGCAGCACTATTTACAATAGCCAAGACATGGAAGCAACTTAAATGTGCATCCACAGATGACTAAATAAAGAAGATGTGGTAATATATACAATGGAATACTACCTAGCCATAAAAAAGAATGAAATAATGCCATTTGCAACAAATTGAAAATATTATACTATGGGAAGTAAGCCAAAAGAGAAAGACAAATATCATATGATATCACTTACATGTGGGATCTGAAAAAAAATACAAATGAACTTATTTACAAAACAGAAACAGACTCACAGACACAGAAAACAAACTTATGGTTACCAAAGGAAAAAGGGAAGAGGAAGGGATGAATTAGGAGTTTGGGATTAGCAGATAGGAACTATTACATATAAAATAGATAAACAACAAGGTCTCACTATATACACAGGGAACTATATACAATATCCAAAAATGAAAAAGAATATACATATATGTATAATTAAATCACTATGCTATACACCAGAAACTAACACAACATTGTAAATTAACTATGCTTCAATTTAAAAAAATTTTTTATAAAAAATCCACTTTCTGCTCCATAGTACACATATATTTGGTGCAATACAAAATTATCTCCTCTCAGTAAAATTGTCCCTTTCTTAGAAGACATTTAATTAGGGGCTTTACGTACCCCATGGCACAAAAATCACATACCCTGTTTGAGAAACAAGCTTAAGGAGACTATAGAGTCCCTCCAGAGTCAATGTAACACATTATTTCTAATAATCCCTATGCACCAGCCTATCAGAAATCTTAATGAAACCACCAGGCAAGAAACAGGAAGGTCCCTAGGGAAAGCATGGAAAGTTACAGGATCACATGTAAGAAAGAGATACCTGAGAATTCTCAACAGTGGCTAAAATGATGCATAAATTAAGACCAGCACACAGTTACAACACACTCTGTAGGAAACAGACCAATAGAATCTAATGGCACAAGGGAAGTGAAATAAGCTATGCATGAAGCTCTCACACAGGGCTTCCACATCAAAGCCAGTGGAGACTTATGGACTCTCCCCAGGATGATCTAGGAAAGCTTCATGCTATGTAGGAGACGTCTTCTCTGCTGGGCACTGCTGCTATTACACACCACAGGTGAGCCCATTCACCTCTACACTTGTACATTCAGTGTGCTCAAGAGATTATCAATGAATATTGGTTTCTCTTACAACTCAAGAACCACCCCCTCAAAAAAATTTCTCAGAGAATTTAGATCACCATGGAACTGACACTCTCCAAAATAAGTGCACAAATGGTGCCACAGTCATCCACAGGTCTTCCCCTTCAAAGGAAGTAGCTGGGCCACCAGGAATGGTATGACTTTTATAGATATTTTGAACAAAACAGTATGAAACTAGTTCCATCCACTGGGGCTAAAAGTAAGAGAAAATAGAGGTGTTTTTGGTTTTGGGGGGTTTTTTGGTCTCCTCTTTCAACTCCTCCTCTTTGTCCATCCTATTACTCATCTGCAACCTCAGGAAAAGAGGCATTAAACATTTTTTAATAGTAAAATCAAATGTATATGAGGACTAAGATTCACATAGCATTTAATGATGAATATATTAAGAACTGCTTCTTACAATTATGTTGGAAATTATCTGTGAAGTTCATTTACAATGGTTTCACTACAGTTGACTCATAGTTTTTTTGTGAGTTTTCTTAAATTTTATTTCAATTTCAAAAAGAGTGCTTGGAGCCAAGTCTTGTGCATTTTGATTTTAGGTCAAAGTCTGTGACTCTGAGACTGTGAATTCAAGTCATTGTTGCTGCTATTCCAGTAGTAAGTGGCTGCTCTCTGCATCACTGCTCTCTTGTCTTGTTGAGAAGAGAGGGCTCTTGCTTGGAAAGTGCTGACTTCTCATAGAAGGGAATCATTTTCTCAGATGCCTCACCAAAATGACCATCAAAGCAAGTTAGTTTAGCTCTTCATAATCATCCCAGTTTAAAAATTTAAAAAGAATTTGTCTTCATCTTTCAGTTTCCTTCTCTTCTTGGTTTCTTGTCCACAAGACTACAACATGCTTTGACATAACCAGCTCAATAGGAAGGTTATGTTTGCTTCTAAATGAGTAGGTTCATAGTTCATTTTATACATTACTAATTTAGTGAGCTTGTAATATCTGTATCACCATAAACATATTTATCTTATTTAATATAACCTCGCTGAACAGAATGAATTTTTTTCTATTTGATTATATTCAGTGAGTACTATAAATATTCTATAGACTCCACTTTAGCAAAATTCTTTTTTAAGTAAAATTTTCTGTTATCAGTCAAAAAAAGTTAAAAGTATCTTGTTAAAAAATGACTAGAGATTCCATTATATTAAAGCTATCACTGTGTTCTTTTCTCTGAATTGTATTTGATTCTTAAAAAGACATCTTTGGTGATCGTGTTCTAGAGGCAGTAAGGACAAATTTTGCAATATGGGGAAATAATTTTTTGAAACATCTTTGATTCCTTTGTTTTCAGTTGTTTTGAAAATTGGGGGCTATTGTTTAAATAAACTAAAGTAAAATCTTCAAATAGTGAATTTTAAGGGAAACTTGTGGCAGCAGTAAGGAAAACTTCAGAAGAAAATCTCTTGGTTATTTTACTTGTCTTCTCCAATACATCTCGTATGTTATATTCATCTTTAATGACAGATATTTTAAATGTATAAGAAGCATGATAAACTACCATGTGAAATTAATAATTATGGGTTGAATAATAGTGATTTTCATTACTAAAAACAAAGGATTAGAGGGGAGGGTATAGCTCAATGGTAGAGTACATGCTTAGCATACACGAGATTGTAGGTTCAATCGCCAGTACCTCTAATTAAATAAACAAACAAATAAACAAACAAAATTACCTCCCCCCAAAAAAGAATAAAAATTTAAAAAAAAGGATTAAATACCAAATTGTAAATGAGCTGTGGTGCAAAATCAACGTCTTGAAATAGGAAATAGCAAGATATATAAATAATTTATTATTTGAATATCCTTTTTTGTCTGGTATCATGGGGAAAAAAATGATAGAAATCTCCTAATGAAAATAGCTCAAGAAAAAGAGAGGTAGAGAATGAATCTGAAGTAATGTCAAAGCTCAAATCACTTGAATCTGTAGAAAGTGTCAGATTTAAACCTGTTTTTTTCAAGTCCCCAGTAATGTTCTCCTTGCACAAACCCATTGCTTCTCTTGACTCTTTATCCTTTTGGGCATCATAACATGTTTCTTTTGGGGGGGGGTGGTATTTGGTTTATTTACTTACTTATTTTTAGAGGAGGTACTGGGGATTGAACCCAGGAACTTATGCATCCTAAGCATACACTCTACCACTTAAGCTATACCCTCCTGCCCCCAAATCCAAATCTATTTTAAAATGGTAGCATATGTGTTCTCCCATTTTGAAGTGAACAGCATGAATTACCATATATGAAGCTTTTACTGGAAAAAAAATTAGACATAAGACAAGCCATTTTTGCCTCTATTTCAAGATTTCTTTATACCAAAAGAAGATGAAGTTTAACTGATTTTGTCCACTGGCAAAGACAGATCAAGCAGCCTAGAATCCTACATTTACGAAGAAATCAGGGCCAAATGGCTCATTCAGAAAAGCCAGGATTTATTCAAGACTTGTTTTAGAATATTCAATATATTTGCCTGCATCAAATTCCCTGTCCTAGGAAAAGTTTAAAATGCCGCAGCAGCAAAGTGACTTGTCATTATCTATCTGTCTTCTCTCCACAGTCTGGGGACCATGAATAACTCAGGGATATCTACTGTGACACAGTTTGTCTTGTTGGGCTTTCCTGGTCCCTGGAAAATGCAGATCGTCTTTTTCTCGGTGATTCTGTTGGTCTACATCTTGACTCTGACTGGGAATATGGCCATCATTTGTGCTGTGAGGTGGGACCACCGACTCCATACTCCTATGTACATGTTCCTAGCCAACTTCTCTTTTCTAGAGATCTGGTATGTGACCTGCACAGTCCCCAATATGCTGGTCAATTTTCTTTCCAAAACCAAGACCATATCCTTCTCTGGTTGCTTCATTCAGTTCTACTTCTTCTTTTCCCTGGGCACAACTGAATGCTTCTTCCTCTGTGTCATGGCTTACGATCGCTACCTGGCCATCTGTCATCCACTGCACTATCCCTCCATCATGACTGGGCAGTTCTGTGCCATTCTAGTGTCTCTTTGTTGGCTCACTGGTTTCCTTGGGCATTCAATTCCTATTTTCTTCATTTCTCAACTACCCTTTTGTGGTCCCAACATCATTGATCACTTCCTGTGTGATGTGGACCCTTTGATGGCATTGTCCTGTGCCTCCTCACCCATCATAGAGCATGTATTCCATTCTGTGAGCTCTCTTATCATCATTCTCACCGTTTTGTACATCCTTGGATCCTATACCCTAGTGCTCAGAGCTGTGCTTAAGGTTCCTTCTTCAGCTGGGAGGCAGAAGGCTTTCTCTACCTGCGGATCCCACTTAGTTGTGGTGTCTCTGTTCTATGGAACCATTATGGTGATGTATGTGAGCCCCACATCTGGCAACTCAGTTGCTATGCATAAGATCATCACACTGACATACTCGGTAGTGACACCAGTATTAAACCCCCTCATCTACAGCCTACGCAACAGGGACATGAAATTTGCCCTCCATCAGATTCTTTGTGGAATGAGAATTATTCAAACCTCGTGAAAAGGTTTTGTGAAACCTGATGACTCTCTTTCTGCAAGTGGAAGAATAATCCTCTTCTTTCAATCCAAATTGATTTAGCTTTATTCATAACCATCATAGTCCTTTTGTGCAAAGCAGAATTCATCATGTATTTGATTATATTTTTATGTGTTTTCAGTTTCATAAATATATTTCCATGGGAAGAGACCTCTACCTGACACATGGTAAAAACAACTCTTAAAAAATCTTAAAATTTGCTTCCAGAAAGATTTTGACTTTTTCAATGTACAATCTCTGTCTACACAACTTTAAGAGAGATGAATCAAATTGTTATTTGCCTACCTGGCTGCCTAACACTTTGCTTAAAAGCCACATAACCCATAAAATGCCTTGTCATGAATTTTTGGCAGAAACCCCACACATCAATGATGGATACACTAACAGATTATTAAGCCAGTGTCACAATTCTTAGTTCAACATCCCTATCAACAGTATACAAAAGGGAGGCTAAAACTTTGTTTGAAAACATGAGTAAGAATATCTTTAGTAAGTTGTCAGCATGCAACCTTCATTAGGAAAATGAAGATTACATCAAGAGAACCACTCAAAGGACTTGCCCTTGTTCTCTGGAGTTTAAGAGATACCTGGACTGTCCCTGGTTCACACCTGGAAAAAATATATAAATATTGTAGAACTTCGCTCTGAGAGAAAAGGAGAAAGAAATGGGCTATAATAGGAGCATAATAAAACAAATACAAAATATCACACTTGGCCTAGTTAGAGCTCATAGAAGATAACAAATCTGGGCCATCTTGAAGGAGAGTCCACCCAAAAGTACTACTTGGAAAAGTAAAGCAGCCCTAAAAGTTAGTCTATATGAGGTGGGTCACCAGAATCCAGAGATGAAAGAAGTTATAAGTAGTCAGCCAGTGAAGCATTGCCCACATCAGGGAACTGCATTTTAGGGTGCTCCCCTCCCCACAAAAAAGAAAAAAAACTCCATGAGAGGAAAATCAGCATACAAACTTTTGTCAAGTCTGTACAGCAACAACACCAGTCAAGGAAAAGGCTTTCTGTCCTCTTCAAACCTAAAGTAACCACGAGCAGTGTAGAAATGTGGAAGAGGAGGAGTGAAAGGGCAGGGGAAAAGAAGTAGATCAAGCCTGAATGTCTTGAGGGATGTTTTAATTTGGATAAAAATTAAAATTTAAGTTTTAGACTATATTAGAATTTCCAATACCTGGATAAGGAAACCATGTATTAATACTGAAAGCAATCAGAAAAGCTATCACATTGGCCCAAGACTATCCACAGATGGAGACAAATAGAACATCAGAAATGTTTGAAATAGGCATGGTGAGAAAAAATAAAGTTCCTTTGTGCTTATACCCTACCAAGTCCAAATCATCCCGTTAAATAGTTACAAGTATGTATATTTAAACATTGTGGTAGCCTAAGAAAGAAAGAAAACCCTCACCTGAAGACCAAAAATTATCTCTTTAAAAGTCCCCTTGGGCAACTGGAGAGCACCATGCTTCAGGGTGGATAGAAGGACCTAAAAAAAAAGGTGGGAAAAGGAATCAGAAAATATGCTTCGAAAGCTACTAAAGACAAGCTTGATATATTCATCAAAGTTGCACCTTAACTGAGCACTAATATTTTAATAATTCAGCTGAATTCATTAGCTGAAAGAGGAACAGAAAATATTTTGGACAAAACTCAACAGCACATCTGTCATCACTTCACTAAGAACACCTATTCTTTGGTTAAGATTTAACTCACATATCACTCCCACCAGAAAAATCCTTCTAATATCCCCAGATTGGACTATGATTCCCTCCATAATGCACCTAGAACACACCAGGTCATATTCCATCATTGTACTTATTGACTCTTTGAGGTGAGTCTACTATGTGTCTGTGTCTCTTAAGCTAGACTATAAGCCCTTTGAGGACAGGGACAGTATCTTGTATCTTATTTTTTCACCCCTGACATCAGCATGTTAACTGACTAACTCATAGTAAGCAGGTCATGAAAGGAATTGTTTTTAGAACTGGATGAGTGAGCTAGTTCTTTAATCAGTCTTCACTAAAATTGAATATATTTTAGTCACAAAACCATGGATTATTTACATTTTTAGTATTTAAAAACTTATATGGTTTAAAAACTATGTTTTGATATGTGTCTTATTACAAAATAACATATGCTTGTCATAAATTTTTCAAACAATACATTAAAGTGTAAAGTTAAGGATAAAGGTTTCCACCCACCCTCTTCACAATCCCATTTCCCACAAATAACAAGTTTAGTACAGGTCAGTTTTCATACATATAGAAGCATGCAAATGCATACACATATAATGGTTTTAGTTTCTTTAAACTGATTATATTACACAAACTATTTCACAGCTATTTTTTATTCTCTTAAAATTTTATAACCTCCTATTCAAATGAATACAAATAGATATGCCGCATTCTTTTTCATAGTTTAATATTGTCCCATTTGTGAATAAACCATAACTTATTTAATTCTTCCCCTGTTGCTAGACATATATGTTTTAAAGTGTTTTGTTCTCACGTAGGTTCAAGCTATTTAAAAAAAAAAAAAAATTCTAGGGTCTTATTAATAAATCTATCAAAAATCCTTTTTTAAAACTATGTCAAACATAAATATATAAAAACTGTTACATATTTTAAATGTTAAAATCAAAATATGTCAAACATACATAAAAGTCTATGTAATTTATATGAAAGATTAAAGAATATGATATTTAGAAATGCCTGTACTCTTCTTTATCCAAGTAAGAACATGGAATATTATCATTTTAGAAGCCTCTTGTGAGCCTATTCCCAACATCAGTCTCTCTATGCAGCAAAGGGAAAGGGGGAATTTTGTGTTATTAATTCCCTTGCTTTCCTTCAGTTTTACTACTTATATATCTCTAAATAAAAATGATGGAGTGGGAAACTCCAAAGAGACATTCCTACACAGAAACATTGAAAATACAGACAAAAATTGTCAGAATCAACTTGACTAAAATTCAGGAAAATAGTCAAAGATTTATAGCAAGCAAATGAATGCATAATCAAAAAGGACAAATAAAACATGGCAGGAGAGCTTTGTGGCATGTTAGCTTACCTATGCCACATCCCCTCCTCCTCAGCTTAGCAGCACTTTAAAGACAACAGTCCATATTCCTAGAATGGGTTCTTGGTTCCTGAGAAAACAGAATGAACCTCATCCTCAAAAGTTTCCTGTTTGTTTTGATCTGTCTAGGGGCTCCCTGAAAGACTGCAACAGAGGCCTTGCCTTTATTTCACCTAACTCAGAACTCTCTCAGAACAGAGAAACAAGGTGGGGGAGGGCGTAGCTCAGTGGTAGAGTGAGTGCATAGCATGCTTGAGTTCCTGCGTTCAATCCCCAGTACCTTCATTTAAAAAAAGAGAGAGAGAAACATCTACATGGAGGATATTCCTTTAAGGCAAAGGAACCAGCCACTGTCACCTAGGGCAAAGAATATCAACTGACACAAACAATAGACACACCAGAAATTCTAGGAGGAAAAGCGAGGGAGTGAGTTACTTGGAGAAAAAGGACTCTGAAGAGCTTCCATATATTCCTGGGAACAGTCCCTAATAGAGAATGTCAATAAAGAGACAGAAATTATACATCAACAAAATGAGAAGAACAAGAGAGATAGAAATCATAAAGAAGAACACCCAAAATTCTGCAGCTGGAGAAGACAATGAATAAAATTAAAAATGCAATAGAGAGCAACAAACTTGATCAAGCAGAAGAAAGCAACTGTGAATGCAAAGACATGTCATTTGAAATTATCCAGTCAGAAGAGGACAAAGGAAAAAGAATGAAAAAGCCTATAAGAATGATGGGATACCATAAAGTAAAACAACTTGCACATTATGGGAATCCCAGGAGAGGAGAGAGAAAGAAAAGAATAGGAAGTTACTTTAAAGAAATAATAGCTGAAAAACTTCCCACCTGGGAGAAATCATCCAGGCACATGAAGCTAATAGGTCCCCAAACGGACTCAACTCAAAGAAGAATTTCTCCATTCACCTGTTGACGAACATTGAGTTGTTTCCAGTTATTGACTGTTACAAGTAAACTGCTATGAACATTTGTGTGGAAGACTTCGTTTGACATATCCATTTTTTTTTCAGTAAATAGTGAGGAATGAATGGCTTTATCAAATAGTACATTTATGCTTAACCTTTGAATAAACTGTCAAATTGTTTTCCAAAGTGCTGTGCCATTTTTACATGCAAACACAGTCTGCGAGAGTTCCAATTCCTTTATATCATAACCAACACTTGTATGGTCAGTCTTTTTAATTTTAGTCATTCTGGTATGTATACAGTGGTAGCTCATTATGGTTTTAATTTGTATTTTCCCTAATGACTAATGATGTTGAATATGTTTTCACTTGCTTATCTGACATCTGTATATGTTCTGTTCAATGTCTATTCATATCTTTTTTGCATTTTTAATGGGTCATTCGGCTTTCTTACTGATTTTTGAGTGTTATTTATACATTCTATTGCAAGCCTTTGGATAGATACATGCCATGCCAATATTTTTCCCCAGTCTGTGGCTTGTCTTTTATCTTAATAGTGTTTTTCAAAGAGTAGATATTTTTCATCTTCATGGACTCCAGTTTGTTATATTGTAATTTTATGGATCATGCTTTTAGTGTTGTATTTTAAAAATCTCTGCCTAAGAGAGGGTCACAAGGATTTTACCCTGTGTTTTCTTCAGTGGGGTAGGGTTGTTTTGTTTCATTTTCTTTCATTTTTTATTAAAGTGTAGTCAATTTACAATGTTAGTTTCAGGTGTACAGCAAAGTAATTCAGTTATACATAAAAACATACAGGCATAAATATATTTTTTCATTATATTTTATTACAGAAATTGAATATAGTTCCTTATGCTGTATAGTAGGTCCTTGTTGTTTACCTGTTTTATATTACCCTATGCTTTCTTCTAGATGTTTTATAGTTTTAGGCTTTATTCTTAGGACTATGACCCATTTTGAGTTAATTTTGGTAAATTTTGTGAGGTTGTTGAAATAGTGATGTTCAGTATTTTTGGACATGGATATCCAACTATTCCAGGACCATTTATCAAGGTGTTCCTTTCTACACTCAATTGCTTTTGCACCTTTTGTTGAAAACCAGTTTTCCACATGTAGGTGTCTGTTTCTGGACTCTATATTTTGTTCAATGGTCTATTTGTTTAACTTAATGCTCATGCCACATTTGTTTGATAATTGTAGCTTTATAATAAGTCTAAAAATCAAGCAATGTTACTCCTCCAACTTTGTTTTTTCTAGTCTAATTTCTTTGTATTTCCATATGGATTTTAAAATTAGTTTGCCAATTTCTAACAAAAAAAAAAAAAAAGCCCTTTGAAAGCTTGACTGGGATTACAAAGAATCTGTAGACATTTAGAAGAATTGACAGCTTAACAATACTGAATTTCCAACCCATGAACAAGCTACATTTTTACACTTGTTTACATCTTTAATTTCTTACAGCTATGTTTTTTATTTTCATTGTATAGTTCTTTCACACCTTTTCAGATTTATCTCTATTTAATATTTTGAAGCATTGTAAATGGAATTTTAACATCAAGTTCTGATTGTTATTGCTACTTGTATAAAGAATACAGGAGATTTTTGTATATTTCTCCAATCTTGAAATCTTGCAAAAACTCATGTTTACCTGAAACAAATAGACTATTAGATATTTCTCCAGCAAAAAAAAAAAAAAGGAGGGGGAGCTTATACAAGATTAGCCTAGAATGGCAGTTCAGTGTCTGCAACCATGATGAGCCACATGCAAATCCATACATGAGGAAGGAAAGAAAAAAGCTTTTACAAAGGGAAAGGGGAAATTGGGAGGGCTATAGAAAACAAAAAGTCCATGTCTTTTCATTGGCTGAGTCCTTGCCAGGAAAGAAGAGGAGTTTTTCCTCTTGTTGTTGGGCTCTGCTATTATGGCAGGGCAAGAAAACTCTTCTGGTTGCCCAAGTATGTTTAATTGAAGTTTACGTTTATTAACTGTCACTTACTAATTCTAGTAGCCTTTCTGTAGATTTCATTAAATTTTATACATAGATGATCATTTCATATCCAGTGAAAGACAATCTACTTTCTATCACTCTAGATGCCCTGTATTTCTTTTCTTTGATTGCACTAACACTTTAAGTACAATGTCGAATAGAAGTGGTGAGAACAGACATTATTGTCTTGTTTCTGAGTTTAGGAGACACACATCCACTTTCACCATTAATATAATGTTAGCTATAGGTTTTTGAAAATGCTCTTTAGAGATTGAAGAAGTTTCTGTCTATCCCAGTGTGCTAAGAACTTTTATCAGGAATAGATGTTGGTTAGAATATGTGCAGGTATATAGTGTATTATCTAGATATTTATGAGACAACTTGGGCACTTAACTACATTATCTAACAGGGTTTAAATGGGAAAACTAATGTCAAGTTTCAAACAACCCAGTTCTGAGAAAATTTTGCCCTCAACTTTCAATCATGTCAAGATTAACTATTCCCGAATGTCCCACTTCTTTTTCAGTTTTAGGTCACCCTTTCCTTCAACTCCTAACTTTTCATGAGCAAGCAGCTGTGGGAGCCCTGTACAGGAAAATTACTTTCAGTGGAGAAAGAAATGTAATACACTTCTTAAGGCAAATATATAATATCAACAATTCCTTTCAATCTTGTGAATAGTCCTCTAAAGTATATTTCTACATGACAGAAAGAAACTTTGGTAGCCAAATTTAAGGGTTATTAATCTTTAACTTCGGTGAACATGCAATTAACTCTAAATTTTATTCCTGAAATAAGACTTAGTAAATTATGAAAGTCTAGGTCAGACTTTTGGGTTAAGGAAGATCATTAGAAAGCTCATACTTGGACCACAATTCTTAGATCTGGGAAGAATTCCTTCTATTGAGTTATACTTCTACATAACACTTTTGCATTTTATTGAGGAATGTTATAAACAGCAACTCTATTGAACCAGCTATAAACATATATATAAAACATTACTTGGGAAACCACTGTTCACTCTGTCTTAAGACAGTGTTTCTAATATGAACCCCAATGAATGAAATTATTTTAGACCTAGGAGCCAGTAATTTAGATTCTCCTGAAGAACCCATTTGTTTTCTTTTTACAGATAACAAAAGTCATATAATAGATAATTCTCCATTCCTCACTCTGCTTTAAAGTGCATTGACAACATACATGGGGATTTGACTTTCTACCAGCATAAAATCTTATGATCCACAAAGCTTCATTCTATTTTTTTTTCAATTCATATTTCTCTTCTTTTTTTTTTTGGTACATTTTTTGTTGGATACATCAAATCCTTAATAAAACAAGGAGGAATATAGTGAAGACATTTTTAATTAAACATGTTAGTAAATAAGTAGTTCCAAATTGAGAATTGCTCAGAACTGTGGGTAAGGTGGGATTTTATTAACATGGAATTTTTATTAAGGTAGCATTTTTATTATGATTTACCCTTAGGTTTTTGTATTGTGCAGGCTTCCCCAGAGTTCACATAAAACACTCGTTATTGTGACCCAGAAGATTCTAGATGATTTGATAATGCCTACCTCTCCAGCCTCATACACCATTTTCTTCTGGCCAAAATTAATCTTTATTAATTTGAAAATCCCACAATTAAACATGCACTTATGTGGAACTTAATTCCCCTATATCTTTGCATGCCTTATTCCCTTACTTGAAATATCACCTCCTCACAAACACATTCTCTGACCATCCAATCTAAACTATGCCCTATCCTACCCCAACAATTTCTATATCCATACTCTCCTTTATTCTTTGTATATTACTTAAACGATTTCTGAAATTACAGATTTATGGGTTTAACTGCTTATTATCTGTCTCTCTCACTAGAATGTAGTTTCACAAAGGCAGAAACTCGATCTTCTATATTGACACAAACCCAGTGTATATCAAAGAGGTAAATAAATGTTTACTCAATAAATGAATGAAATGTATCAACCCCAGATGCCAACTGAGTAATATATTTTTTGACCAAATAGTTGGGCCAAATCACCTCGAGCTGTCATCAAATTCCACTGCAGCTGTCTTCACTTCAGTATGCTAAAATCACTGGCTTTTGCCCTCTGTCTTCTTTACCTCTCTTGGGCTGTGTGCTCAATTCAACCTTCCTTAATGTGAAACTAACCCAAATTGTATTGCTACTATATACCTATCTTCTTTTTAAATGTAAGCCCATTTCCAGGTATCTTAATTATCTTGCACAGATTTTAAAAAAGGTAGGAAGAATGTAGTCTATTTCTTATTTTATAAATGGAGGATTTGAAAACAGGCAGGAAAAAAACTTCTACTGCTACTGTTCCGAGTGTTTGAGTTACCTATAGTACTCATTCTAACTTCTTTCACATTTCCCAACTAATCAAAGATTTTTATTCCTCAGTCACATACTTATTTAAAATAGCGACACTATAAGATTAGTCTGTGAACTAGTGATGGTCTAGGTGTACCAGAATTACTTGCGTAACATTAAAACAAGGATCTCCAGGGTACATTTTAAAGATTTTGATTTAAGAGATTTGAAGAAAAGCCTCTTTTAAAGGAATCTACTCTTTTAAAAAGCTCTTCAAGTAATTATGAAACAGATTTGGGAGATTTGGGAGTGCTTTAGATCATTATTCTTTTGTATGTCAATTAAATAAAATTTGGGGTTTGATTTTTTACTTATTGGCACTAATTTCCATTTATCTGAAAGGTGTGAATGCTCTTCTCTTCTGCAGAAGTAGGGCAAAGATCTTTAGGCTAGAGAAACCAACTGTAAGAATGGATGGAGTTAATAGAGGTCGAAAAGCATGAGGTCAGAGACCAGGAATGTGAACACTGATAAAAGGGCAAGTGCTTATTAGAGATCAGGTTAAGAGAAGAGTCTAAAGTCCAGACATCCAGGACATTTGATTCTAGTTACCATCTACCAAATCCTGATTTGAAGGCAAAGACTGGTTTAATTCAGTGTACTAATGTTCATTATTGGCTAGGCAGTAATAGATCAATTCGAGTCTGCATCTCTAGGTGCAAATGAATAAAGACCTACTTTTAAATGGGAAATAGAAATGAACAAAAATAATAATTCTGATCTTTATCCATTCACTTCCTCTGACTAATTTTTGTGCAGATCTGAATTTTTTTCAAGGCAGCCTTCATGTCCTTGTTCCGGAGACTATAAATCAGAGGGTTTACAAGTGGGGTCACTGATGAGTAGAACAAAGTTATAATCTTTTGTATCCCAGCTGGATTTCCAGAGGTTGGGCTGATGTACATTACCATGAGGGTTCCATAGAACAGAGACACAACAACCAAGTGGGAACCACAGGTGGAGAAGGCTTTACGCTTGCCAGCCGCTGAAGGGACACTCAGCACTGCTCTGAGAACCAGGGTGTAGGACCAAAGGATGAAGAAGAGGGTGATGAAGATTATAAGAGAGCTCAATATAGAACAGGAAAGCTCAATTCCAGGGGCAGGGATGCAGGACAGGGCCAGTAAAGGACCAGGGTCACAGACAAAGTGGTCAATGGTATTGGGGCCACAAAAGGGGAGTTGTGTGATAAAATAAATAGGGACTGGATAGCAGAGGAAGGCTATTACCCAGCAGAGGGCCACCAAGTTCATGCAGAGATGGCTGCTCATGATAGTAGGATAGTGGAGAGGTCGGCAGATGGCCAAATACCGATCAAAAGCCATGAGGGGCAGTAAGAAGGTCTCAGTGGTGCCCATGGAGAAGAAGAAGTAGAACTGGAGGAAGCAGGCAGTGAAAGAGATGGTTTTGGTCTCAGATAGGAAATTTCTTAACATATTGGGAACAGTTGTGTTGATGTAACAGATCTCCAAGAACGAGAAGTTGGCCAGCAGAGTGTACATGGGCGTGTGAAGCCTGTTATCAAGCTTCACTGCGCAGACAATGGCCCCATTCCCCATCAATGTGAGGATATAGGACACAAAGAACAGCATGAAGAGAAGGACCTGAACTTCTCTGGAGCAGGGAAAATTCAGGAGTATGAATTCAGTCACAGTCTTGACTCCTGACACATTCATGGCTTCCTAAGGGGTGGAGAGAAAAGAATGACAATGACAAAGATGACTTTATTCTTTAATCTTCAGGAATATTTCCTCTTAAGAGACCTCTAAGTCCCTCAGATCTTAGTATTCTATTAAATAACTAATAATCTAACTATACTGCTGAAGACTGTCAAACTTTGAGAGTGCTAGATATGATCAGACTTTGAATCTTGGACTTTCTCATTCCTCTTTCAGAATTTTCTCACAGATAAAGACAGGATCTTATGCAACAAGCAGTTTGGAGGTTAATGACAGTACTTGCAAATGTAAATAGGTATGATAACCATATATTAGTATCTACAGAATGAGATATAAAAGATTCTTAATATTGGACACAGAATTTCAATTACTTGGATCTTAGGAACTAGAGACACAAATGTTAGGCAACAGAAGAAGAGAGGTGGAAAAGGTAAACAACACACTGAAATCTTTATGCACTTCACTTTTATTCTGGATCAGTGTTGGAACAATAAGTGCTGACATCTTAATGTGGTCTGATAATCGAAATGAAAAATGTCAAATGTACTATCCTTTCTTCAGTGTTCATCAAAGTTGGTTAATTCAAGAAAAGTTTGAACATCCAGACACCTACAAAATGGCTTTCAATTTGGTCTTATCTTTTACCTATTGAATTAAAATATTCCCTTAAAACTTTGGTCTAACTTAAAACTCTACTTATAATTTTTTTGAAGTGAGCAGTGTATCTGTATATTACTTGAGAATTTGTGAGGGTTTTGCCTTGAGGTGTCAGGATTCACAGAAAGGCCTCTATCCTGCTTTAGGGACAGATTCAGAACATCACAAATGCTTACAATGTCATCAGTAGTTTGGTCTTAACTAATTTTTTTTTCTGGATCCCTTCCGTTAGTGAGGGTCAGTCATCATTTGGGCCTAAAAGACCCAAAGTGACATGACTGAGTGATGATATTTATTCAGTAAAATGTAAGTACAGAATACAGACCCAGATACTTGTAATAGAAGTATTCTAGCTAAGAGTATTTATTCATATATTAGTTGTAAAATGTATTAATTTCCAGATCACATAATGTCATAGCTTGAAGGATAATCTTGATGATTGCAATTAGTGACACAAGGGATAAGACAAATTCAGAATTTTTCGTATCACACCTCACTTCCAGGCTCCTCTACAGTATGTGAAGAGATCATATATGGCACAGCAAAGCTGTAAATAACTCCTCTGTAGCAGAAATTGAGAGTAACCCAGAAGCCAAAGAAACCCTGAGGAAAGAGTGAAAATAGCGAGAAATACTTGGCGACTAATATGTCTGAGGATTCCAATGGCTTTGTAAACCATGTGGGAGTGAACTCACCAATCTGCAGTGCTCAGACGTCACATTGCTCTCTCTCCTGTAGAGTCAGCAGATGATCATCATCAAATACAGGTAAAAATAGGGAGAGTTTAAGTTCTTTCTGCCCTGCTCCTCAGAGCTGTTTCATCAGTTATTTCCAGATGTCACTTCACTAACATCTTCGCTCCCCCAAAGACCTGGTTCTTACTGGGTACAGCTCCTGGTTAATAACGACAGAATTTATATACTATTGAGGCTCTTACCTCATACTCGTCTCTCTCACTTCTCTGGTTCCCAGCCGTCTTCATTGTAAGGATGAATCTCCTTACATTAATTTATATACTTGAGGTGTTAGTGTTTTATAGTCACACAAAAGAAGGCAGAGCTAAAAAGCATACTTAAGAGCTGTCCTCTACTTGTACCTCTTCTGAACCTGTCTCCTCACATAGAACTGGTGGTTCTGCCTCGTAATCTATTTTCACTGCAGCAAATGGCAGGCAAGATGGAGGGCATGGCATCCTTGGCAGTCAACAGCCCAGAGAAGGGGTTAGCCTTGCTGGATACTGATACTGGTTTGGAGAGAAACTGGCATATTTGCTGCACAACAGAGATTTATCTATGTTGTTCTGAAACCTATGTCTTATTTCTTCTGACAGTTATAGCTTCCTATGAATTCTAGAAGTGGGAATTCATGAGGAAAGATTATCAGGTGTATCCCAAATGTTCTCTTCCCTTTGGAGCCCACTAATTGGCCTTTGGGACCAGTTTTTCCAGTGGTGAACAATCATCTCATGCTATTTTTAGAGCAGATGTTTATTTTGCCCTATAGATAGGTTACTCTCATGATGGTGCAAACACTACAGCAACTCCTTAGCTGGAACACAAGGTTTTTGTTTATCTTCTTATTCCTTTCTATCCATTTTATTCATTTTTTGCATCTGTCTGCAAGTTTGGACTCTCTAATTTGTCAGTATCAGAGTTATGTCATCAGAGTTCTTGTTCTCTTTTCTATTGACTCATTCAGTGGCTTGAAAAGGGTTATTCTCTTTTTTTCTTTTTCTTTTTTTTTTTTTTTTTTTTGTAAAAAGGTTTCTCTCCCGGATCAGCTCTGTGCTTCTAGCATGATAGTGATAAGTAAATACCATTTCATGGTGAACAAGTCCCAGAAGCAGAGATCACGATGCAAGTGTGAAATGCCAAATTTCTAGAAGATACCTCCCCATCTAGCCCTTTAGAGTATTTCAAACTGTGCTCAGCAGGTATCCTTAAAAGTTGGCATGATTGTTGATACTTTCTATCTTCTTTTAGGTAAGGCATTGCTGAAAGAAATGACTCAAACTTTTGAGCCTCTTTGTTTTCTTTTTATTGATGTATAACTGGCACGTAATAGTATATTAGTTTTAAGTGTATATTATAATGGCTCAATAGTTCTATATATTGCAAAACGATCACCATAATAAGTCTACTTAACATCCATCACCATATATACAAAATCTTTTTCTTGTGATAAGAAATTTTAAGATCTACTCTCTTAGAAACTTTCAAACATGCAATACAATATTCCTAACTATACCATGCTGTATATTACACCCCCAAGGACTTATTTTTAAACTGGAAGTTTGTGCCTTTTGATCCCCTTTGCCCATCTCACCCCTCATCCCCTACCTCTGGCAACCACCAATCTGTTCTTTGTATCTATGAGCTTCGTTTGTGGGGAGGGGATTATTTTGTTTTTAGATTTCACATATAAGTGAGATCATATGGTATTTGTCTTTCTACGTATTACTTATTTTACTCAGCATAATACCCTCAAGGTCCATCTGTGTTGTTACAAATGGCAAGATTTCATTTTTAATGGCTCAGTAATATTCCATTTTATATACATACGTGTGTGTATATATAAATACAAAAAAATTTTCTGTATCCATTCATATACTGATAAACTCTTACATTGTTTCCATAAATTGGCTATTGTAAATAATGCTGCAATGACATGGGAGTGCATACATCTTTTCTAATTAATGTTTTCATTTCCTTTGTATACATTCCCAGAAGTGGAATTGCTGGATCACACAGCAGTGCTATTTTTAATTTTTGGAGGAATTCTATACTGTTTTCCATGGTGGCTGCACCAATTTATATTCCCAACAGTGCAAAGGGTTCTCTTTTCCCTACATCCCTTCCCAACACTTGTTATTTCTTGTCTTTTTTTAATTGCCATTCTAACAGGTGTGAGGTGATATCTCATTGTGGTTATGATTTGAATTTCCCTGATGATTAGTGATGTTGAGCATCTTTTCATGTACCTGTTGGCTGTCTGTACATATTCTTTGGGAAAATATCTATTTAGATCTTCTACCTGTTTCTAACAGAATTTTTTTTGCTATGGATCTTTATATATTTTGGATTATTAATCCCTTATCAGATATATCATTTGAATATATTTTCTCCATTTCAGTAGGTTGCCTTTTCATTTTGCTGATGGTCCTTCACTGGGCTGAAGCTTTTTATTCTGAGCTTTTATTGTCTTTGCTCTTGGTGTCATATCCAAAAATTATTACAAAAACTGATGTCAAGAGGCCTACTGCCAATGTTTTCTTCTACTAGTTTTATGGTTTCAGGTCTTACATTCAAGTCTTTAATCAATTTTGAGTTAATTTTTGTTTATAGTATAAGATAGTGACCCAGTTTCATTCTGTTGCATGTGGCTATCCAGCTTTTTTCAACATCATTCACTGAAGAGAATATCCTTCCCCACTGTATATCCTTGCCTCCTTTCTCATAAATGAATTGATCATATATGTGTGGGTTTATTTCTGGTCTCTCTGTTCTGTTCCATTGATCTGTGTGTCTGTTTTTATGCCAATACCATACTGTTTTTATCACCATAGCTTTGAAATATAGTTTGAAATTAAGAAGTGTGATGCCCTTTAATCATCAGAGAAATGTAAATCAAAGCCACAATGAGATATCACCTCACACCTGTCAGAATAGCTCTCATCAAAAAGACCACAAATAACAAAAGTTGGCAAACATGTGGAGAAAATGGAACCTTTATACACTGCTGGTGGAAATGTAAATTGGTACAGCCATTGTGGAAAACAGTATGGAGGTTCCTCAAAAAAACTAAAAATAGAACTACCAAATGATCCAGCAATCTGAAGAAAATGAAAACACTAATTCAAGAAAAGACATGAACCCCAATGTTCATATAGTATTATTTAGCCAAGATATGAAAGTAACCAAAGTGTCTATCAACAGATGAATAGATAAAGAATTTGCGGTATTTATATATATGTATACATACACACACACTTACACGCAAACAATGGAATACTACTCAGCCATAAAAAAGAATAAAATTTTGCCATTTGCAATATAGATAAACCTGGTGGGTATTAAGCTTAGTGAAATAAGTCAGACAGAGAGAGACAAATACTGTACATTATCACTTAAATGTGGAATCTAAAAACTAAAACGAATGAATATAACAAAACAGAAACAGACTCACAGATATAGAGAATAAACTAATGGTTACCAGTGGGGGAAAGGAGGAGGGAGGAGCAAGATAAAGGTAGGGGTTTAAGAGGTAAAACTACTACATATAAAATAAATATGATACAAGGATATATTGTACACCACAGAGAATATAGCCAATACTTTATAATAACTTTAAATGTAATATAATCTATAAAAACTTTGAATCACTATATTAAACACCTGAAACTAATACATTATAAACTAACTATACCTCAATAAAAATAAATTAATAATAATAAGAAAACAAACATACCAAACAAAAAATGGGCCAAAGATCTTAACAGACACCTCACCAAAGAAGACATACAGATATCAGATAAGCGTAAGAAAAGATGTCCTGCGTCATACATAATCAGGGAAATGCAAATTAAAGCAATAATTAGATACTCCTACACACCTATTAGAACGGTCAATATCAAGTTCACTAACAAGATCAAATGCTGGTGAGGATGTAGAGCAGCAGGAACTCCCACACACTGCTGGTGGGAATGCAAAACGGTACAGCCACTTCAGAAGACAATTTGGAGTTTTTTTTACAAAGTTAAGCATACCCTTACCATATGAGCCAGTAATGGCATTCCTTGGTTTTCATTGCATAGGAGTTGAAAACTTATGTCCACACAAAAATCTGCACGCAGCTATTTTTGGCAGCATTAGTCATAACTGCCAAACTTTGGAAGCAACTGAGATGTTTTTCAGTAGGTGAACAGATAAACTGTGGCACATCCAGCCATGAAACATTATTCAATGGTAAAAAATATTTCACTCTCAACCATGAAAAGACCTGCAAGAATCTTAAATGCATATTACTAACTGAAATAAGCCAATCTAAAAAAGGCTACAAACTGCACGATTCCAACTGTAACATTCTGCAAAGGGCAAAACTATGGAGACGACAGACAATGCGGGGAAAGGCGCAAAACCACCCAGGCCTTTCCAGTTTCTCAAGATTCAAACGAGACGGCTCAGGTTTTAATCCTCCCCTCAGGGACCGCAAAAGAAGGAAATGTTGAAGTGCTCAAACCACAAGATTAAAAATCGAAACACCAAGGTGATGTGGAAGCTCACGCCTCATACCTCAGGCCTGAGGAGCCCCTCGCCCGACGTTCCCATCTCCCCACAGGACGCTCTCCTGCCGCAGAACCCGAGGTGCCCTCCGACTGCGGGGACGCACAGGCTAGGCGGGCGCGCTGACGTCAGCGTGCGTCCGTGGGCCCTGCGGCGGCGGCGGCGGCGGGGTTCCGGGACGCCAGATCCTAGTGGCCGGTTAGCGTTTCCTGTTTACACCGCCGCTTTCCAGCCTGAGGTATGTGCCGGGTTGCTGCCCTGCTTCCCTGCTTACTGCGCCAGCACTGCGGTTTACAGTCCTGAAGAATCTCCTTTTTCCCCCTCCTTTTACCCCTCCGGTAATAAATCCCCCCACCCAAAACAGTAATAATGCGTGCCAGAGGTGGGGGAAGGCTGTTGGAATAATGAGTAGGCAGAGTACAGAGAATTTTTAGGGCAGTGAGAATGCTCCGTGTGTTATTATAATGACGGATATAGGGCCAATACCATAGACTGTACAGTAAGTACCAAGGGTGAATCCTAAGATAAACCATGGAGTTTGGGTGATTATGATATGACAGTGTAGCTTCATCTTTGGTAAAAATTAAAAATGCACCATTCTGGTGAGTGATGTCAATAAACGGCAAGGTTATGTATGTGTGTGGGTAGAGGGTATGTGGGAAATCTCTGTGTCTTCCTCTCAATTTTGTTGTAAATCTAACCTAAAACTGCTCTAAAAAAATATAAATAAAGATCTAGAAGAAAAAGCTATCTGACTTATGTCAGAAAACATAGTAGATATTAATGAACTCCCTGATAAAGAACTAAAAAGGATAATAAAGTATATATGACACCAGCACACTCATGACACATAAGAAACAAGATACTGTGAGAGACAACATAAACAATGAATTGGTTGGATCAATAAGTAAAACTTTAAATTTCAGAATAGGACATCTTTGAGAACACTAGAATCCAAGACAAAAAAAGAAAGCAGAATAAATTATATTGTTCTAATTATAATAAGGACCATAAATCAGAGAAGCAAAATTTTGTATAGCATAATACTTCAAAAAGAATTTAATCAGTTAGGTTCCCCATGATTTTATCAAAAAATATTTTTACAGCTTTCTTTAAAATATAATACATGGCAGAAAATGAATAAAACACATATGTAAAGTAGAGTGAGTATAATGAATAATTATAAAGAGCAAATAGCCAATAACCAATACAAAAGATAAGAAATAAGACATTGTAAGTCCTTTTGGTTTTGACTATACCTATGTCTCGCACTTATTTTGTAAACTTCTTTTCTTTATACTTTTTATTTGTCTACTAAAAATAGATTTACCTGTTTAAAAACTTTACATGAGAGGAATCATAATATATTCTATTTTTAAAATTTGTCTGCTTGTACTTTATATACAGTAAAATTCACTCCTTGAATTAACTTCACTTTCATCAGTTTCTGCTTATATATTTTAATGCTCTGTTGTTAGATACATCATACATTTGGAATTGTTGTATCTTCGTGGAAAAATGACCTCTTTAGGATATTTCATACTTTATTCTTAGTAATGCTCCTCATTCTGAAGTCTACTTTGTCCATGTTAATGTAGCTCCTACAACTTTTTTTTGATTAATGACTGTATGGTACATGTTTTTCTAACATTTTTACAGTGGATTTCACGTAGACAGCATATTATTGAGTCTTGCTTTTTTCCCCCAACTTACAATATCAGTCTTTTAATGAGTTTTCTTTAGACCAGTTGTATTTCACTTCTGATACAGTTGATTAAAATCTACCATTTTGCTAACTGCATTCTATATTCTATCTATTCATTTCTTTTTTCCCTCTTTTTCTGCCTTCTTTTGGCTTATTTTTTATAAATCAGTTTTAACTCCATTATTCCCTTATTATTTGTATCTCTTTTTAAAATTTTTAAATGGTTTTCCTAGGGTCTACATACATACATGTTTATTTAATCAGAGTCTGACTTCTAATAATAGTATGCTACTTTACATGTTGTATAAGGGATTTATACTACTATATATATTCCCAATTCCTCACTCTTATCCTTTGAGCTATTTTTTGTCATAGATTTTACTTTTATGTATAAACACACAAAATATTGCTACTGTATATTTCTTTTATTTCATTTCCAGTGCCTTTAATTTCTTTGGTGAAGCCACGTGTCGGTCTGGTATCATATTCCTTCTGCCTAAAAAAATTAAACATTATTCACAGTGCAGGTCTACTGACTAACTTATCTCAGTTTGTATATGAAAGTATATACTTCTTCATTATTTTCCAGCTTTACTGAAATATAATTGATAAATAAAAATTGTATATATTTAAGTTATACACTGATATTTTTAAGATATACAACATGGTGATTTAATATGTGTATACACTATGAAATGCTTACTACCTCAAGTTAATTAACACATCTATTACCTCACATAGTTACCTTTTTTGTGTAGTGAGAACACTTAAGATCTCCCTTAGCAGATTTCAAGTACAATACAATACAATATTATTAATTATAGTCACTGTGCTGTACCTTAGATCTGCAGAACTTATTCATCTCAAGTTTGTATTCATCTGGAAGTTTGTACCCTTTAACCAACATCTGCCTATCTCTTGCACCCACCAGCCCCTGGAAATCACCATTCAGCAAGCTGGATTGAGGAGTTCAACTTTTTAGATTCCATATATAAGTGAAATCATACAGTATTTATATTTCTGTGTTTGACTTACTTCACTTATCATAATGTCCTCCATGTTCATCCATGTTGTTGCAAATTGTAGAATTACCTTCATTTTTATGACTGAACAGTATTCTATAGCGTTCGCTGTTTGGGTCTTTTCTGGTTTTATACGTAATTAGGATTGCTTTTATTTCTGTGGAAAATGCCATTGGAATTTTGATAGAGATTGCACTGAATCTACAGATGGCTTTGAGCAGTATGGACATTTTAACAATATTAATTCTTCCAGTTCATGAACACACAATAGCTTCCCACTAATTTGTGCTTTCATCAATTTCTTTCACCAACATCTTATACTTTTCAGTGTACAGAACTCTCACCTCCTTGCTTAAATTGATTTCTAGGTATTTTTCCCTCTTGATGCTTGAAGTATTTCTGGCCTGATTTTAAAGTGACCAACAGAATACAGTTTCCTGTTTCACTGTGTTGTAGCAATTCATTTAAGCTAGAGAGGAAATATTTGTTCACAAACATGTCTCATTTTCAAAATTAAAGCCATGGGCAAAACTTCCATTTTTCCCACTGATCTGCACAGAGGGTGATTCCTTAATGGAATTGAATCTCTGCAGTGAAAATCCTCCTGATATTTGCCCAGTATTTCCCCTGGATTCTCCGTTTCCTTGACTCCAGCAACCCTCTAGGAGCTACTCTATTGAAATGTAGATAAGCTCCAAAGTTTGAAAAGAGGAGATACCCCAGGGGAAACTCAGGAAGCCGCTGGGACCACCTGGGGAGAGACATGGAGTTTTAGAGTAATCCCTAAGATTAAACACTGCTTTATATCTTAATTTTCTCAGCAAACTCCTAGAAAGCAAATCTCTGGAGCCTCCAGAAGTGAAGGAAGTCTACTGGACCACATAAAATACCCTCACCTGGAGTTTTCCTCACCAGAGCCAATGAGGAGAAGATGCCTTTGTGTTCAACTACACCGTGCCCATCCCTCACTCCAAGCTGAGCCAGGAAATTCACCGAATGTAAGAGAAAATGACTAATTGTCCATACTACAGCCACTGCTGTGATATACAACAGAGTTCATTTTACTTTATCAATCTGTTTAGTCATTATTCCTCTGTAATGGTATAGTAAACATTGTATTTGAACATAGGACATTTATGTTCATTGGATTAAAAGTCATGCACCCTCTGTGAAGCCTATCTGTAAATGAACAGTTAGAACAGATCATCTGCACCATTTTTTCCAATTCTATGATTTTATGACTAATAGGAACCATCTTTCTGGAAGCAATCTCAACTTCCAGGAGTAATAAGGTGGTATAGTCTACGCTCAGACTACCTGAGAAGACAGTTTACCAAGTGAAGGACATTTGGAAGGAAGCTGTTTAATCAAGCTATTTCCAAATAGTGGGTGGACTGCTGAGTTGATTGGCTGATTGGTTGGCTGGTTTCTTGTGTTGGAAAGAAGTGTATGAAAAAGCTGGTCTTCTCTGATTTTCCTCATATAACAATTTATAAATCCCCAAAACATGAGAAACAGTATGTTTCTGGCATAAAATAGTGAATATTTCATTCTAATACCCTAACTATTCCCAGAGAGTAATTTTGGAGGCTTTGGAATGTGGAGTTATGCAGAACTTAACAGAGTCATTAAGCTTTCCATTAAGCTTCCCACCCTTTGATCATCCCATTACTTATCTACACTTTCACCAAAAGCAACAGGAAAGATACCATTGCTGCCAATAAATCTTACAGGGTATGGTAGCAGAAAAGATGAAGAGAGGTGTGAAGTTGTCAGTGTATGATGGAGAGTGCCCTCAACTGTTACTCCCGTTAATCCAACATGGTTCATTTTTTCAGAAAGGAGGAGAAGCAGCACAGATCTCATGACTTTGGTTTCTGGTGTAAATCTGTGAGCCTGTGCTTAGTTCCTGACCTGTAGCAGAGAAAGTGATTTATTTATGCTTTGTAAATAACAGTCTGGGAATCATCCATTGAGCACCTTATTCAGTGAAGGTAGTAAACAGATACCTTTTGAATTCAACATTGATTGGAAAACTGGACAACTTTAGAGTGCGCATGCTCAAACTTCCTTTTTCATGCTTTTTGAAAAACCACCAACAGGGGACTAGTCCAAATCCTGGTTCCTAAGTATCATAAACTTAAAAATAGGGATATTTTAAAATAATATTCTCACTTGTTCTTTAAAGCAAATATTTATGATGTACTGGGTCTTGTGTATATTGTTTAGGTATCACTCAGCTGGTTAGACTGATATTTCAAAAGAAAATCTCTAAAGGGAAATTAGGAACAGCCTGGAGTCTTGAGTGTAGTGATGTCTGTGACAATTAATTCAGTTGATTAGACTATTCTGAAAAGCCAGTGTCCTGAGGTAAGTTTTATCTCCATGTATAAGTCAACTGATTCTGTTCTGTTGCCATTTTTAGCTCAACCTCTCACCAGCTATTCTCAAAATATACGTCACTTTTTTAACAAAATAAGCTGAACAAGAGAAAGTGGATGAGTTTGTGCATAAAGACCCATAATCAACTTTAGAAAAACAGACCAAAATCAGAGAAGGTCCTCTTAAAGATCAAAATTTAAAAGAAAAATTTGTACCACTGGTTGTACTAACTGATACAGATCTTGCTGCACTGGACTTTAGCAAAGTAATCCTGAGACTTAGAACCACAATCAGTTCAAAGTAAGGTGGGATTTATTCCCAACTGGTTTCAAAATATCTCATACATTTTCCTGTAGAGTTTAAGTTCCCTTTCAATAAAATCCATAAGACATGCAGGAAGCAAAGCAACTTGGGTTACAGTCATGTCTTTCTTCTTTGTAGATTGAAGAGCCATGAATAGGTCAGCAACATACATTGTGACGGAGTTTGTTCTCCTGGGATTCCCTGGGTGCTGGGAGATACAGATTTTTCTCTTCTCACTGTTGGTGATGGTTTATGCCTTGACCTTGCTGGGGAATGGAGCCATTATCTGTGCAGTGAGATGGGACCCACAACTACACACTCCCATGTACTTTCTACTGGGAAACTTTGCCTTCCTTGAGATCTGGTATGTTTCCTCCACTGTTCCTAATATGCTAGCCAACATTCTCTCCAAAACCAAGGCCATCTCATTTTCTGGCTGCTTCCTCCAGTTCTATTTCTTCTTTTCCCTGGGCACAGCTGAATGTCTCTTCTTGGCAGTAATGGCTTATGATCGGTACCAGGCCATCTGCCACCCACTGCACTACTCCACCATCATGACTGGGAAGCTCTGTAGAATGCTGGTGTCTCTCTGCTGGCTCATTGGATTCCTTGGCTACCCAATCCCCATTTTTTTCATCTCCCAACTCCCCTTCTGTGGACCCAACATCATTGATCACTTCCTGTGTGATATGGACCCACTGATGGCTCTGTCCTGTGCACCAGCTCCCATTACTGAATCTATTTTCTATACTCAGAGTTCCCTTGTCCTCTTTTTCACTATTATGTACATTCTTCAATCCTATACCCTGTTGCTCAGAGCTGTTTTTCAGGTCCCTTCTGCTGCTGGCCGGAGAAAGGCCTTTTCCACTTGTGGATCTCATTTAGCTGTGGTATCTCTTTTCTATGGGACAGTCATGGTAATGTATGTGAGTCCTACATATGGCATCTCAACTTTGATGCAGAAAATCCTCACACTGATATATTCAGTCATGACTCCTCTTTTTAATCCCCTGATCTATAGTCTTCGTAATAAGGACATGAAACTTGCCCTGAGAAATGTCCTGTTTGGAAGGAGAATTAGTCAAAATTCATGAGCCAAAGGTGTTCCATCCTTCCCTGTTCTAATGAAAAATAAGATGTGTTAAGTCCTTTCAGTGGCCTTTTAGTCCACACTCTGAGTAGTTAGAGGCCATTTTTTTTCCCTGAAATTGCCCAGCTTAAATACCTATGCTGACTACTAAAACCTTAATTCACTGGACTTCAACATGCAGTAACTTTTCTTAAAGGCTTTCCTTGTTGGAATGATAAAATGGGATTGCTATATGAGGGAAACTAGACTTTCCTGAAAGATTTATCATCAGTTCTAGGACAAGTCTAATGTCCTTTACCAAATGGTTACAGTGGCTTTGTAAAAACATTTTTATTTAGGTATAACTGATATACAAAAAGACTGCACATGTTTCATGTATAGATTTAATGTACATAATGGTGCAGTGACTTTTAACAAACCATGAGACCTTTCTATAATCTCTAAGAGACACTTCTTTTTTACACTTAGTCTAACAATCTTATCTAAACACACTTTCTATTAAAAGAGAGAGAAAAAAAACTCTCAACCAGAAGAAACTCAACAAATTTACTTAGAGATGTAGTTCCTTTGTGGCAAGTTTGAAATGAAACTTGAATACATGCTAAGTAATAATTTGTTGTAGTTGCTTTTAACACTTCTGTATTACATGTACCACATTGTAAGGTAATTTATTTATTTACATGTGCTTCCCCTTAAGAGAGCTCCTCGAGGACAGGAACTGCCTTTCTCATTTCTGGATCCCTGTCACACAGTGAGAGAGGAAAGCAGCCCCTGGCACCTGGGAGCTGACCTAGCCTATCAGTCAGGTCTTGGTGTTGCCAGGAGCTGGCCTGGCACTGAACCAGGCCATGGTGTAGTCCTGTTGAACATGAACAAGTTCACAGAACGCCAGCATTAGACAAGGTGACTATGTGAGCACGATGGATCATGACAAAACAAGACCATTCTATAATCATATTGGAGCCAGACAAAATCAAGAACATTGTCCCAACCACAAAAAAAGACCCCAAATCGCCCTCTTTAGGCTAATATGAGTGACTGCTGTCTCTTCACCAAGTAAAGCTTTAGCCCAACTGCCTTCTAGATACTCAATCACAGAATTTTCTTCCATTTCTGACAGCATCCAGAGAAAACTTCCCCTCCCTTAAATTCTCCCCAAAGTCCACTAACACAAGCCCAAATCATATAATAAATCCCTCCTAACATCTTTCTACTGAGATGCCCCATGTTCCTTGTGGCATATGTTCTCTCTCTCTGCAAAAGCCAATAAATCCATCTTTGTTCAACCACAGGTGTGTTCCTGAAGATCTTTGCATTACTGGGAATCAACAGTAGCACAATACCTAGCATAGAGTAAGAGCTCAAAATGCCTGTAAAATACTTTCATCCCAATTTTTTTTTAACATTTTTTATTGATTTATAATCATTTTACAATGTTGTGTCAAATTCCAGTGTTCAGCACAATTTTTCAGTTATTCATGGACATATACACACTCATTGTCACATTTTTTTCTCTGTGAGTTATCATAACATTTTGTGTATATTTCCCTGTGCTATACAGTGTAGTCTATTCTACAATTTTGAAATCCCAGTCTATCCCTTCCCACCCTCCACCCCCCTGGTAACCACAAGTCTGTATTCTCTGTCTGTGAGTCTATTTCTGTCCTTTATTTACGCTTTGTTTTTGTTTGTTTGTTTGTTTTTGTTTTTGTTTTTAAGATTCCACATATGAGCGATCTCATATGGTATTTTTCTTTCTCTTTCTGGCTTACTTCACTTAGAATGACATTCTCCAGGAGCATCCATGTTGCTGCAAATGGCATTATGTTGTCGGTTTTTATGGCTGAGTAGTATTCCATTGTATAAATATACCACATCTTCTTTATCCAGTTGCCTGTTGATGGACATTTAGGCTGTTTCCATGTTTTGGCTATTGTAAATAGTGCTGCTATGAACATTGGGGTGCAGGTGTCATCCTGAAGTAGATTTCCTTCTGGATACAAGCCCAGGAGTGAGATTCCTGGGTCATATGGTAAGTCTATTCCTAGTCTTTTGAGGAATCTCCACACTGTTTTCCATAGTGGCTGCACCAAACTGCATTCCCACCAGCAGTGTAGGAGGGTTCCCCTTTCTCCACAGCCTCTCCAGCATTTGTCATTTGTGGATTTTTGAATGACGGCCATTCTGACTGGTGTGAGGTGATACCTCATTGTAGTTTTGATTTGCATTTCTCTGATAATTAGTGATATTGAGCATTTTTTCATGTGCTTTTTGATCATTTGTATGTCTTCCTTGGAGAATTGCTTGTTTAGGTCTTCTGCCCATTCTTGGATTGGGTTGTTTATTTTTTTCTTATTGAGTCGTATGAGCTGCTTATATATTCTGGAGATCAAGCCTTTGTCGGTTTCACTTGCAAAAATTTTCTCCCATTCCGTAGGTTTTCTTCTTGTTTTATTTCTGGTTTCCTTTGCTGTGCAGAAGCTTGTAAGTTTCATTAGGTCCCATTTGTTTATTCTTGCTTTTATTTCTTCTAGGAGAAAATTTTTGAGATGTATGTCAGATAATGTTTTGCCTATGTTTTCCTCTAGGAGGTTTATTGTATCTTGTCTTATGTTTAAGTCTTTAATCCATTTTGAGTTGATTTTTGTATATGGTGTAAGGGAGTGTTCTAGCTTCATTCTTTTACATGCTGCTGTCCAGTTTTCCCAACACCATTTGCTGAAGAGACTGTCTTTATTCCAATGTATATTCTTGCCTCCTTTGTCGAAGATGAGTTGACCAAAAGTTTGTGGGTTCATTTCTGGGCTCTCTATTCTGTTCCATTGGTCTATATGTCTGTTTGGTACCAATACCATGCTGTCTTGATGACCGTAGCTCTATAGTATTGTCTGAAGTCTGGGAGAGTTATTCCTCCAGCCTCTTTCTTTCTCTTCAGTAATGCTTTGGCAATTCTAGGTCTTTGATGGTTCCATATGAATTTTCTTATGATTTTTTCTAGTTCTGTGAAATATGTCCTGGGTAATTGGATAGGGATTGCATTAAATCTGTAGATTGCCTTGGGCAGTGTGACCATTTTAACAATATTGATTCTTCCAATCCAAGAGCATGGAATATCTTTCCATTTTTTAAAGTCTTCTTTAATTTCCTTCATCAATGGTTTATAGTTTTCTGTGTATAATTCTTTCACCTCCTTGGTTAGATTTATTCCCAGATATTTTATTACTTTGGGTGCTATTTTAAAGGGGATTGTTTCTTTACTTTCTTCTTCTGTTGATTTATCGTTAGTGTAAAGAAATGCAACTGATTTTTGAACGTTAATTTTGTAAACTGCTACCTTGCTGAATTCTTCAATCAGCTCTAGTAGCTTTTGTGTGGACCTTTTAGGGTTTTCTATATATAGTAGCATGTCATCAGCATATAATGACACTTTTACCTCTTCTTTTCCAATTTGGATCCCTTTTATTTCTTTCTCTTGCCTGACTGCTGTGGCTAGGACTTCCAGGACTATGTTGAATAGGAGTGGTGATAGTGGGCATCCTTGTCTTGTCCCAGATTTTAGTGGGAAGCTTTTGAGTTTTTCACCGTTGAGTACTATGTTGGCTGTAGGTTTGTCATATATAGCTTTTATTATGTTGAGATATGTTCCCTCTATACCCACTTTAGCGAGAGTTTTTATCATATCAGACATTTGGTGTATGTGCTTGGCTGAGGGGCGAAGCCAATGGGGCGAAGCTACCATCTGTGGGATTATGACTGAACGCCTCTAAGTCAGAATCCCGCCCAGGCGGAATGATAGGGCAGAGCCGCGGGAGCCTCGGTTGGCCTCGGATAGCCGGTCCGCCGCCGTCCCCGTCGGCGGGGCCGTCGCCCACGTGCCCGCGCAGCACGGCGCACCCCCGCCGCGCGTCGGGACCAGGGTCCGGTGGGGAGAGCCCTTCATCCTGGGACACGGGGCGCGGCCGGAAAGGCGGCCGCCCCCTCGCCCGTCACGCACCGCACGTTCGTGGGGAACCTGGTGCTAAACCATTCGTAGACGACCTGCTTCTGGGTTGGGGTTTCGTACGTAGCAGAGCAGCTCCCTCGCTGCGATCTATTGAAAGTCAGCCCTCGACACAAGGGTTTGTAAAAATAATAAAAAGACAAAAATAAAAAAAAAGTCCATCAATTTTTTTACTTATAAAAATAATATGTAATTGTAACAAAGTCCAGCAATGAACATGTGTATAAAGATGATGTATTTCTTATCTTCACTCTCATCCCCACCAATCCTGGTCCTGATAGTCAACATGTCTAAATTCCTATGTCTGATATTCGAAAGTCTTCATAATATGGCCCCATGTGTTTTACATCACTTCTAAACGTGAACTCTCAACTGCAGTCACTTAGCTACTGTACCCTAAGGTAAATGAAAAAGTCAAATTGCAGTGAAATGGAAGGAAGGAAGGTAGGAAGGGAAGGAAGGAGAAGGAGAGGAAAGGAAGAAAAAAGAAAAGAAAAGAGAGAAAGAAAAGAAGGAAGGAAGGGTATAGAGAAGGAAGGAGAGAAGGAAGGAAAGAGAAAGAAGAAGTCAGGGAGGGAGGAAAGAAAGAGGGAGGGAGGGAGGAAGGAGGAAAGTAAAAAAAGAAAAGAAAGAAAACAATTTGGCAGTTTCTCAAATAGTTAAACATAGAGTTATCATATGACCCAGCAAGTTATTCATAGGTATAAACCCAAGAGAATTAAAAACATATTCATACAAAACATGTATATGAATGTTCATAGTAGCATTTTTTGTAATAGCCAAAAAGTAAAACCACCTAAATCTCCACCAACTGATGGACAACAAAATGTGGTATATACATACAATAGAATATTATTCAGCCATAAAATGAGTTAAGTATGGTACTTGCTACAACACAAACTTTGAAAACATTGTATAATGTAAAGTAAAACAAGCTAGACACAGAAGGCCATGTATTGTAGGATTCCATTTATATAAAATGTCCAGAATAGGCAAATCTGTAGAGACAGAAGGTAGATTAGCAGTTGCCAAAGACTGGGCAGAGGGAAGAGTGGAGAATGACTGCTAATGGGTACTCAGCTGATCTGGGGAGTGATGATGATATTCTAGAGTCAGATAGTGGTGATGGTTGCACAACGTTGTGAATATATACTAAAAACTATCTACACTTTAAAGGGGTGAATTTTATGCTATGTGAATGATATCTTGCTAAAAAAATTTGTACAAGAGTGCTCATTTTCCCACAGCCTCCCCAGCACTAGATCTTACCATGCTTTCTCATTTGTCTGTTGATATGAGAGGTGAGATTGGTATGATGTTAATTTTCCTCCCTTGAATTTAACATTAAGTGCCACAAGAGCTTAGGAAAAGGAGATACTAGTGTATGCTACAGACAGAAATTCATTGGAGAGGGAAGTTGTGGTTGACCTGTGGCTTGAAGATAGGAGGGAGAGGGGAACACTCGTGTGCTGAGAACCTCCTGTGTGTCTTTTACTGTGCTGTGGTCCTTACATCACTGTCTCATTTAATCCCTGTGACAGTGTTACAAGATACATTATATACCCATTTTACAAAGACCCAAAGAATCTGTGTTAAGTATCTTTCTCAAGTTGCACAGCCTAACATGAGGTGAGGATCTCCAGGTTTAAAGAACAGCCTATAAGCAAAGGTGTGGAGGTGATGGTCGGTGGAATAGTTGAGTGACTCCCCTGACCAGAGTTGAGGGTTCATTTTGGGAAGTGATGTAAAACAAATAGAGTAGGTTGAGAGGATCCATATTATGAAGGTGTTGAATAACAGACAGAGGAATTTAGGTATGTAAATTCTGAGGAGCAGAGAGAAAGGCTGATAAGAAGGAAGAGGAGAGCAAAACCCTAGGTAACGTCCCCTCGTGACCACAGGTATCCATGACACCCAAACCTGCCGCCACCTCTATTTCAATAAATCCCAGCACCTCCGTCTCCAGACCTCCTCTTAAATGTTCCCAAGAAAAGGAGTAACTGACATCAAATTACTGCTGAGGTTTTCAAAGGATGAATTTATGGAACATTAATACTTTTCACCCTTTTGTGTTGAGTCTTAAGAGATATTTATTAGATACCGATCGTACAGTTTGAGGATGGAAAACTATGGAGAAAGATAAAACCCATCACAATGAGAGTTCTCACTATTCCTCTTTGTCATTTCTCCACTTTTGCTTTCTAAACCCTCTAAGCTTAGCCGTACAAATTTTTCCTTTTTCCATGGTCTTACCTAGCCATTTGTGTTCTGCTGCCCTCTGCTGGTCATTGTGCTTTCATCATATGCCTAAATAGAAAACAAAAAACATCAACCCACCCAGATATTGTGTGGAAAGGATACTGATCAACTGAATCATCTAGTTAACTGAAGACTGACCAGAAAATCCTTTGAATATTGAGTATTAAAACCTTTCTAAGGAGGGGAGGGGTTAGCTCAGTGGTAGAGTGCGTGTTTAGCTTGCACGAGGTCCTGGGTTCAATCCCCAGTACCTCCATTAAAACAAACAAACAAACAAACAAACCTGATTACCTCCCTGCCGCAAAAAAAAAATTTTTTAAATAATAAAAGCTTTCTAAAGTGTATTTGTCCACTTTTGGACCTTGGTATATTTGAAACGATTTAATCTTTCTCCACACAAGAACTCAGGAAGTGTAATTTGTTGGGACAGGCAGTGAACAGACAATCAGACCATGGGTATTCCAATCCCAGTCCTACCACCAACCAGCTATGTGTCCTCACGTAAGTCGCTTCAAAGCTAAGACGAGTGAATCTAAGTTTGCCTGTACTCATTTTTCCCTTGATAATATGACAATTCTCATAGCACTTACCCTGTAGAAGGAAACGGATGAGTGAACAGCCCACTCAGTGTAGTGTGCGTGAAGCACTGTCCTGGAGTAAACACAGGATGCTGTCAGAGCTTGTGGAAGGAGCACATGATCCAGTCAGGGTCTGAGGGTACATGGGAGGTGGCAGGAAAATCAAAATTGAAGAAAGGGGACCAGTTATAAGGTTATTGCAGTAATCTAGAGAAGATGTAATGGTGACCTGATCTAGAACAGTGCTTTCAAAGTATGGTCCACAACAAGAAAAGAAGAGAAACTGAGAGGGAGCTTTAGAAACTTTTATAGCAATTCAACACTGTTGTACATGATCAGCAGACTCATCTCCCTGAACAGCATAAAGACTGGGTTACAGTACTAGCTGTACATACAGGTCATGCACACTGAAACCACATTTAAACAGGTGATATTTTAAGGTTTGCCTGTAAACTATAACCCAAAGTATGTAAAAATAGAGGAAACACACACATACACATTTATTTTTATATCTTGCTTATACAATAATTTAAATTTTAATGTATAGGTTAATATTATAAGTTAAACTTAGGAAATATAATTTATATTATTTTTAACTCTAATTTGTCTAAGGCAAAACAAGCTTTATGGAGTCTTTTTCAAGAAAAGACATATCTTTTCTGATTGCACCTATAGTAGTAAATCAAGTAATAATGGAAGTGGTTCCCAAGAAATAAACTGAGTCCATACTAGTTTACTTAGAAGTATGAACCCTCATATATTTTGAATTATATGTATAGCTATAATTGACCATGAGATGCTAAAACTGCAATGTGTTTCTTGCAGAGATATATTAGCCAGTGAAACTATGAAAACTTAAGCATTTTTATATACAAAACATAAAGAAGTAAGTTCAAAACCAAAGAGTTTTAAAGAAATGTTATTGAATTAAAAAGGAGAAAAAACCAAATGTTCAATATTCCATTGAACATCAGTGCTCTGAAATCTTATAAAAAAGCATTTTGAGTTGCTAAAACAAAGAATATATACAATTGCTGAGTCATTACAGAAAGACTATATTAAAGATGCTTGCTAGCAAATCTTGAATGAATCCAGGGCAAAGAAGCTAGCTCAACTACCATTTTTCAGTGACTCCACAGCTCAGCATATTAAAGCACTAGATCATAGAATAAATATAGTTAGCAAATTATTTTCCATGCAACTTGATGGATACACAGCTACTGCTAAAATTATTTGTGTATGGGTGCAGCTTGAACATGGTGGTAATAAGAGGAGGAAGTCTCTTCTTCAGCTTCATTCCTGACAAAACAATTAGCTCTAAACAGACTAGAACTATGAAGGACGACATTGTCAACACATGTGTTTGGGGTTTAAATGTGGAGTATGTATATTCTGAAGATGCAGCTGTAATGACAAGAAAAGCTCCTTTAGCAGTAAACCCAAATTTAGGAGTTTACTTCATACTTGCAGATTTGGGTAGTTTATTTTAACTTTAGGCTAACTACTTATATGACTTGGTGAAAGTGAGTTTCTGGGACTTAAAGCTGAGGCATTCTGGTCCTGGCTATGATCAAATAGCCACTATCAGATTAACCTTCCCACCATAAAAAAAAAAAAGAAACTATAAAATTTAGGCACAATATAAAAAACAATTGCCTGCAAGCATTGAACAGCAACCAAAGCAGGAATAAAATTATTTAGAAAAGGGAAGCACATAAGCCCCACATTCAGCCAGGCTTTCTCTTGGAACATTTTATGAGCTATTACAGGGAGGTGGAGCCCACACAAGGGACAGAAGTCTCACTAGTCAATGATGGCAGAGATACGAGTTCCAGGCTGTTGAGCTAGCTGGGATATTGCGGGCAAATGTCATGAATTTATGAGATGATGTAACAATGGAAAAAATGTGAATGATTCTCACTTTGAAGATGTATCAGCTATTAACTTTTCTTAAAACCTCAAAATTCAGTATTAAGAAAACAAACAGCCCAATTTAAAATGAGCAAAAGATCTGAATAGACACTTCACTCAAGAAAACATATGAATGATAAATAAACCCATGAAAAGATGCTCAATATCACATGTAATTAAAGAAATGCAAACTAAAACCATGAGTTACCATCACACACCTATTAAAATGACTAAAATCCAAAACACTGACAATAACAGGTGTTGACAAGAATGTGGGGTAACAGAAACTTTCATTCATTAAGGTGAAAGCGGCATAGCCACTTTGGAAGACAGTTTCTCATAAATTGTGCATTTACCATATACCCAGCAATCATACACCTTAGTATTTACCCAAGTGATTTGAAAGCTTATGTCAATACGAAAATCTGTATAAAAATGTTTATAGCAGTTTTATTTATAGACAGTAAAAGCTGGAAGCAACTAAGATGTCCTTCAACAAGGGAATGGATAAACTGGTACATCCATACAATGGAACATTATTCAATGATAAAAATGAATGAGCTATTGAATCATGCAGCAACATGGATGATCTTAAATGCAGTTTAGAAAGTGCAAGAAGAACGACCCAAAAGGCTACATATTGTATGATTCCATGCATATAATTTTCTGGAAAAGGCAACACTATAGGGACCAAAAATATATATATTAGTGATTACCAAGGGTGAGGGGGAGAGAAGTGGTAGACTGCAAAGGGAGTGCACAGGGGAACTTTTAGGGTGTAGGGACCGTTTTTATTGTACTGGGGTGGGTGGTAGATACATGACTCTATACACTTGTCAAAAGCTACAGAATGCACAATATCAAGAGTGAACCCTGATGTAATCTGAGGACTTTCGGTGATAATGATGTGTCAGTGTGAGTTCATTGACTATAACAAATGCACCCTTCTGATGCAGGATGTTGACAGTGAGGGAGGCATGCACGTGTGAGGGCAAACGGTAATTTGGAACTCCCTATCCTTTCCACTCAGTTTGCTGGGAACCCAAAACTGCTCTAAAAAATGGAAGTCTATTTTAAAAATACTTTTAATAAATGTAACCCAATGATTATTGTCAAAAACTGTACAACTAGTGTTTATTCTCCTTTGGGCAGTGACAAACAGAGGCAGACAAAAAAGTTTTCCACAAAGTTTTTGCTGTAGAGGAACAGACTGTGGACCAAATTGTCAAGGCTCATATTCCTTAAATGATCAGTTTTTTCACCTACTCCCGTCATTCACCAAGCCCATTTTGGACACTTCAACCAGAAATAATCTTTACCCTCCCTGCTAGCAGAAACAAAAAGCTTCAGGCCAAAACAGTAGTTGGCAGAGTCTAGAAGAGGCTGGCACTGTTTAAGCTGCCTTGGGGAAAGCAATGCCCAAAGGATCCCTATCCCCCCAGGCCTAATCCAAAGTCATAGTTGTTTTAACAGGTTAGAAAATAAACTTGAAAAAACAAAGTCATAACAGAAAAACCCAGTCCCCAGGCACCAGTTTAAGATTCTGCAGTAGCTCTGCTTTGGTTGATTAAAGCAGGAGTTGGAGGCCCCTGAGAGCCAATTAGAAAAGAAAGCCAGGATGAGGGAGGGAGAAATGATTCCAGCAACTACCAATTAAAAGTAGATGGATCCACAGCACCAAGGGACCGTGATTCAAACTATTGCGTCAGCCAACTCCCTGAACATGAAGAGGGAGCAAATGAGGGAGGGGTGAGGAAGGGAGGCAGAGGTGTCCCACACTCTGGCAAGCTTCCACTTCTTATCCCAAGTGAATACGCACCTGACAATTAGGCACAAGTGGTGTTTCTTGATTAGCCATGCAGAACACGCCAAGACCATGCCATGTGAGGGGCAGGACCTATAGGCAGGGAAGCATGCCCAGTAGTCAGGCAGGGTGCTGCTGGCACAGCAGCCTTGCTTCCAGTTCAGAACTGCGCTTGTCAAGTCAGATCACATGTGACTCATTGTCCTTTGCGTAGAACAGTGTTATTTCCATCACCACCCTCCCCTCCATCCTGTACTTGGAAAATATCTGCTTCCTTGATTGTCACAAAATCCCTGTGGGTTTTCTCGGGTATGTATTAGCATTTCCATCTAGGAATTTTTAAAAGTTAATACTGAAGTTCAAGAGATCTGCCTAAGATCATAAAGGCAGTATTATTTGTATATTTTAAGTGATATGCTTGTATCATAGAATAGAGTATCTCTCAAAGAAAATGGAGTGGTTACTACAACAAAGGAACTAGGGTTCAGAAGTGGAAATGAAGGTTTCTTTCCTCTTACTTTTTTGGTAACTTTACAATTTTATGCTACTATGTTTATAACTTCCTGAAATTAAATGAAAAAGAAAGTTACAATTAGGGAACAGAAAACCACAATCCAGTTGTCTTCCCGACATATAATGCTGCCTCCCACCCTAGGTAAAAAGGACAGAGCAGTTTTCTTTCTCTTGTATCTTCTCACGTATTCCCCATTCCATCACCACCATCTACATATACATATACACATACAAATTTTCATGAGAATTTTCCCATGATTTCATGCTCTGTGCAATCTGCCAGGAGCTGAGAGTGCTGAGAACCAAGCAAGTGATAGGGAAATTGAAAATGTGATTCTGGCTTACAGGTAGAGTAATCCTAACAACACAATTTCATTTGGGGGAAAAAAAAAAAACCCCACAGCATTTCTGTTCAAATATTTTGAGAGAATAGAAAAATTAGCTAGCACTTCAGCACGAAGGATCAATATTAGAAAGAATGAAGGCGGCCATCATTAAAAAGTCCACAAACAACAAATTCTGGAGAGGATGTGGAGAAAAGGGAACCTTCTTACATTGCTGGTAGGAATGTAGTTTGGTATAACCATTATAGAAAACAGCATGGAGTTTCCTCAAAAAATAAAAATAGACTTACCATATGGTCCAGCAATCCCACTCCTGAGCATATATCCAGAGGGAACTTTAATTTGAAAAGATATATGCACTCCAGTATTTACAGAAGCACTATTTACAATAGCCAAGACTTGGAAACAACCTAAATGTCCATTGACAGATGATAGGATAAAGAAGTTGTGGTATATTTATACAATGGAATACTTACCCAGCCATAAAAAAGAATAAAATAATGCCATTTGCAGCAACACGGATGGACCTGGAGATTGTCATGCTAAGTGAAGTAAGCCAGAAAGAGAAAGAAAAATACCGTATGATATCACTTACATGTGGAATCTAAATTGACTGGCTGGTGACTCCTAACTTTCACTTCTCCAGCTCTTCTGACAACTCCTTAAGGTCTAATTTGTATAATCCCTTATCCTATAACTCATAAAGGTTCTGCTCCTCTGATTGAACCATGAATGATACATTCCATCCTCCTGTTCCCTAATTCTGACCTCCATGCCCCATATTCTGATAAAGAATAGCATAATTTCCACTGTCCGTCTGTCTGAAAGGCTGGAGATCAAGTTGACCTACAAGAGAAGTAACCACCAGAGCAGAAGTCCTGTTCTATAGGCTCTAGAAGCCAATACAGTAAAGTTTCATAATCATTAGTATTCTGCATACAAGGCATCAACACCCTCTATGTTAATCTATCTTGTATTCCTAACTCACCATCTATCTGGCCAGCCGTTTGTTATCAAGTCAGGCAATGTCTAACACTCACAGATGTATATAATAATGTCTAGAACTCAAAGATAAATATAAATTAGTGACTGTCCTTTAAGAGTTCAAACCATATAATCAAGTAATCATAATACAATATGTGCCACATAATATATGATGTACAAAGTGCTATATCATTTCCTAAACATATCTCCCTAATTTTTTTTTCTTTAATATAGTTTCCTCAGTCTTGGATGGCCTCTTTACATTCTACATCAAATTTATAAGTAGCTAACAAGTATTTTTATTAAAAGATGCTCAACGTCACAAATAAAGAAATGCAAATTTAAAACAATGAAGTGTCGTGTTGCCTATCAGGTATAAAAACTATATCCCAGCTCATGAATAAGCACTCTTATAAAGAAGGTGAAAAAAGGATATTATGAAGATAAAAATTAAAACTAATGAAATAGGAAAAAATATACAAAAGATGAGGGTAAACAAAGTCAAGTTCTCTGAAGACTTGCAAGAGGCAAAAAGCTGAAGGAGAAGAGATAAGGTGCAAATAAACAACACCAGTAGAGAAAAAGGGAACCAAATTACTGATGCCAAAGAGAATAAAAAATTAGGGACATACTACGAATATTTAGAAGAGTAAATTTGAAAACGTAAATGAAATGGATAAATTACTAAAAAATTCAAAATATCAAAACTGAATCAAGAGAAAGCTTAAATAATTGAATGCAATAAACATTAAACAATTTAAATCAGTAGTTAATGTTTCCATAAAGAAAATGCCAGTACTGATGATTTTACAGGAAAGTTCTACCAAAAAAAAAGATAAGCTGATTTTATATAAACTTTTCAAATAAACATACAGGAGAAACATTCTACACATTGTATGAAGCTAGCATAAATTTAATACCAAAACTAGACTAGAACAGATTCAGAAACAGAGTATAGACTCATAAACTAATATCATTTGTGACCCACAGATATGAAATCCTAAATATTACACAAGTAATTCCAGCAATGTATAAAAAATTACATATCCTGGCCAAATAAGGTTTGTCCCAAGAATGCAAGTTTGGTTTATTAATGAAAAGTGGAGTACTCTAATCCACCACATTAACAGATTAAAAGAAAAAAAAAATCATCTGCCACCTCAACAAAAGCATCAGATAAAATGTAATGAACTTTTCATAATAAAAACTCGAACAGGCTTGATATCTGAAAGCAAGAATATGTAATAACCATACAACAAACATCTTACTTAATATTGAAATTTTGAAAATATTTCCTTTAAGTACAGGAACAAGACAATGATGCTTGCAATCATCACTTGTATTCAGCATACTAGAGATCCGAACTGCTGCAGAAAAGAAAACAAAATAAAAGGCAAAAAGACTGGAAAGGAAAACACAAAACAGTTGTTATTTATACACTGAAAATTCAAAGGAATCAAATTATTAGAATGAGAGAGTTCTAAAAAGGTCACAGCTACAAAAAAAATATGAAAAATAGCCAACTGTATATTCCCAAGCATAGTTAGCAAATGTAATTTTTAAAATTCTACTATTTACAATAGCATAAAAAACTATGAAGCATCTAGGAATAAATCTAATAAAAGATAAATAAGACTTTCAGAAAAAGTATACAATTACACTGAACAATGAAAACTTAAACAATGAAGAAAATTATGGATAAAATAGGTATAAATACATCTATTCTTCCTAAATTGATCTATAAATTCAATAGAATCCCAACCAAAATCCCAGAGGAGTTTTTCTTAAAAATTCAGAAACTGATTCTAAAATGTAAATGGGCCACTTGTTAAGAACAACATGGCCCACTGTTATTCTGATTGGATACTGACTTTTCATAAAACTATAAGACAATATGGTATTGGAATAGAAATAAAAAAATAGACCAGAATAGGTCAGATCAAAAGAGTTCAGAAACAGACCTACATACTGTATATGGCAAGTTGGTGTAAGATAAATGGGGCTTTAAAGATTAGTGGGTAAAGGATGAATCTTTAATAAAAGGTGCTGGGCCAATTAATTACTCATGAAAAAAAAATTATATACCTACATCACCACATAAAGAAAGTCCATAATGAAAGAAAAGGGCAAAATGATAATTCATAAAACAATAGAGGGGAAATGTCTTTGACTTCAGGATAGGGAAGGACTTCTTAATACACAAATAGCACTAACCATAAAAGAAAATATTGATAAATTCAATAACACTGAAATTAAGTTCAGTTTTGTTCAACAAAAGATCCAATACAGAGAGTTAAAAAAAAGACAAGCTAAAAACTCTTAAGATGTTTGCAGTACATAAAATGACAAAAGATTACCACAGGAGATAAATAAATCCTACAAATCAATCTGAAATCCAATACAGAAGTGGGCAAAGGCACGAATAGGTATTGTATCATGAGAAAATATTAGTGGCTTGTTAAATATGTGGGAAGATGCTCAAACCCATTAACAGTGAGAGAAATGCTCATTAAGGCTACAGGGGAATATCACTCAAACCTCCTATATTTGGGAACCCTAGAAAGTAAGACAACATAGATGAGGATGCAGAACACACTGACAGAAGAGACATAAATTGGTACAACCACTTTGGAAAGGTTTGCTGTTTCTCAAAAAAGTTGAGCACATGTAACTCCAGCAATTCTATTCTTGTGCCTATACTCTGAAACACTGGTTCTCACACATTAGTATGCATCAAAATTGCCTGGAGGATTTGTTAAACACAGATTGCTAAACTCTTCCCCAGAATTTCTAATTTGGGGACAGAGACCTGAGCATTTGCATTTCTAAGAAGCTTCAGGTGACACTGATGCTCTTGGTCTAGGAGCACTGTTAGAGAACCACTGCTATAAAAGGAACTCTTGCACTTACATATTAGGACATGTACAGAATATTAATAATGTACTGCCTTAATAGCAAAAAAAAAAAAAAAACCCAAATGTCCTTTAACAGTAGGATGAATACACTGTAGCATAATCATACAATGAGATATATTTGTAAACAAAAATGAAATGAGATCATGGAGAGGCACACAGGGCTTCTGAGATACTAGTGATGTTCTAGTTTTTAAGCCAGGTGGACATTTTCACAGGTATATTCTAATTACTCTTTAATCTGTACATACATACTTTGTATTCTCATTTGTACATATATTTCATCATAAAATCTTTTAAGCTCTGCTGCTACCACCTACTGGCCATCTTTCTATTGTTTGGCTCAACATAAACATGTCAGATTGTCTCAGGACTTGAGTAAAAGGGGAACAGTTACTGGATTGCCTCTCTACTGATTCTAACATACACACCCCATCACACCCCTCCTCCCCAATTGCTTTCAACCATTTCTCAAGATATTTTACATCCTTTCAAGTTCTTGATCATACTTCCATGACTCTAGGCCTCAAAATCAACAACCAGAACTAAATACAAGGTTCCACATGTGTTGTGACAAACACAGTATTAAAAACTCTCTCTGGCTAGCAGATTCATTGGTATAGTCCAAAAAGTGCTGCAACTGTATCATACTGGTTACTCAGACTGACTTTATCCTGTCTACTAAATTCCAGTAATATTTCAGGCATGATGTTGAAGATACACCCCAAACAGTTGGCCTTTCTGGACCAAAAGAATAGACTTTAAAAGATAGACTGATGCTTATTCTATCATCCATTCTCTGTGGAGTTCTCTGCATTTTACATTCTTCACAAATTGAATGAGTCATCAATGATATTCAGGTCACTGATCAACAGTTGAACAGGACTGGACCAAGGACAAAGACCTGAGCCATATCACTAGAAGTCTTCCAAATCAATCTGTATCCATTAATGTACTCTCTGGTTATAACCATTCAGGTTGGTTAATAATCCCTTCCACACATTTTTCCCATTTTTCCACAAGAATGTTAAAAGAAACTGTTATAAAATGTATCATTAGAATCAAAAGAGTATCTAGCTCTCTCTGGTCTCTCAGCCCAGTAACACTATTAGAAGAGTGCTGCTGTCCTCTTGGCCTATGATAAGGGCCACCCTTCGGGATGAGAGAATGGGGAAATGGAAGGAAGCTGGTTCCCAACAATTTTGTGAAGCTGCCATTCCTGCCCTGGGCTGCCTATTGCCAGAAATCTTTTAGCTGGGAGAGAAATAAACTACTTTGTATAAAGAAAAAAAGGCAGGGAGGGGGTACTACTATAATAGATTAAAGGGATCCTAAAACCAAGAGTCCAAGCCTGGAGAGAATGAAACAGGCCAAACTACACAGTATTATTTTTTTTCCAAACAAATTTAATTCTGTTCCAGCCCCAAAGGAGGGGAAGGACCTAAATTTTAAAAATAAAAATAAAATAAAATTGCTCAAAAACTAAGCCATTAAAAAATTAAGCCCCCTCGCTTAGCAATAAATACTGAAATGATATATACACACGAGGCTCAGGAAGGAGGCAAGAACAGGAACCTTGGGGACTCTGTCCCACGGCAAGGTCCCAACACTTCTACCAATTTCCATGCTCTTTGTCTAAAACATAGAAGAGCAATAAAAGAGGCAGGAGAGATACAACAGGGAAGCGTGTGGCCCCAGAGAGAGGTGAACATAACAACAGAGAAGAAGGGACACATCGTGTCTTACAAGGCAGAGGAAGGGAAAGTCATCATCTAAAACATCCCCCCAATTCCAGTTGAGTCACTGGATGTGGCTGGTCGGGCTGCCAAGTGACCTTGAGCTTATCTCCTCGCCTCCACTCCCTCGTTAGCATGCAAGCCAGAGAGGGTCATTCACACTGTGGCCGCGATGCCACTGTGGCAGCAGCCTGGCTGCTGGAGCCCTGAGGCTTCCCATTCACCACGAGCAGGAGGGGCGTCTCCACGCGAATGCTGGAAAAGGAATAGTCCTAGAAAAGACAAATATACAGAAGCTCATTACAGATCCTAAGATAGAAGAAACTCCAGCACAGGGATACACCACCTGTGATTTTCTTCCCCATCCACTCCCCAATAGATAACACCCCTTACCTCCATCTTTTATTAAACAAAACTGAGCTAACAAAGGGGACGTAATTTTACCATTTTCAATCTTCAGAAGGAAAATCTGGGGCAGGTAAGGTGCCAGTATTGTCACTACAAGAATGGGACAATCCTCTGATTCAGAAAAGACAGGATGCTGACACTGCTCAACCAAAGGGTCTCATCAGCTCTACAGAATCTGCCCTTCCACACAGTGTTTATCAACAATTATAACCACATGCAGCCAGCCAGAGCCAATGGAAATTCTGAGAAACTCTTAGTTCAAGTGTTTGTAAGGCCATAAATTAACCTACCAAATATAAATTAGACTTACTTCTCCCTTTATATCAGGAGGAATTAACAGAATGCAGGCTCAGACATTTCCCTAATAACAGAAAATACCAGCTCACTTTATCAGTTCAAATTGTACTTTAAGTTGTAAAACATGTCATTAAAAGATCTTTACCCAAAAAAAAATGTTCTATTTGGAGAGTAAAGTAGTCTCATTTAAGTCAAAGTAAATTAAAGAGTTCTCATAAATCAATATTTTTAAACCTCCTAACAGGATATGGACAAGTGACCAAAAAAAAAAAAAAAGGCAATTTATAAAAGGAATATAGTCAATAAATATTTGATAAAATTTTCAACCTCACCAATAATCAAGAAACCAAACCCATGTACCTTCCATGTAAAACCAGCAAATAATTTTTCAAAGGTTTCTATATAGAGTTGTGAAGAAAACTATGGAAAAACAATTATTTACATCCACTGTTGGTAATAACTGGTACAAACATATTCCAAAAAATAATTTGGCAATACATATCAAAAGTCTTAGAATTCTGCATAACCTCTGGAGCCAGAGTTCTACCTTAGAAATTTATTTAATTTCTTTAATGAATTAATTAAATTCATTTAACAATCATGGATATGGGTAGAAATAAAAATATTTACTATGATACTTTTATAATAAGAAAAAATTAGAAATAATCTAGATCTGAGGTCAGCAAGTTTTTTTGTAAAGGGCCAAATAATAAATCTTTTAGGCTATGTGGGTCATATGGCCTCTGTCACAGAACTATTCAACTGTGACGCTGCAGTGCAAAAGCAGCCACAGACAAAAGTAAACAAATGAGTGTACTTTGTTTTAAAAAAGAAATTTAGTTACAAACACTGAAATCTGAATTTTCTCTAATTTCCATGTATCATAAATTATTCTTCTTCTTTCAACTGTTTTCATTTAAAAATACAGAAACCATCCTTGGCTCACAGGCCATTAGCAAACAGGCAATGAGCCTGTTGGTCACGCTCAGTCGGCCATATTCTGCTGACCCTTAATCTAAATGGAGAAAAAGTAGTTAAATACCTACTCTCATAGATAAACAAGGACCTACTATATAGCACAAGGAACTATATTCAATATCCTGTAATAACCTAGAATGGGAAAGAATCTGAAAAAGGATATATATATGTATGTGTGTGTGTATATATATATATATATATATATAAAAATCACTTTGCTGTACACCTGAAACTAATATTATAAATCAACTGTAATTCAGTTTTTTTAAATTATTTTTTAAAAACTACTCTTGCAGCGTTTTTGTGAGGATTAAAAGAGCCAGTGAAGGGAGCAAAGCTCTTAGCACAGTGTCTCGCATCAGTTAATTGTCCAGTAATGTTAACTATCATCATCGTCTTCATCACCACCTCTATGTGTCAATTCAAAACAATGTTAAAGAATATGTAAAAACAGAGGAAATGTTCACAAACATTTGTATCTAATTTTCCACTCATATTTAAAAACATACATATGAATGTGTGTATATTTATGAAAAGAATGGAGGTTTACATACCAAACTGTTAACCGTAATAACATCAGAGTAACAGTATTTCAGTCCATTTTAAAAAATGTATTTATATGGAAAATATTGACATATTATGTAAGTTTAAGGTGTACAATGTGTTGATTTGATATATTTATATACTGCAATGTGATTACTGCCTTTGCATTAGCTAACAGCTCTATCACAGCACATATTTATCATTTCTTATTTGTGGTGGGAACAATTAAGAGCTAGTCTCTTGGCAACTGTGAAGTTTGTAATATCATATTGTGGTCTATAATCACTATGCTGTGCATGAGCTCTCCGGGACTTATTTATCTACTGGTTGCAAGTTTGTACCCTTAAACAACACCTCCCCAATTCGCCCACCCCTGGAATAACCACCATTCTACTCTCTTTTTCCCAAGTTCAGCTTTTTTAGATTTCACATATAAGTAATACATGTATTTGTCTTTCTCTGTCTGTTCAGTCCATTTTTAAAATTCTTTTTGTATCTTTACCAGTAGTTTTTTAATTAAAAAAACCTACTTTCTAGTACAGCTTTTTAGTACAGAATAGATTACATATATACGTATATATATACATATATATGTGTGTGTGTGTGTATATATATATATATTATACAGCTCACACACACATATATATACACTACTTTATATGTATTTTTTAAAAGAGAAACTTGGTCCCACTTTCTGAGCCTGAGTTGAGAAAGAATCTTAGCCATCACTCACCTTTCCCTTGTGCTGAATTCGGTGAAGTCGAAGGTTAGGCTCAGGGATGGCTACAGAGTCCCCGATGAGCACTCCCCAACTCTGCACCATATTATACACCATCACTGCATAGCAAGGTCCATCTGAATCTACCAGGCCAAATGTACTTCCAGGTTAAGATGGGTTAAGAGAAAAAAAAAAAAAAAGGAGGGGATGGGGCAGGGGAGTGGGCAGGAAAGAAAAGCAGAAACAGTGGTTTTAAAATGTTAGCAAAATAAAAAAATGCTTTCTCAGTTTCTTACGTACAAAATCTATGACGGTACCATCATCCACTATGTACATCTGAGTGTTCATTTTTCTTAGATATATAATATCTTTAGTGAACCTGCACAAAACTTATCAGTCACTGTGCCAAGAACTTGGGACACATGCACACTGAGGCCATTCAAATATTAATAATGAACTAGCTAGAAATGTTGCAACTGAACATTATTCCTATTCTGTCAATTTAACTATCACCACCTTCATCAAACTCTCTAACCGTCACTGTCAATTTAATTCCACAAACTTCCACTGAATACTCATTTTCTGTCAAGCACTATGTTAAGTAATAAGACACCAATTCAGCTATGAGTGAGCTTAAAGTCTAGTGGGTGTCAAACAATCAATCCATCACTTCCAGTACAACTGCAGTGGGTGCCAGAATAGCTTTTCCCTCGTGTTGAATTCAGTAAGGCCAAAGGCTAGGCTGTGGGAGCCCAGAGGAGAAATGTCTAAATCAAAGGAAAGCTGGGAAGGTTTCCTGGAAGAGGAGACCCTTCAAATGAATTTAAAGAATGAAAAATTAGCTGGGTTAAAACAGGAAAACTAATCCTCAGTGGAAATAAAAAACCTCTGAGGGGATGGGAATAGGGCTTAACTGGGAGGGAACATGAGACAACTTCCTGAGGTGGCGGTAATGTTCTCTATCTCACTAGGCGTTTGGGTTACATAGGTGTATGCATTTGTCAAAGCTTAGCAAATGCACCCTAAGATTTGTAGATTTCATTGCATGCAAATTTTACATAAAAAGAAGAAAATTATAAACATATACTGAATTCAAGTTAATGACTGCATGCTAAATTATTTAGAGGAAAGTATACTAATGTCTGCAATTTACTTTGAAATGCAACAAAAATAAGATGGATCAGTGGATGAACAGGGGTATAGATATATGATAAACTAAGAATAGTAAAATATTAATAGTAGAATATAGGTAATTGGATACATAAATGTTCACTGTAAAATTCTTTCAATTTTGCTATACGTTTTAAAATTTTTATGATAAAAATGTTAGGGGGGAAAATGTTATCCATATCAGGAAGCAGCAAAAGGATTATCCAGGCACGCTAACTCTGTGTAAAGGCAAGGCACATGAAAATAGCTGTTCTGAAACCTACAAAATAATCCCATGGTTAACCCCATGTGGGAAAGTGACAGAAGATAATGGACAGAGGGAGGCAGGGAAAAAAATCATAAAGAGCTTTGAATGCTAAGCTAGGCTAAGGAATTCAAACTTAATCCTGAAAGCTACATACTATGCGTATGGGATTTTAAATAAGAAATAGCAATGGTCATATCTGCATCTGGAAAATATTTCTCTGGACTGCAGAACAATGGAGAAGAAACAGGGAGTCGGGAGATTGTCTGGAGAAGTGGTAAGAGGCTGAGTTATATTAGAAGAGACAGGGAAATAAGGACAAAAAGGCTCAACTATTGGGCTTGGTAACTGCAATGCAGGAGAATGGAGAAGTCTAAAGCTTCCATAAGTCTTAATTAAGTGACTGGGTAGATATGGTACCACTGATTAACTAAGAATTCAGGTAGAAACAGGATGAGAGAGAAAGATGAGGTGAGTAATTTTGAAGATACTGAGTTACAGATTTCTGATTGGAGCCCAGAGGCAACTGGGCATCCAAAACTTGGAAATGAGGCCTGGGCTGAGATAAACCTGTGGGCATAGAGGAGGTAGTGAAAGCCTTGGGTTTACAGGACATCACCAAACGAGATGACCTACAAACGAGACAGCGAAGAATCCACGTTCGTGCCATCACTTGGGACACCTGAATTCACAGTAAACTGCAATCAAGCATTCTCCTGGTAAAACTACTCGAAGTCTCCTACACAGTCGGGCAGCCACTGTCAAGTAATCAAAGTCAGCACCTATCTGCCATCCTCGTATAGAGAGAAAAGAGGCAAGGAATAAAAACAGAGTCCTCCTGGAACTTAACGTTTAGAAATTGGGCAGAAAAAGAGAAACCAAGCAATGGCAACATATTTGTTCTCAAGGGCCCCTAAAACCCACCTGTGTCTATATTTCTTTCTCATTCCTCTTAGCTCTAGGGTCTGCTCTAGTAACTAACCTTTGTTCAACTATCTTCTTGCTCTTCATCAAATGCACACACCCTGAAAATGGAGAAAAATCAGGCATACAATGGAAGCTGTGAGTATTTTAGTTTGAGCAGAGCAGAGGTATATGAAAGGGACTAGTGAGAGATCAGTCAGAGTGTTACGGAGCCATGTGGTAGAAGCCACTGGATCAGACACTGGTGATCCCAGAAAAAAAAACGTCAGTAGAAAACAGAAAAAGGAAACCAGTCAACCAGGAATTAGAAAGTGAGTGAAAGACCAAGGAGTGATGGCACTGACTAAACCCTAATTAGTCATGAGTCAAAAAATTTCTAAATGAATATTCTTAACTCATTTCCTCTGCTAGACTATAAGCACCCTTCACTTGGGTGCATTTTTTTTTTTAACTCTCTACAACACATATAGCTGGTGTTCAATAAATATTTGCTGAGTAACATCTGAGAGAATCTCCCCATAGGCCTTAAATTCAAACTCAAAGCTCATCTTCCAGAACCGCTTAGGCATACCTAAGTGCAAACAGGACTAAGAATTCTTCTTCCTTCAACTTCTATGATTATGAAAACACAAAGAAATAGGAGAATTTTAAGGTTTCCATCTGCCTTATAAAAAATGCAGCTGTCAAATTTCAGCTACTGATGTAGGAGTCCACAGAACATCAAGCTCAGGGAAAAAATGGGTGGTGACAGAACCTACAGAGAGATTGCTAGGCATCACTTAGACAGTACCTGCTCTTGAGACAGTCACAGAAGGAAGAAGAACTCACTAATCTCTGACCACTAACAATGTCCTCAACTTCCAGAGAAAGGCCAGGAAATGAGAACACTTGGTTCAAAAGGATGAAAAAGAGGAAAGGCAAGAGAAACTCACAAGGGGACTTTCTCCTCCGTGGTAAGGCTGAACACCACCTTCCCCAGGACCACAGCCCCACTGTTTACACCAGGCTGCAGAGCACTCAGTGGCTTGTGCTCCAGGGTCACCTTCTGCCCAGAGGCTGACTGATAGCGCCCATCACCACAAGGGCCTAGATGGGCTGGGCGCAAGCTTCCCAGCATGCTCTGTAACTTTTTGGTCTTCACCTTTCCCTGCAAAGGAAAAGGAAATAGGTAAGAAGCTGGGAGATACTCACTCTCCTTGGGAGCCTAGTCCTTCCCTCCCACCTACCCACTTCCGTAGGGTCACTACTACTGAGGCTTATTTGATTCTTATTTTACTGACCTGCAGCAGAATAAAAAAGCAGGATTCAGCCTTTGGACATCTTTACCTTGCTCTCTAGGAGGCTGGTTAATCTATTCAGGAATTCCAGGAGTTGTTGCTCTCGTTGCCAGGGCTCTGACCAGGCAGGGTCCAGTGCTGCAGCCCGAGAGAAGCCCTCCAGGGCCTCCCCGTAATTCTCTTCATATTTATGTAACTGCACAAGAAGTAACCAGAAACCTCCTGATTATAAATGTATTTAACACAACCTATGCTGGGGGCAGTAACAGCACAGTGGGCTAGAAATCTAGAGAAATAAATTATTTTCCTTCCCAGTTGTTTTCCTCTTCTACAAATGAACAGCCTGAAGAGCTAATTAACACCTTTCACCCTTCTTCCTGGCCAAGGTGATCACAACCCCAAAGATGGAATCATTTCAAAGAAGCTAACTTCCAAACTCTAAAGCAGCTAAGTTGCATATATTGGGTGAGTCTATCTGTATGTTTATAATGAACATGTCAGAGAAGTCTTCTAAACTGTGCCCCATCCTCAATTCACCTTCCCACCTCCTCAGGCCCGTTTCCTTTCCCTCCAGGTACTTTAATCAAACTAAGCTAGCTTTTCCTAGAAATAGTTTGGCTTTCCTCTTGCAGTTTGTACCCAAACTTGTCCCTAAGAATACTCACTTATCCTCACAGACTAAGACCTAGATGTCTTATTTATTTGACCTTCAGATGACCACTCCCTCACATAAATGACATTTTTTTCTTTACCGTGGCCCTGTTCAGATGAAGATCAGGATTGCTGGAAGCTGTCCTGTCAACCTTCTCCTACAGTGGGATAAAAAGATCATTAGTGGCTCCTGTCTCAGTCTTAAGAATGGCCATGCATAACATGTCCTAAACCTCCTCTCCCTGCTTGTCAAAATGTTCCTATACCCACACTGTTATACAGTAACTGCTTGTGTGGCACATATCACTCAGTCCCTGAAACCTCGAGGATGTAAGGGTTTTGTATGTGCATGAGACTTTAAAATATGACTATAATTTATCCATGCAATAAGATAGAAGAAATATGTGATTGGTATCTGATTTTCAAAAATTTTATAATAATGAGATGCTGGTATAAATGAGGAAAATTCTAGGAAAGAAATGGTGTCAATTTAATGCATTTCCTCTACCAATAAGCCCGGCTCCAGATACAAACAGAATCATGTTTCTAGATACAAGCCCCTTTAAAACACATAGTGAAGGTCAAATTCTGATTCTCTAATTTAAACAGATGGTCAGAAACCATATGACACTGCAGACAGATGTACTGTGAAAAAGCCCCTGGCTATATTCACAGCTATGGCCATTTTATTTTTTTTTTAATTCTGTTCATTACCTGGCACATTGCAAAAGCACAAACATGAATTAGAATTGTTTAAATGGTTAGTTCAAATATGTTTAAAAATGCAGGTCTGAATGAAGGAATTAAGAGTTAAAAGCAATTATTTAGTAGAAGCCAAATAAAAAATTTTAAAGAAGGACATTACATTATGCCTTAAAATGTAAACACTTACCAGATTAAGGAATTAGAGTAAAATAAAACAACTTTGCCTGAAAAGTTTCCTGACTGAAAAAAGAACAGTCCTGCTGGCTACACAGGTCGGGCTGAGTTAAATGCTGCCATTAAGGCTACAGAGTGACACGTAGAGTATGTGAGGAAGTTGTAGTTGTCACTTTTTGAAAAGCCACTTTATTACTGTGTGTTCCTCTGTGGTGAGTGTGAGTCGCACCAAGTGAGCTGCAGTCATCATTACCGCGGTGAGGGCACGTGTGCGCCCACAGCTCCCAGGTATGGCTGCCCCAGAGTGCAACCAGGGTAATGCCAAACAAACAGTATCAGAAGTGTACTTTGTAAGAAAGTAATTTGAGTTATTTTTGAAATATAAAAATTGGTTGTATTTTTAAAGCTATAATTCTCGTAGACATTCTGTGGTTAAATTGACTGTGCTTATTAAAAATGGCTATGTTTTGCACTTCAGGCTGTGAATAATGTTTCTGTGGGAAGACGGAAAAAAAAAAAAACAAAACAAGAACAACCTCTAAACTGCAAATGTAAATATAAGGCAGCTGTGTTCTTTATTCTGCCCCTCAGAGCAAAATAAGTAATGGTAGGTTAAAAAGCAATTCTCTATGTCAAAAGAAAGGAAAAGAAGGTGAAAATGAGGCCTAAATAGAAAGTGCTCAGAAGGCCAATATGAACTTGTAACAGTGAGCAGTTAGGCACTCAAAGCATTAAGGAAATCCCCCATGCAAGTGACTATCAAATAAAAATAGCCTGAAAACCTAAGCAAAGCATGAGCTCCAGTGAATTAATCCCTAGGAAATAATGCAGAGTGGGCTACATGCTGTTTTCTATTTAAGCCTGTGGGAAATCCAGAGCCATACTATCTATGGTTGATCTGGGGATAACACTTAATTTATACCTAAGTATCAGAGGTTTTATTTTTCTTTAAAAATGTACACAAATAAGCATTATTTTAACAAAGACTTTTTCTCACTAAAAGAGATGACCATGTTGGGATGGGCTCTGTGATTTGGTTACACATGCCTGTAAGAAATCTAGACAGCTCAGGGAGCTACCTAGCACTGAGGCACACACTGCAAGTGGTTGCGAATACTCAAGTTATAAAAAGAAAGACATCACCTCTGCAGACCCAGCTTTGCAAAACCACACACACTGGATGCCATCAAACACTGCCCATGCTGCTTGCTAAAGAGCCACAAGGAAGATTGAACAGCACTCTTGCTTCTGTTGCTGCCTCTCTATATCTGGCCTGAGTGGCCATAAATACTTACTGCTTGGGCATAGGCACTGAGGGCTTGCTGGGAGATCTTAGGGTTCTGGCCAGTGTTGAAGTAGAGAGACAGATATGCATTCCCCAGAATATCTGAAAGAGTAACACAGGGTTTCTGTTTCTGCATGAAAGGAGCCTGAAGTTGCCGCTCTATTCAAATAAGTAAAAAGCTGAACAGACTAAAAAATCCACAACTCTTCTCAGATGCGTAAGAAAGAGGACAACACAGGGCAAACCGCTGCCCCCAAAACTGGGTAGATAGACAGACAAATACGGGGAGTTATGGATTCCCAGAGCAGAAACTCACAAGCTGCCACAGGCGCAGTGCTGCGGTAGGAAAACCTGAACTGTAATTGACAAACTCTGGAGGCTCAGTGCAGACAAGCCTGGGAGTTAAAAACTCCAGCGGTCCCAGTCATAAGGAAGCCCTTGCAATATTGTGAGCTTTACCTCCAGGACTCGACCAGTTTCCCACAGCAAATATCAGAGAAAAATACCCTCATACTTCCAGCAGAGGGCACAAAGGACACATTTTGAAATATGCTAGAGCACTCCACTCTTAACAAGGCTTGCCGTCAGAAGAAACTAGTTAATCGGAGCCTAACCTGCTGGGGTATCATCAGAACATAACTGACCTAAGGAAGGGAAATAACCAACTCCAGCTGGTTCCAGTCTTCCATATGGGAGAAGGGAAATGCACAACTCCAGCCCACCAAAGGGCTGGGGGAAAAAACTAAGAAACACAGTGATGGATCATCTCAGAGCCCAAGTTCAAAGTGTAACTATTTTGGTCACCCTCAAAAGTCTATAAAAAGGCCTCATGTCTAAAACAAACAGCGATGACACTATACTATACTTAGTATACCCCAAATTCCACTGGGATAAGAGGCAAACATGGACCCAGAAGAGAAATTCCAAGACTGCACAAAGGCCCTGGCTTGCTTATGTGAAAACATAAGCCTCCTCTCCTAGATGAAAAGATCCAAGAGTTCCTAGAATAGTGGTTCTTCAAAACACCTTTCGGGCTTCTTCAAAGCAAAGATGCCCTGGCTTCACACATAAGAGTCAATAGATGGGCTCCAGGTAATCCTGGTGTGCAACTACGGCTGAGCACCACTGCTCTAGAAACCTGCTGAGATCTTTTGAGAGCACTCACACCAGGAGCGGCCATCAAGGATGTCCATCTGCACAGCCAACTTAGCCTGTTGGACGCTGTCCATGACGTGGCGAGAATGTTCATCTCCAGAGTCAGTCCGCAGCTGGCGAAGCACCATTGACAGGTTTTGAAGGGAGACTTTGTTCTTGCACTGCAAATGAAGAAGGCATACACTCAACCTTCCTGACTCTATTTCCTCTTTCCAGGTCTATTCTTTCTCAATCTTCTTCTAAACCTAATTTTTCATCTTAATTTTTATTGCCATCTGTATCTTGGACCCCCATCTACAAGGAGCAGCTTGGCTGCTAACTTCACTTCTCATCTACCCTGACCCTGATCCCATCTTCCTCTTCCTTTTTCAGGTCCCTGCCCCTGTTCTCCTCATCCAGGTCTGCTCCCTGACCCTTCCTCCCTTCTGATTCTGTTCTCCTAGTTCCAATTACAGTTCCACTCTGGTATTCATGTCCTAGGGAAACTCACAGAACCAAAGAAATCCCACCCTTCCCATCTGTGTTTTCTGAGGGCACAGTGGGCGGCTCACATGGGTGAGGGCTCCTGAGAAGCAGGTGTGGGCAGCGGCAACATCCCCTTTCTTCCAGTACACCTCACCCAACTGGTTCCAGGCTTCCACCAGCTTGGGCTCCAGCTTCACAGCCTTTGATAGAAGCTCCTCAGCCTTAGGGCTATAGTCAGGAGTCACATTCAGTGCCTTCCCAGTTAGCATCAGAACCTGTGCCTTGCCCTGGACAGAACCTAGGAGGAAGGGCAAAGATAAAGGAAAGTGGAAACTCAGGCAGTCTTACAGGTAAGACCAGGGTACTTTCTCTCAAGGAATAATCCCATGCCAGCTCTAGGAATCAAACAGTTGAGGAAAATCTTTGTGATCAAACCATTTATTGAAAACCTACCATATACAGAGTTCTGTGTTAGAAAGCAGGGTAACAGAGAAAGCATCATCCCCACCTTTGAAGGGCCTACAATCTAGTGGAGAGGACAAAGCATATACATAGAAAATTAAAACAACAGTGAAAAGAAGCATATGGCATACACCCAATGAGTGGGCTTTAAAAAGTGAGGAGAAAGACAAGACATTCCAGGGAGAAAAATGATGTAAACAAAGGCAGAAATACATGTGGTATGTTCGTGGGAGAATGGATGGTTCAACGTGAATGAAACAAATTCCTCTGTAAATAGTCAGAGATAAGGGTAGGGGGGAAAAAGAGTCAGACAATATAGAATTGAATACCAGGGGAAGGGGTTTGAACTTCAACCAGTCAATAGTAGGAATCTTTGAAGATACTTAAGCAAAGAAGCAGACAAAAGGATGCGATTAAATGCATGAAGTAGTGATTTAGAAAGATAATGACCATGGTCATTATTTAAGTTGATCTGGAAGTAAAAGAAATTAGAGACAGAAAGGTCAGTTAAGCAATAGTAATCAAGCAACAAGTACGCTCTTTTATTTCATGGCATTTGGGAATGGAGTTTAGGGAACCGAAAGGTTGCCATCCTGCACAGGCGCCCTTGGAAGAGATATTCTGTTGTACCATCTTGTAGCAGCCACAAATAGGACACTGAAGAGTCTAACAGAAAGTGAGCAAAACTCCATTACATTTCAGTGAGGGGCCGGAGGTTGCATGCTCTTTTGGGACTCATACCCATTACTTCCTCCATCTGCTGCAGGGTCTTCTCCATCTCCTCCCGCACATCCTGTTGCTTCCTCCCAGCATCCTCAACACTATGTGTCTCGAAATAGCACTCTCGAAATGAATAGAGCTGATCCACCAGTTCCTAGGAAGTATAAGGATGGTGCTATTAAGTGGAGAGGATACCAGACAAGTAAATTTGAGACTGGCTAGCCATACCAGCTTCTGGCCTAGAAATGCTGATTCTCTGTCCCACCTAGGAATGACAAGAGGCACATAGACAGGTCTATCAAAATCCCAGAGGTCATGAGGGAAAGTAGCCAGTGTCCCAGCCCACTCTCATTATTCCAAGCCAGCCTATATAGCATGATGTTAGTTCTTTATCTCCCAGTCCCAACAGAGCTTCCAATATGACTAAGCATTTCACATACTATAGTCAAGAGGGAGGAAACACTTTGCAACTTGAGATAAAACAAAGTTAATAAGATCATCCTAACTGGTACTGGTCCCCAAAGTATAAAACTTTGGAATTTACCCTTAAAACTGGACTTCCTAACAAAAAAAATCCCTTATGCCTCATTTTCCCTATGCCAGGATCTGAAAATACATGACCTTTGTGAACATAAACATGTGAGAGTCGTTTTCCACAACAAACTGACTTAACCTTGATAAACTTGGTGTTTTTTGCAGTTTTGTTTCTTGTAGGTTTTTATGTTTGTTTCCTTTGTTTTGTTAAGTCACCTTCTGGCTCTCTTGCACTCTTTACAAGTAAATGTTCTCTTTCCTCTTAAATATCTCTACCTCTGAGTCTTCCTGTGACACCAGTCAAAGCTTTTCCATTATCTATTCTTTCCTAAAACAAAACAGCAGCAGACAGGTATAATCCAATCCTACCAAGTCTTATCAATTACCTCCACAGCACATCCCAAATCCATCCGCCTGTCTTCATCTCTCTAGGACTATCTTCAACTAAATCAGCATCATTACTTGCTTGGACCATTTCAATTGCTTCTAAATTCATCTTACTTCTCTTTCCCATTCTCCTCACCATAGTTGGAGTGACCTTACAAAATGTACATCATATCACAAATCCTCAGATAGTTTCCCACTGCGGTCAGAATAAAATCCAGCTCCTTATTATGGCCTAGAAGACTGTATGATCTGACCTCCCACTATGCACCCCACCACAAACTTCACTTCCTGCCACTCTCCCTCCTATAAAACTCAAGCCACAGTGGCTTTCACTCAGTTCCTCAAATCTGCTAAGCACAACCCCACTTTACACATGCTGTTCCCTCTGCCTGGATACTCTTTCCCCAGACTTTTGCAGGGCTCATTCCTTATCATTATTTAGATCTCAGTTCAAATGTGAACTTCTCATAGAGGCTTTCCCTGACTACTCCAACAAAAGTAACCCTTCCTCCTCTGCCCCACTGTTAAATCACACTTCTATTTTCCTTCATTGCACTTATTTGGAATTATGTGGCCTGTGCATTAATTGTTCCTTTTCTGTCTCCACCACTGGAATGTAAACTCCATGATGAGAGGATCTTAATCTGTTTTGTTTAGCGCTACACCTGAGCACTACAACAGGGCCTCGGACATGATAAGCTCTCATTAACTAATGAATCTCCCTTTCTCTAACAAATACTTATGTACTATACTTAATTTAAAATCCTACCTGGAATGAAATTAGACAAGCACCTCTTGCAACCATGCTTTTCAAGTTTTATTGTGTGTATTACTTCTAGGACCCAGCCTACAGAGATTCTGATTTTAGTAGTTCTAGCAGAACTCAAAATTCAGTATTTGAACAAGCACCCTATATGACTTTAATAAAAATGATCTATAAAACACACTTTGAGAAATACCCTTTTTACATTCCTTCTACCCTAAAATGTCTATAACAACGTAATAAAGCTTATCACCATCCTCATGAATAGCAACACCACTATCCTTTTCCTCTCTCTACTCAATTCCCCTATTCCATTCCTGCACCTTCCCCACCACCCTCAAGATACCCCAAGTATCCTGCACCTAGCGGCTCAGGGCATCTATCACAAAAGAAAGCGGGAAAATACAGTTCTCAGCAAAAATTACAACCCATTTCCTTTTGAATTATAAGAATTACAGAGGTCTTACTGTTTTTACCTGTTACAGCAAACATGTACAAAATTGTATGGATTTGTTGTTGGTTTGTTTTGCTGGAGTAAACATTTTTAATAACTTTCTTCTCGCCAAAATCTATATATATAAGTTGTTAAAATCCAAATAGGTACATGTAAAAAATACAAAGTAAAAATTTCTCGTAATCACACCGATAACCTCAGTGATAACTACAGTTTTGTTTACCTTTTCAGGTTTTTTTCTACACATATACAAATATACATACACACACACAATGTTTATAATATGGAGCCAAGATTGAGAATCTCTGATTTCAGTCAGTCACACTAAGGAATAAAATTAAATTAATCCAAGTCAACTGGATGTGGGATAAAGCTCACACTTTAAAAAAATGTTATTATTTTAATCTGCTCAAGAAACAAATCTCAAAAAAAAAAAAAGCCAAATCTCATCAAAGTTTAAACTTTTGCAGTAGAAGCCTTTAAGAAAGTTAGAAGCCCGTCATAAGTCTAATGTTTAAATCTGTCTTAGAACTCAAAGAACTGAGTTTCTGAAATTTAAGAGAAATCTTCGGTTATTAAAAGAAAGGTAAAGAGCCAAGTAATAAGTTAGCTCCTACCTACCAAGTACAAGACTGTTCCAGTCACCACGGTCAACTACGGACTGGGTGGAGTCTGGAGCCCTCTGCATCAGACCCCAAACTGGAATTGTACAGTAGGCGAAAAGAATCAAAACTGTCAAATTCTAAGGAGAGTAACCAGAATACATGCGGTTCAAGGCATTACTGTGATTGTTGTCAATTTAAAAACAGAAAAGTAATGAAGAAATGGTCTTTGTGGGGATCAAAACATGTGACAGATACTAGCTCCTGCAGATCTGCCATACACAAGTGTATGCTATTTGTTATGGGTGAATCCAGAATAAAAGTCTCTAAGAATGCACAGGAATAAAGTTAGAAGCAGCAAATCCTCCTCCCTGCAGGACTGAAACTGAGAGCAGTCAGGTCAGCAGCAGGAGTTCCCAACACACACGGGTTGCGTCCCTCCCCTAGTCCGCGGGGCTCCCCTTAGCAGGCTGCGGCTGCACCTTCGAGTAGTTACAGTAACCACACGGACACAAGCAGCGTCCGGAATATGCCAAGGAATTCACTGGTACTGCATAAACTGGGCTCTCTACTTCTTCCCAAGAACAAACGCAGAAACAGATTTTAACCTTTGGCCCCACCTGCAATTTCTGCACGATCTCCCTGACTTCTTCCTCTTCATCAGCCATCATTTCCCAGCCACCCTCGGCTTCTCCGCCCCTAACTTTATAACCACAGAGACTCACACCTACCCCCATCGTGGAGCCACAGCGACATCTAGAGGTCTGGAGGCTTAACTGCACCTGAGTAAAGGGGCTGATTTTCAAGGAAGGGCATCGCTCCAAACCAACTTAATCCAATGCGTATAGCTCAAAGGACCTGGTCTGTAATTACTTCTGAGTTCATAAACTTGTTTCTTCTCCAAATCCTGGAAACAACGTTCTCATATTGGTTCATGCATATTTTGTTTCATATCTGCCTGTTTACTTATACCAAGATTATAATACCCAAAAGAAGAAGACAGATTAAAATAGTAGACGCCTGTGTTATAAGTTTAAAATTTTGAAGGAAGTTTCGTACAATGGTAAGGTAATTTGAATGTTTTCCAGACTTTATAGTGATTTTCTATACACAAGTAATTTTATAATTTTGAACACCATCCTAATAAATCTATTTAAATACACTTAGGATGGCATTATGAAAGCCATCACTTATACACTAATAGTATATATATTAGTACACTAATAATGCTTATATACTGATAGACTATATCCTGAAGGGTACGAAGAAACAATGACTGTCTCTAGAGAGGGAGACAGGGGGACTGAGTGTTGTCAATAGTCAAAGAACATTGCACTGTGTACACTTTTGAATTTTTTATCATGTGCATGTATTATCTAGTCAAAGATAAACATAATTTTTAAATAAAAAAGTATTTTAAATAAAAAAGACTATCTCTGAAAGAGGCACAAGACACTAGCAACAGTAATTGCTTCCAGAAAGGGGAAGTGAGTGGTTGGGGGACAGGGGTAAATGGTAGAATTTTCACTGTATACCTTTTTTGTACCTTTTGATTTTGTACCATGTGAATGTATTAAACTCTTCAATACATAACTTTTTAAAAAAGTATCATGTAATAGTCCACCAGTTTTTCTTTACATTTTAGTTTTAATTATAGCTTACTTGTACTTCAAATTGATTCTGTGAACCTGACAAAAGAGGAAGCAAAGATTCAGGGGAGAAATCATAAATGCACATAAAATTATTTCTTCAAACTACTTTCCAACAAAATTTAAAACTGTATAGGGGAGAAAAAATTTTGTAATCTATAAAATCTGTGTAATGAGTGATGAAATAGGGAGGAATGTTTTAAAACTTTTAAGTCAAGATTTTTTCATCCTCTTTCTCAGACACCATAAAAGGTTAAAAACTTCGGGGTACAGTAAAAAATATTTTTGAACAGACTTTATATTATATACCCCTAAAGAAGAAAACATTACTTGCTTGCTATTAAATTATGTAAAGCAAGGGTATTCACTTGCCTTTCTGCAATGACTGAATGTAAAACATCCTCAAATGATTTCAGTATGAGTTTATTACCTAAAAAACAATGGAATCTGGCATTTAGGGTAATTCCATTGTAGTTCTTCCCAAGCCTCCAACAATAAATCATAAAATCTAAGAGTTAAAAAAGGGCTGTAAGGATAACTTAATTCAATACCTCACTTTACAGATGTAGCTACAAAGGCAAGTTTAAACTCAACCTTGCACAACAAACATGTGAAAAAAAAAACCGTAACTAGAATGTTGATGTTCTGCCTATGCAAACAGTATGATTTCAAGTCTTGCCTCTAACAGGATGGAAAGTTACTGAAAATGTCCTTCAAATCTCTTCCTTGGCTCTACATTTTAAATAAGTTTTCTGTGATAGTAGTCAGAAATGATCACTGTTTAATAAAGACAAACAAGGAATATATCTTTTAAAGTATTTTAATTAAAATAATCTCTTGAGATCAATAACATATTGGTAAGTTTTCTGCAGAAGTGCATTCCTAAATAAGTGACCCAGGGCAACAGCAAGCAAAAGAGTAAAGAAAGAAGTAATTTTATTTTAAAATAAATGCCAAAATATCAACTTCACAAAATAGCTTTATCAGTGTGAATCATTAAACAGGAACAGAACATACATACATGCCTCAAATTGTACCCTCATTCATCGACATGAGCACACCTCCAAACGAGTTAATACAAGGGCAAATGCATTAAATGTATACAAATAAATGTACACACCCAAATAACAAGCTACAGATTCACCATTTCCTAAAACCAAAATCTTCACATAAATATACTGTCAAATATAGCAAAATATCAATGTAAAGGAACATACATACACATGCATGTATAAATACCAGAACCCAAAGTGGCATGCTGACATATGACATAGGTGCTTATATATTTATGCTTAAACACATGGCTCAGTCAGAAATATCCTAGACAGAAACGAATGGTGATCTACAAAACACCCAATAATATTGTAAGCTTTTCACTGCTGGTGAAAACTTAACAGTTCATAATAAAACTGAGTTTAATCAAATGCTCATGCCTTAAATAATAGAAACAGAGTAAGAAACCAGACTCTAAAGCTAACCCCCACTGACACTGAGTTTCTTTTAAGTTGAAAATGTGAAGATAATTTCAAAGACTCAATAGCAAACACATGGAGGTTGGTGACTCCTACCTAGAATAAAGATTATCTGTGAAATGAAATCACTGAAAGTTAACAGAGAAAATTCTGTAAGGTGAGCTAAATTCTTTTTACTTTAAAGGCCCTGCTAGAGACTTGCTGCTGCTCTAACTCACGACTTGGGGAGGCGAAACTGAAAAAGCTGTTGCTGGGTTCAGGCGCTGTGGGAGAACCCACAAAAAACGGTCTGAACTGAAAATCACCATCTCCACCACCTCGATTTCGAACGGGTGTACTATCCAAAGGAAACTTGGAGTTGTTCCCTAGGAGAAAATAAGGGAAGAACTTAAGCATCTATTTCCTTACAGATCTTTTGGAACAAAAAGACAAAGTCATTCCATAAATATTTTACCAGAACTCAACTCCTATGAGATGGATAAAACATAAACCTAATGTTGGATAAAGAAAAGGGCTATGATGGCCTCCTCTCCTGACCACAGTATATATATCATACTTTCTTCTGTGTGCAGTTTCCAATGACAGCCATTACCTCATCACCAAAGTAATTAGACACAATGAAATATTTTAGTAGAACCAGAATTTACAGTATCATGATTTTATTCATTTGTTATCTACTTAATCTATGTCAAAGGGATATCATATATATTCGTGTGTGTGTGTGTTTGTGTATAAACTTGTCCCAGGTTCTTTAAGGATAAATTTTTTTTAGATTTCTATTAACATTAAAAACTATGTAACAACTATGAAATCCTGGCACGTATTCATGACCCAAGATCATTTAGAATAGCCTTTAGAAAAATTACACAATAGACCTGATTAAATAAGCATTTAACAACTTCCACTGAACCATTCCTTGGCTTCTACAGGTTTTAAAGGAAACACATAACTAAAGGAGAATGTTGAATATATCTGCTTCAAGCCAATAATGGTAGCAAGAGGTAAAAAACGGTAAATGTGCACAAAAAGAGGAATAGGAAAGAACTGGTAAAAATGAAAGAAAGCGAAATAAATGTGGATAGTGACAAGGAAAAAATGAGAACATCTACAATACCCATATACAGTACCACTTTGATCTACTAAATTAGATTAACTGAAAGTTAAGCAGAAACTTGTTTTTGTTTCAATTCTCATATCTGATATGCTTCATCTCATTACTTCATGCCTTCTCTAGGACATCATCTCCTCCCTGACTGAATCTTTTTCCTTGGCCCATAATAAATTTCAAAAAATGAGTGTTTAGGAAAATCCAGCACAAGAAGCTTTACTTTTTTATGTGCCCCAAATTATTTATTAATAGCATAGTAAAAACCTACTGGATTCTGCTATACCAAGAAGAGTAGAAAGGGGAGAACTCAGGAAGAAATATGAGATTCACTGCATCTAACAAGGCACCTAACAAGCAGAAAAACTAGTATCATACTAGATTGTGCATTTCCAGAGGGCAGGAATCCTATCTGGATAATCCTTATATCCTCATTGCCTAGAATTATGCCTAGTAGCCTGGCATATGAAACATGTTTGATAAATATTTGATGAATGTATGAGTGAATAAACAAAAGAACAAACAAATCAAACAACTGACAGTAACTTAAGAACTGTACAATCAATATTTCCATGTGAAAGAAACTAAAACATGGCCTTCTCAAAGAATGGCAAATAGATTGTGGGCTCTGAAGATAGCTCTGTGACCTTGACCAATTTATTTAAACTTTCTGTGCCTCAGTTTACTCATCTATTAAATAGGGGTGATCATAGTAATACCGACCTCATGAAGTTTTGAAAATAACACAAACACATGTAAAATTATAACAGTGCCTAGCACTTAGTAAGGAATCAGTAAGTGGCAGTTAATATTATTGTTACTGCAACTAAATAGTTTTTCATTTGCAGTGTCAATCTGCAAACTTTAATTTGGACAGTCTTACTCTCTATTCAAATTGAAGATGCAACTTAAATGTAAGCAAATAAAATAGATAAAAGTAATGATGTGCAGATCAAGACACAGATGAGAACCAACCTAGAGCCTACTACCACTCCAGGTCTCTGGAATCTCCACTAACTGCTTGGAACCGTGCAAAGCACAGTGAGAAAAATGACTGATTTTAAAACTGGATATTGGACATCACATATCCTTTCTTACCTAATGGGAAGCCAAAAACACCAGACTGTGCAATCATGGATGGTTCCAGGGTGCCTTCTTGATTAGCAATAGTGATATTTCGTAGCCTAAGGCTATCATAGAGGCCTTGCAGCTTTTGATACTGGCGATTTCGCTCCATGAGTTTCTCAGAGATGTCACTGAACTTTTTCTTATATTCTTCTAGCACTTTCTTCATGGAGGTGACTTCCCCTTTCATAGAGGTCAATTCTATATCCTTGCTCTGTATTTGCTGAGTATATATCTTCTCCATCTGTTTCAGATGGCCCTCAGCCTTGCTGAAATTGTATTCTTGATAGAGACGCTCCTGGTGTACCTGTCCCAAGAGAGAAAGAAAGATTTTTAAGGTAATAAATGCAAAGTTATATAATTTAATGTTATACAAACACAAAAATAAAAGACAAACAAACATACTGGGATGTTATTACTTTAAAGTTTAGAACCAGGTTAAGAAGCAATTAGGATGAACGATAGGATGGTTATTACAGAAAATAATACACTATGTCGCTAAATGCATAGAAAAGATATCAGGAGGAATACTCTCGAGCCACTACCATTACACCAACAAAAGAAGTATTTGTCTAACCTTAACAAGTGACATGTAGCCCAACGGTTTCTAAGAAATATAATACTATATTTCAAGTAATCCACAGTGTGGAGAATATATTACAAGATAGCGGCCAATTATCCCTGCCTCCTGGTACTTGTATCTTCCCCTTGAGTGTGGACAGAGCCTATGACTAGAATACAGGAAAAATGACAAGATATCACTACATGAGTACATTACATAAGAATATAGGGTCTGTCTTACTAGCACACTCTCTCTTGCTGGAAGAGAAGTGGCCAGGTTAGTGGAAGGCCAACAAGGCAAGTAACTAACAGCAGCCTCTGGACAAAAGCCAGCAAAATACTGAGGTCACAATGAATCTAAACATAGACTTTACAGTCTTCACAAAAATTAACTCAAAATTTATTACAGACCTAAATGTAAAACATGAAAACAATAAAATTCCTTTAAGTTAACAGGAGAAAATCTAAATGACCTTGGGTTTGGTTTAGTGATGCCTTTTTAGATACAACACCAAGGGCACAATCTGTGAAAGAAATAACTGTAAGCTAGACTGCATTAAAATAAAAAATTTCTGCTCTGCACAAGACAATGTCAAGAGAAAAAGACAAGCCACAGGCTGAGAGAAAATATTTGCAAAAGACATCTGATAAAGACTGTTATCCAAAATACACAAGAACTCTTAAAACTCAACAATAAGAAAACAACCCAATTTAAAAATGGGCCAAAGACTTTAACAGACACTATGTCAAAGAAGATATACAGATTACACGTGATGCTCCACATCATATGTAATCAGGGAAATGCAAATTAAAACAATAATGAGATATCACTATATACATATTAGAATAACACAAATTCAGAACATTGACAAAACCAAATGCTGGCAAGGATGTAGAGCAAAAGGAATTCATTGCTGGTCAGAATGCAAAATGTTATAGCCACTTAGGAAGATGGTTTAGCAATTTCTTACAAAAATAAACATACTCTTACCATACAATCCTGTAATTATGCTCCTTAGTATTTACTCAAAGGAGCTGACAATGTATGTCCTGCATACAGATATGTATAGCTGCTTTATTCATAACTACCAAAAGATGGAAGCAACCAAGATATCCTTCAATTGGTAAATGAATAAACTATGGTAAATCTAATGAAAGAACACTATTCAACACTAAAAAGAAATGAACACTATCAAGCCATGAAAAAACATGGAGGAAATTTAAATGCATATTACTAAGTGAAAGAAGCCAACCTGAAAAGGTACAAACTGTATGATTCCAATTATGACAGTCTGGAAAAGGCAAAACTATGAAAACAGTAAAAAGATCAGTGGTTGCCAGGGTTTGGAGGTGGTTCACAGAAGATTTTTCAGGCAGTGAAACTACTCTGTATGATATTATCATGGTGCTTCCATGTCATTATACATTTGTCCAAACTCACAGAATGTACAACCCAAAGAGAGAATCCTAATGTAAACAATGGACTTTGGGTGATAGTGATGTGTCAACATAGTGTCATCATTTGTAACAAATGTACCACTCTGGTGAAGGATGTTGATAATAAGGGAGGCTATGCATGTGCAGGCAAGGGGTATATAGGAAAACTCTGCACCCTCCTCTCAAATTTGCTACAAACCTAAAAATGTTTAAAAAATGTAGTCCATTAAAGAAAGAAAATAAAAGACTGATTGGAAGTGAATGCTGCTAACAACCATGTGAGCTTGGAAGCAGATTCTTCCCCAGCCAAGACTCAAATGAGACTGCAGCTCCTGTCAACACTTTGACTGCAGTCTTGTGAGAACCTGAATAGAGTCCATGCCTGGACTCTTGATCCACAGAAACTGAGGTAACAAATGTGTGTTGTTTTAGTCCACTAAATTTGCTGTTTAAGCCACTAAGCTTGTTATACATCAACAGACAACTACTACACACAGAAACCAATTTTGGCTTATCTTTGGATTCACTGCCCTTAAATATTGATAGAAAGTGAAATATGACAACTATTCTTTTTTTTAACCATTTTTAATTTGCCTCATTCTAGAGTTACAATTTGATATAACTCTACCAAGTCTGGGTTACCTGTCCCTATTATGTGGTCCCATAGCACTCGCTACTTCCCTTACCATCGTAGGCATTAAAAATGTATTGTAAATGTCTAGGTTTCCTCTTCATCTTTATCACCACTAAACTGTAGCTTTCTTGAAGCTCATTATGTTTTGTTCATTACTGTATACCCAGCACCTAAGAAGGTAAGTGAGATATAAGTATTTCCTGGTATTCAAAAAAATATATATGTTGAATGACTAAATAGGAAAAAAAGTGAATAAATGGAGTAAAGAAAAACCATTTCTGGCTACCCTGTGAATTATTTCACTGGTTTCCACTATATCTGAAAAGATGAGAATAATACCTCATGTTCAATCAGTACTACCCCCCTCAAATTGGAATCTATTTTAAGATACAATGTGTATTCATTTGGTCAGTAAGTATTTACTGAGGACCCAGAGATACACAGGAATCAAAACTTGACTCAAAGAACTCTCTCAACTAGAGGAGATGAACAAATGTATAAGTAATTACAATACAGTATAAATAATATAATAAAGGTATGCATAAGAAGATATAGGAGCATGAAAGAGGGACAGCTTACCTAAAAATGTATAATGAAAATATTTACTTGACGTATGACAAATAGAACCTTTAAGAAGCATTGTTATAAATGCATATACAAGATATAGCAGTATACTCAAGGACATGATTAAAGTTCTCCATAGGAAGGTCTTTCTAACAAAGAGTCAAAGGCAGAAATCATAAAGAGAAAAAGTTAAGGATGTGAATTTGAAGAATGCTTTTCACAGCATTTTTTAAAATAACTTAGAAAAAAATTATGATACAATGCAATCATTAAAATTGTGATTACATCAAACAGACAAATTTTAGACCTCTGTATGTCAAAAAAACAATCACATCTCTGTATGTCAAAAAAATCAACAAAGGATAAGTGAAAAACAGAAAATTTCTTGCAACATCTGAGTTAAGTATACATAGAGAATTCTTACAAATCAGTAGAAAAAAACCTACAGCAACTGAAACAAGCAAACTGAAACAGGCAATTAGTAAAAGAAAAACATGTGCAAAAGATACAAGAAAATGTGTTTATCCAGAAGTCATCCAAGAAATGCATATTTAGAGAGCAATGAGATTCTGTTTTACTCATATAATTGGTGAGCAGAAAGTGTGGAGAACAAGCTCCCTCATGCACTTCATAAGGGAACACAAATTGATATGATCTAACTGGAGGGCAACCTAAAAATACTGCATTTTTTTAAACTTTGAAATGTATCTACCCACTTTTAGGAATTTAATCTTAGCAAACAATTAAGAATGAATTTAATGATAACAGTGCTCATCACAGCATTTTTTTATAACTTGGAAATAAAATGATGATACATCATAGCAATTAAAATTATGATTATAAGATAGCTAGTTTTTAAATATTTAGTAAAATATTCATAATACTTTGTCAATATATCTGGCCACAAAACAGTACATGTGGTATTACCCTATTTTTGTACAGACAAAATATATTTACATATATAAAATATATGTTTATGGACAAAAACATCTAGTAATACACAAAAATATCAACACTGCTTATCTCTGCATAATGGAATTATGGGTGGTTTTTTATTTTCTTCCTTTTGGATTTTCAACAATAAACATATTACTTTAAAAAAAGAAAATTTATTAAAAAGAAAGTTTTCCATACACTCATAAAAAATAAATACAAACACAGTGAAGTAAAAACATTAGAAGCTTCCACATATGCCTCAAATCATACTCTCCAAAGAAACCAGCCTAAGCACTAACCTGATATGTCCAGAAGGCCAATGCTCGGGAGCTAATGTCCAACACAATCTCTGGTCGAAGTCCTGCCAATACCATGGCTTTATATTCCTCTGATGGACTGAGTTCTGTGCGGACAATATCTAGCTTTCCAGAAAGAGTACTGTTGCAGGCAGGGCAGATAGCCGGTGAACGGCTAAACTCACCACTGCCATGCTGATCACAGAATATGTGAGAGCAGGCAGTGACCCATGCGTAACCAGAGAGTTTGATGCGACACTTGCGATAATTACAAAGCAGCATGTCTTCACACAAAGACATGGTAGATAATGAGGTCTCCAGATGCTGAAAGAATCCTAATAAGGGGTAAACAAAAAAGTCAAATTGCAGTAAAATGAAAGAAGGAAAAGAAGGAAAAGAAGGAAAGAAAGAAAGAAAGAAGGAAAAGAAAGAAGGAAAAGAAAGAAAGAAAGAAAGAAAGAAAGAAAGAAAGAAAGAAAGAAAGAAAGAAAGAAAGAAAGAAAGAAAGAAAGGAAGGAAGGAAGGAAGAAAAGAAAGGAAGAAAAGAAAGGAAGAAAAGAAAGGAAGAAAGAAAAGAGGGAGGGAGGAAAGGAAGTTTCATTTTATGATGACAAAATAATGTACCTTTTATTATGTTTTTATATTTATTATAATCAATTTATCCTAGTGATTTCAGTCAGTCAACAATATTGTGCTCTGTGCAAACCATTACAAAGACCATGAAAAAAATTTTTAAGGAAAAAGTTAAAGACACAGGTGTTTCAAATCTCACTTACAAGTCAAAGATAAAATGTTTGTGGAATAAAAGGTTTAGGAACATTTACAAGGTACAAACAAATAAAAATTAAATTAGTGCTTTTTGCCATGCCTCAATATCTAAACAAAAATCCACATTTGTTACCCATTCATAATTTGCTAGAATATTTTAATATCACTTGTCACACTTGGCAGATATAAAAGTCCAGGCACTGATTTCAGTTATTCTTTAGTGCAAAGTATTTTAAGTTACATTTTTAGTTTTTGCATATATGCTGATCCCTCAGATTCTTTACCTGTGTTGCCTTGACTAAAAAAGAGTAGTAACCTGATAGTATTAAATGGAAACTAACCTAATTCATCCAAGTAACTGATCATTATGAAGCTTGAAAATATATATAAAAGCAGATTGTATCACGAATTAAACAATTCATCTATTAATATAAATACTATTTGATGTGATGCTTCTATTTAAAACATTTGTAAAGCTATATAAATACACTTGATTAAGTTATTTTTCAACATAGTGCCCTCTCTCACTGGCGTTTTACTAACCCAAACTAGGCAGCCATATTCTGAGCATATCAAAATAAGTCATATATTGTATAAAACAACAGTAACACACTAATTATATGCCAAGGGATACTGTTCACATTTGTGAACTGGTAAAACCTGTCAAGACTGCTGCCTTGGCCCAGGGGTGGACAAAGACGCTCTGACCCCTGTACCCCAATGTCCCCGCTGAGTGAGTCTGCACAGGTGTGTGGCACCTGGTAGCGGGAGTTATGAGGCCTAATTTACCTCCAGCTGGGTCATGTGCATTGGGGAAGAGCTGGGGACAATTTGGAAGCTGAGACCCTCCTCGGGCAGAGCGAGAGGCGCAGCCAATTCCAAATTTTCCACAAGGTGGGGGGGGGGGCAAATTAGTAATCTGTCCAAGTTATAGAAGACCAAAGTTTGAGAATTAGACTCACCAAAACTTCAAATTCGCGGCCTGCTTTCCACGCTCGACAGAGAGAATATCAACAATAATAATATAAATAAAATACCTAACCTGAGGCGTCCAGAAAAAGCGCGGGAAAACGCCGTTGCCTCCTTAAGTCCACGACGAGCGAGGATTCGCCGCGGGCGTCACCACCACGTCCGAGGGCGCAGGCGCGGAAGCGCCCCGGGGCCTGCTGGGTAGTGGGCGACAGGGTTCCCGCCGCTCAGGATGCTGGGACCCGCCGGCTGTTGCCGCGGGACTGTGGGCGGCACGCCCACCCGGACGCACATCTCAGAGCACGAAGCTAACGGAACCTGGTCTAGGTTTCCCACTTGGGAGCCCCGCAGATACTGTCATTGTGTGCCTTTTTCAGCCCTCGACTGGCACAGGAGTGACGTCCAAGCTGTCATGGACCTAACATTTGAGGTCAGAGCCGAGGGGGTTTGGGGGGCGATTGAGAAGTTAGCCTCTGAGTACATGCAGGTGTTTGTCCTGGGAAAATTTGGGGAGTACCGCTGGGCAGCACAGGCTTTCGTATTTCAGGAAAACTTCCTCGAAATTATGGAATACCTATACTTGGACAACTAACACCTCCACATTGAAGTAGATTCTGCCTGGGTATTTTTTAATCCATCTTGAAATAGGTTTCTTTCCAGCTTTTACACATCCTCTATATACATTTAAATAACTTTCCTTGATTTAGAGTCTGCATTATGAACACTAATTACAACTCTTGAAGTGGTAAGATCGGATGTCACAGCTTTTTTGAGGTGATCTGCCTGTGTGCTTTCCTGGACCTGCTTGTAATTGTTTAAATGTTTGTACCTGTTTTACCCTAATGCTGTTACCTATCACTTTCTTTTCTGTTCTGTGCTCACTGTATGACTTTCTGCTCAATCTGTATGTCTTTTGGAATTCATATTAGAAATTAAGCTGAGGAGAGCTTGAGGCGTCCTCAGAATATAAGCCTTAATGCTGTCTTGTGTTGCCGCCTTTCCAGATGATGTGACACCGGTATGAATTAGTAAAATACAATCCAATAAATCAACACAATGGACACTCAGCCCTGCAAACCCCTTTAGGGGTTGTGAATCTGTATACTAAACCTTTCTCCTTCAAAAAAAAAAAAAAAAACAAAACAAAACAAAACAAAAAAACCTACCGTAATCAAACAACTTTCTGCTAGTTTTTTGTCTGTTTGCAACTGGTTCACAGTAATCAGGATCATCTTGGCCTTTGTACAATTTTCCTAAAATGTCTTCTGAGAGTTTAGAATAGTACCTTAATTCTAGTGGTACAAAATGGGTTTGTAGAAGATTAGGGGTTCATGTGTAATCCATGTAATCCCTAACACGTTTTGGCTATCTGAGCCTTTTGTACATTTTCTGGTTTTAACTATGCCAAATGTAGAAATATTACTTAAAGTACAATAAAAATGTACAATCTCATTTTAAGTCATAAAACACAAAGCATTGAAATTTGAACAGTACCAGGGGGCAAGTGTAGCTCAGTGGTAGAACATGTGCTTAGCATGCACAAGGTGGCTGGGTTCAATCCCCAGCACCTCCATTAAAATAAATTTTTTTAAAAACCTAATCCTCCCCCACCCCCGCAAAACAGCGAACAAAAATGAAATTGAATTAAAAAAAATTTGACCCGTCCCTAACTTTGTGATTGCAGCTAAGTTACCTTTGTGCTGCAGTATGATCCCTTTCTGCTTCATCATCAAGATCATGCTACTGATTCCCCAAACCTTAGTGTTACCCACACCATTGTCTATCAATTTCCAATTTCCAACACATTTGGCTAAAATACTGTAGGAATAAAATATATACATATACATACATTGGCGGGGAAGGGGGGCAGTGGGAGGGCCAACATGTTTTGCCAGATAGAAAAAAGGGAGGGAGCTATAAAGTCTTAATATCCTCGTAGTCCAGAACATTGGGAACTGACCTAACCTGTTTCTTGGTGGCATGTGTCCTTCCATGATATAGACAAACCTTTCCATGGCTCATTTCTAAGGTACTCCTGGGGATACTACTGAAATCAGTCGGGCTAGGATAGAGACCCACCGACCAAAAAAGCTTTTTAAATATTTGTTTTTATTATTAAATATCAAGCATATCAGAAGTGTGGAGAATGACCACCACTCAGCTTTAATAAATCCAAACTTTCTCACATTTGATATTTTTCAACAAGGTAACAAGCTGCAGATCCAACTGAACCCTCTCCTGTGTATTCCTCAGTCCCATTTTCCTCCCACCTCTCCAGAAGTAAACAAGCCAGATTTTGGTGTTAATCATTCTCATGCTTGCTTTTATGCTTTCAGTGTATGTGTATACATCAAACTTTGCTTTGCATGTTCTAAAACCGCTAAATCTTCTCACATAATATGCTATCAGTTGGCCATTAACTTATTGTTTTTGAGATGTAAATTTAATATCTTGTATTAATCCATTTTAACAGCTAATTGCTATAAACATACCACAATTTATCTATTCGTTCTTCTAATGAACACTGGTTTCAGGCTTTTATAAAGATTACTGCAGTGAACTTTCTGTACATGTCTCCTTGAGTACCCATCAAGAACTCCTATAGGATACCCAAAGACTGGATATATAACCATCTTCAAATAAACTAGATGTTGCCAAACCAATCTCCAAAGTAGTAACAAATTTCACTGCCACCAGCAAAGATGAGAGTCCACTACTGCAACCTCAGCAACACGTTTAAGTGTCAGGGTTGTTTTGTTTGGTTTTCATTTCTGCCTATTGATAGCGGTGAAATGGTAGCTGAGCGTTTTAACTGAAGTCTAGTTAATTTATAGTTACTTTGTCATCCAGCATATTCAGTTATATGTACATGTCTTATTTTTATTATAGGTAATTACAAACTATTGAATATAGTTCCCTGTGTTATACAGTAGGGCCTTGTGTTGTTTATCTATTCTGTGTATAGTAGTTTGTATCTGCGAATCTCAAACTCCCAATTTATCCCTCCCCACATTCCCCTTTGGTAACCACAAGTTTGTTTTCTATGTCTAAGTCTCTGTTTTGTAAATAAGTTCACTTGTGTCATTTTTTTAGATTCCATGTAAGTGATAGCATCTATTTGTCTTTCTCCATCTGACATACTTCACTTAGTTTGATGATCTCTAGATCCATCCATGTTGCTGCAAATGGCATTATTTTATTCTTTTTTATGGCTATATATATCACATCTTCTTTATGCAATCATCTGTTGATGGACATTTAAGTTGCTTCCATGTGTTGGCTATTGTAAATGTTATGAACATTGGGGGTGCATGTATCTTTTCCAGTGGAGTTTTCTCCAGATACATGCCCAGTGGTAGGATTGTTGGATCATATAGTAACTGTTTTTAAAGGAATCTCCATACTGTTTTCCATACTGGCTGCACCTAATTAATGTGCACTTCTTTCATTACTAGTTATATTAAGCATCTTTTCATGTGAATGACTACTCAGAGATCCTCATCTATGAATTGCCTATTCATATCTTTTGATCATTTTCTTGATTTAAAAGAAGTCTTTGCCAGTTACATGGCATACAAACATAAGTTTGAATTTTAATGTACACAAATTTATCAGTCTTTCCTTTTTGTGCTTTATGTCTACTCCAGTGTCATATTCTTTGCTTTTCTATGGGTTTAAAGTTTTGCTTTTAATTTATAGATCTTTAATCCATTCTCCCTAACATAATGCATTGGGATAAACTGACAGCACAATTTGTGCTTACCTATCACTTAAACCACTTAATAAACCTAATTACCCCCCTCAAAAAATAACATAAAACTAATTTGATATTTATATTTGTTTTAATAGAAGAATCCTAATTAAAGAATAGGTTTCATATTCTAACAGAATTTATTTTAGTCGCATACCAATCATGTGATTCTGGCATAAGCATGAGTATTACATCTCATTCCAACACAGTGAAGTATGTTTGGATGTATATTTTGTACCCTTACCTGTTAAATATACCCATATAGATATAAAGTACATAGAGCAAAAAATTCTGAGTATAATTGAGCCAAAACAGTTGAGAATATTTCAACATTAAATATACAGCAGAAAAAATGATTTTTTCTTCATAGTTGACTGGTATGTCCAATCTAAATCAATAAATGTCCAATAAGGCTTTCAATAAAATATTAATAATAAAGGATTTCCTATTAAATATCAGTAAGTTTTTGTATATTATTCCTCACATACACAGGTTGTTTTGGCAGATATTCTTCACTGCCTTTTGAAGGATCAAGCATCATAATCAGATATTAAGTAGACTCATTGGTACCAAAATAGTGTATAGATCAAAGTCAAAATTTAAGTCCCAGTTATTCCACATAAATGTCTTGCTGAAATGCCATTAAAATGGTGGCCATTTTCCAGGGATTCAAAAAAAAAAAAAAAATCTATGGAAATTTCAAATAACTTCAAATATTTTTTGAGTATCTATTTTAGGCCAGGCATTAGAGATAAGCAAGTTATCTTGCTTTCATGGAGTTTACAATCTAGCAAAGAATCGAAGAATGATAGAAGAAAATATTTTCCTCTTTCCTTTGCTGCCTCTTACATTTTGGCAAGATGATTCTATAAGCCATTTCTGGTGTGAAAAGTCAGTGTCCATCTTTAACTTGAAGAATCATCTACCTTCATGCTGCAAAGGAAAAGATATTTTTAATAATGCTTTGAAATGTGTGAACAATTACTCAATAGAAAATTGAGAAAGCCATTTAAAATTTCAACATGAATGACTTCAGAATATGTTTCAGTAACTCCCAGAATCAACTGACTAGAGCTCTTTCTTTCACAGCCCTAGATCAGTGCTATTCAAACACTATTGCAATCAAAGGGTTCCCTATACATTATATCCTCCTGTTTTAAAATTAGTGGGGTTTTTCAATCACAGATATTTTCTTAATCTACAGTCACCACCTGCTTTGCAATTGTTTGACTCCACAAAAATCAGAAGGCACCAATGGACAGCCAACCCATCCTCATGGTGCCCTGAGTGAAGACAAGTCAGTTTAATATATGATGGACTAAAATCTCACTACCTAAGACTCCAAGCAGTGAGAGGAACAGCCATCAAAGATTATCTCCAATCATTTTAATAAGCATTTAAATAAATGTTTAAGAAACATCAGTACAATCACTACAATTGACTGTCAGTCAGGAACTTGAAGAACCATTAAGTATCAACTGATCAAGCTAGATAGACATAAAGAAGAATTAGATGATAAAAGTAGTGCCAAAAACAAGATTAATTAAGAAAATGTTATTGGAACAAAATATACAGTGTATATATACACTATAGTCCTTCTTACCACATTTTGCCTAATTCTAGAACTAAATTAGGCTTTGGGTGCTAGGGGTAAAGATGAGGGATTAGACCAACTGGCAGAAAGATGCACATAACCAATAAAAAAGCATTTGTGATATCCTATTATGCAGATGTCAGAAATTGCCAGGTAGTACGAAGTCTAAGATAAATACACATGGACTGATGACAAAATAGCTAACATCTATTGAGCATTTACCACATGCTAACAATGCTTTAAACCCGACACGTTATTATCTAACTTAATCTTCAAAGTCAAGTACTATTCCTTTGAGTCAGGTACCATTATTATCATCATCTAAGATATAAAGACACTAAGACACTGAGATGTTAAGAAACTTGCCAAGGTTATATAGCTGCTTAAGTGATAAAGAATGGAGTTGAACACTATGACTTCAGAACACTGGTATAACTACTATGCAATGCTACCTCTCATTTTTAACTAACTCTTTAAAAAATTTGTAGCACATTGGCAGCTAGCAATGAAGTCACAAAGATGAGTTTTCACAGACTCATACATATGTCAAAGCTTCTCAATTTCAATGTAAGCCTTACTATAAAACAAAAATGCTGTTATATATTGTATATCCAAGACTTACAGCTCCCAAGAGTTCCAGACTGGTAAAGAAGTGAGACCTCGATTTATTTTCAGTTTCCTGAAATTTCATTTCTGCAAAAGAATAGCCAAAAGCTAAAAAATTATTTCAAGTGCTGATGTTACTTTGAATTATTTGTATTTCCTGTGTTTTACCCTCATGTGTATCCCCATTCTCTGCTGAAACTTGCAGGTACAAGAATACAAGCCCGTGCCATGTAGGCTGCTTAAAATAAATTATACAATACATGAATATAGTAAAGTCAGAAAATACTGGTTAACAAGATCACCCAAAGAACCCAATTCTAGAGACAATAATCCCTCCTATTTGAGTATATCCTTTCAAATGATTTCAAGGAAACATAAGTATATTAAAATGTTACAACAGAAAAAAGATTATACATATTGCTCTGTAACTTGTTTCTAATTTAATGTATTATGAATACCCTTCCATTTTAAGAAAGATAAACCAGTATCATAATTTTTAAGTGACTGTATAGTGCTGCATTATGTGATCTGGATTTTAAAACTAATATAACCAACTCTGGGGTTCTTAAGTCTTATATATAGACTAATAAAACAGTGATTAGTTAAAAACTGTCAAGTTAAGTGATTGATAGAAGTATACTAGTTATCTGTGTTTTTTCTGTTTCAATTTTTCTTGACCGTAATTCTGTCTATCTCAAAGAGACATCACAAAAGAGCAAACCATGACAAAGTGTTGTAGTATCAAGTTCATCATTCAAAGATTTACGGGCTAGATCCCAGTAAGAATTCCAAGAAGCAGAATTCAATTCCAGGTCTTGGCCCTAGCTTCAGTCTGCTCAGAGCATGTGTTTAATCAGGGCAATCAGCTGAAACACGGACTTAACATGCATTTCATCATGGCAAACTGCAAATGACTGACTGAGGAAGGACAAGCCACCACCAGCTCCTTGTCCCTAAGCCAGGGGAACGCTGTGAAGTTTAGAGCTAAGGCTTCTTCAACTACCAAATTTCAGCCACTAAGAAAATTGAGCCCCCAAACTTGCTAGGTGATTAGAAACCCAAATGAGAAAAAAGTGAAGGTTTTCTTTTACACTTACCTCTGTATCAGATGAATCCGGCTTCTTTCTAGAAATCAAGTAGAACTATAGGATCTATCAACTATCTGGCACCATATCTGAAAAATAATAAATGAAAAAATTATACAAAGGTTATAACTACAAAACTTGAATGCACACCAGCCTACTCCACACTAAGTCACACCCATATAGCACCAAAGAAAATTAATCTCAAAGAAAACTGTTCATTCTTCATTTGAATCTCCACTCAGTAATATAAATTGACCCATCTACTTGTAGCATGTCATCAAATGCCCAAACTCAACAGCAGACTAGGGCAAGACTTCCATACAAGCTCCACTTTGTATAAATTTAAAAGTTTGGGTAAAACTGTACAATAAGACTAACCTCTGAAAGGTTATAAAAGTCAGCAGTCTAATAATAAGAGAATAGTTATGCAAAAGATAGGAGCCATGTGCTGACTGCAACCAGAGCTTGGCAGCTATAGGAATGAATTCAGGGGGATGGGATGTAAACAGAATGGGTTACTGCCATGCCAGTCTCTTCAAGTTCACAGGGTATGTGATTGCAGGAAACACCTGTAATCACAGGGTAACCACAGCCATTAAATTTACAAAATCCTTTTAAAAAAGGAAAGAAGGAGCTAAGAACTCATAAGATTCAGATAAATGAGAAGATAATCTGAAATAGCTTTTTTTCAAAGCACGTTTCAATTTCATTTGAGCCAATGTCAATTGTATTTAATCTCTACATTTCATAAAAGTTTTATCACAATAAACTGAAGAAAACCTTCCCTTAACGTAGCAAAATTGAATTAGCATCATTTGGAGCCCATATCGGCCACAAGATGGCAGTTATGCTCTTCAGAGTTTGAGCATAATCTCAACTTTCAGGTGAAACAGACTTGACACAAAGTTCATCACTTCAGGCAACCTTCATATTATTCCCTATTCTTCACCTAGTGACTAACAAGAACATTTTTTCTATTACATTTAATGATTATTTAAAACTTATTAACTACGAATATTACAATCATATTTTTATCGTATTTCTTTTCATGCAGCAATGGGCAAGTTAAAACCCGTAACTTCAAATACAATCTAGCTGGAAAGACAAGACTCATGAAAATGAATGTTCACGGTAAGCACCAAATAAGTGGTGGAGAGAGCAAAGTAATGTTAAGAAGAATCATTGGTCAAGGAATGCTTCATGAAGAAAAAGGGTAGGTCTTGAATGCGCCTTAAAATTGTACTTAAAATATATTACATGTCTGAAAGTTGCTAACAGAGTAATCTCAAAAGTTCTCATCACAAGAAAAGTGGTGATGGATCTTACTTAACTAGACTTAATGGAATAATTTCACAAAATATACAAATACTGAATCACTATGTTGTACAGTAGAGCTAATATAATGTTCTATGTCAATTATATCCCAACAAAAGAAAAATTGCACCATCCAATAGGTAACAGCACATACAGCCTAAATTAAATTAAAAATTAAACTCTTCAGTCACATTTTAATTGCTTAATAGCCTCATGTGGCCGATGGGTACCATATTGGACAGTACAAATATAGAACATTTCCATCATCACAGCAAGTTCTGTTGGACAGCAGGGCCTTAAAGGGTGGGTATAACTAAAATAAGCTGACACAAAGTGAGTACTATCATTCTTAAAAATTCCTACAATCTGTCAAGAACTATTGAAATTGTTTCACTCAAACTTTACAACAACCCCATATTTACAAGGAACTTTGAGGCTCAGAGAAGTTAAACCAATTTCCTAAGGCCACCTAGGTATTAAGAGCTAGGATTTAAACCCAATTCTGTCAAAACTCCTTATTTTCATTTCACCATGCCACCTCCTGCATGAAGTAAGCAGCACAGCTACAAGCTAGTTTGCTGTAGAACGTAATGAGAGTAGCGTGCTGGGTCTGTAGGTCAGAAAGAAACCGGGGAGCTTTCAGTGCCTGAGACATGCAATCAAAATGTAACGTCACTCCTTTCTTGTCCTATACTTGAATAGTGCTTTAATTATATAAAATGTTTTGGAGAGCAGAAGCATGTAAGATTAACTAAGGGAACAGAGACAGGAAGCAAGACTATTATTATTTTTTTTTTAAAGTAGTTCTTTTTTGGGGGGGTGGGGAATTAGGTTTTTATTTACTTTAATGGAAGTAACTGGGGATTGAACCCAGGACTTTGTGCATGCTGAGCACACACTCTACCACTGAGCTATACCCTCCCCACTCTTATCATTATTTCACAATTTCCTATTGTGAGAGTTTTAACATTGTCTACCTCAAAACTCCATGTCCAAGTACTTCATACAGAAAAATAATTATAGATTTAAAAGTGTAACTTCTCTATCTGTCTCATCTCACAAACAAAACCCAGATTGCAAAGGGCCTGGTCTTTGTGTCCTTGGCACACAGCACATAGCCTAGCACAAAAATCCTGATAATAAATATATGATGCCTTTCCCAGTGTGTGATGCTCCCTGCAGGAGTCTAGTCTTGCTTCAGCAAGTGTCACCCTACCACATGAAGGCCACTGTATAGTTACCGAGTTATTTTTTTTGTAAATTCCCCCATAAACATTCATTCACCCCCTCATTTTGTCCCCTGTGGCAATAAGTTCTTCAAAGGATTGGTGCTCAGGGCCAAAAACTACATTTTTATATATGTGAAGAGATGAAGACTTGACACAAACTACAAATTGATAATACTAAATCAGCTGATGCTTCCATTTTAAGGTTATATTACACTGAGTTATACTCAGTTCCATTCCACTCAGTGCCTACTGTATATCCCACATTATAGGACGTAACAGTAACTCAAAGAATCTCCTTTCTTTTTTAGATAGAAAAGACACATATACAAGTAAAACACAACACTTTAAGGCATCATATCTTGGTCAAAGTTCAAGTACTTACCTTTGTGGTTCCATCAGCCTTTAACCATTCCTCCTGAGAGCATCCAAATCCAAGCCCACTTGATTTGTAGGGGTCTGCAGCAGATTTTATAGGGGATTTCACGGAGCTGCTTCCAGGCTGGCACACAGGGTGCTGAAGACCTGGGCCTTCCTTCCACAGTGGATTCCATCTTTAACCTGAGGCAAAGGAAAGCAACACAAAACTTTGTATAGGAAGTAAATGCTAAACTGCTTGCTTGGCATAGTTCTAGAAGGCAATACTATGGAACAGACTCTGAAGTTTTGTTTCCCACTCAGTGGCAGCTATTTTAGTCAAGAATACCTATTGTTTTAACCTCAGTGCGGGAGGAATCCACTTAGAGCACATATGAAATAAAACTGGTTAGATCAGAAATATTGACTAGTCATGCAGCTCACCCCAAGAGACCATCATTTCAAACAGTCCCAGTCCCATTGCTGGTGGAGCAAACAAAAATGAAATCAAAATGTAGTACCTGAGGGCTTTGGGTCAAAACAGCAGGAAGGAATAATTTTCAAATTTGAAATTCAATGCAAGAGGCATTTAAAAGTTTCTACTCTGTTAACTTCATATTTTATCTATTTCATAAATAGTTTGCCTATCTTAGAACTTACAAAGCACTGTTCACATATCACCTCATTTTGCAAGTATTATATCTTCTCCATTTTATAGGTATGAAAGCAAAGTTTAGAGACTAAATGACAGGCAACTTAGCTTAGTGGTTAAGATAATGGTTTGTGAAGTTGAACAGAACCGGATTTGAATCCTGGCTCCTCCATGTATTTGCCGTGACCTGGGGCAAGTTATGCAACTTCTCTAAGCCTCAGATTCCTTTTCCATAAAATGAGGACAAATACCACCTACCTCTTAGAAGTGTTATGAAGATTAAACTAGGTAAAATATAAAATGTTTTGCAAAGTACCTGGCATGTAGTTAAACGTTTAGTATGTTGTTTCTATTACTAAGTGTCCAGGCTTAACCAGCTAATGAGTAGGAATGCAAATATTCTGCCTAAAATTTCACACTTCTCACAATAATCCTGAGTCCAGAAAAGTCACTCATAAGGGTCCTTCCAAATCCAAGAGTCTCTGTCTTTTAAGAAAAAAAAGAGAAAGTTTGCCTCCTCCACCTCTCCCCCTCATTCCCTATTTAACATGGAAGACTCCAATCTAGTCTACGTGAAGTTACTCTTTAACAAAAAGAGCATACTTCCACTGGAAACTAATTTTTCTCCCAAGCAGCGAAACTTCTGGACCGAAAAATAGAAGTTTCACAAGACATGATCTGGGCCTTTTAACACTTTTAAAATAAGTAACTTTGGAGGAATCCCCAAAGGCTTTCTGTTTTATTTTGCATGTTTACAGCTCAAAAAACATTTCCACTCTTCCCAACTTAAAGCTAAAATATGACTCTACTCACTCAACACCATAATTTCAGAAAGATATCCAGCACACATTTTGCCAAGTACACATGGCAAGCAAACCCCTTCTGCCCTCATGAATATAAAGGCCACGTGGCTTCTGATACATGCTGTCATTCCTCAACATTAAATGTGTGTTCACAGCAAAATAAATCATCCCTTAAACTGAAGTGGGCAAGGATATATTCACATAAAAGCCATCAGCCTGGTCTTGCTTTTAATAGAAAATCCTGTGTTGCTCAATCAAGATGTTTAGGGTGTTGGTTTCTAGTCATCACTAGGCACACAAAATAACAGGAAGCACGGCATTGAGAGTCCTTCTAAACATGACTATATCAAAAGCCATCTGAAACATCATGTGTGACAACTGACTTATGTACAAGGTTATTCATTTTGAAGGAAATAACAAGACTGTAAACTATGTAAATGTCCACCAATAAAAGTTAAATAAATTAGGGTATGTACACACATAAATTAGTATATAACCATTAAAAGAATGTGTACCCTCCTTATTTACTCATTTGGAAATCTTAAGCGGGAAAAGTAAGATGCAAGGTGAAGTATGTATGTAAGAGTGGAGGGTTAAGTACATACATTTGCTTGTATGTGCATATAATATCTTAGGAAGGAAACAAAAAATTGTTAACGCTGAAGAGGGGACTCAGGCTTAGGAGACTTCATTATATACACTATGATTCCTTTTGAATTTTGAACCATGTGAATGTATTACCTATTCAAAACACATTAATTTAACAATAAAGCTTGAGAATTTTAAGGATTATGGGGGGGGGTCTACAACTGGCTATTACCACATTCTATGCACTAGCTTATGTCTTTCTCACATTTTTACTTGTAAGATAACACCATATACATTATATTCAAATGAATGTGTATCATTCAATGCCACTAGGCAAAACTTTTTATGAGAAAAAATTATATCCAAAATAAATTTATTGCTTACTTCTAGAAGGTACTTAACACTTACTATACAGTGACTGGTACCTGGACTTCCCTGGACTTCGCATACTTTGATCTTCAAAACCTGAGACTCAGAACGGTTCACTAACTCACCAGAGGTCACTGGTGGAGTCAGCTGTGGCACTGGAATTTGATTTAGGCTTGCACCAAGTAAGGCCCCTCCTTTTTCAGTACATCTTAAGTTTTTTAGGGCACCATCATCACAGTGGTGACACATTAAAACTGAGAGCTCCTCTTAGAGCTTATTAAAATCATCTGACTTCAGAGTCTGCTGCCTGGTCCCACTAAAAAAGCCGAATGCTCTAAGCAAAGACTAGGACAAACACAGCATCCACTGCAGCTCCTACAAACCCAGTCAGGACCTGCGCCCTGCAGATACAGGAGAATTAAAACATACTAGTCTGAACGCCTCCTCCCAGGATCTACCCTCTCTCAGGGAGACAGAAGTCAAAACAACACTGAGATACGAACGGTACCTTTTCCTCCAAGCAAAATAAATTGAGGCATTTTCCAGGAACACTCATGTTCATGTTCATGAAGCAGAGTCTGCTGTTCCCAGGTCACCCTGTCTCAGAGAAGGAAGGCAGACCCGGTACTGCAGAGGCCCACGTGGGAACAAGCCAAGCAGATCATTTCACTGCCTTCCCAGTCTCTGCACGGCCAAAATTAATCGCCTCACATACACTCCAATGCTGGCTTGAAATAAAGCCCTGCCACCAGGATACAACGGCTCAAATCAAAGAGAAATTCAAAACAATTAGGGAGCAAAATTAAGTGCACACTCACCAGCGAACCACCAAAACGGAGAGAGAGAAAGCAGAGAGACAGGAAGTGGCTTTGGGAAGTGGCCTCAGAGCCTGATTGGCTACTGATGATTCCCTCCTCCTTTACCTTAAAAGGTGCTGAAATGATGCAACCTCCTCCGTCACCTACTTGAATCTTTAAGGACCAGTGATGCTACTTGCACTGTTTTTAGGTTGAACTTTTTAAACCAAGTTTTCTTTTGAGTTAATATACTTTGCACAAGCAAACATGGGCTAATTCATTCCTTTAGGATAATTTCCTATCCTTTATGATCTCAACATGGCTAATGTATGCAGGTAGCATGTTTCCTTATAAACAGTCCAGATCTACTCAAATTAGAACTTGCCAGCAGGGTAGTATTCAAGTTAACACGCTTAGTAGGGAAGATACAAGAAAAAGACCTGCAATCCAAGGAAAGTGGTCTTGGAAAAAAACCAGTGCTGCTGACACGTTTATCTTGGACTTCTGGCCTCCAGCATTTCAAGAAAATAAATTTCTGTTGTTTGAGCAACCCAGTGTGTAGTTCTTAGTTATGGCAGCCCTAGCAAACCAGTACACTATGTGACCTGAATAAATTATTTAAATTTTTCTAAAGTTCAATTTCCTCAACTGTAAAACGGAGATAATAATCATCTACCTATCCTGTAGGATTGTTGTGACAATTAAATAATATATGTAAAGCTCATAGCATAGTAAGCACTAAATAAATTCCAGCTATTACCATTATAAAGATTAAATGAAGTTATGTGTATAAAAGCACTTAGCTCAGTGTGTTGTACACAAAAAAGCACTACTAAGTATCAGCTATTTTTAATAAATGTCCATTTTTTTACCTCTTCCTATTTCAAAATTAATGCCTTTTAGACCAGTCTAGTGTATTTGTGCTATAATTCAGCTGTATAGAACTTTGACATACCAATCAAACAAACATTTGTTGAGCACTTACAGTTTGTCAGATTTATTTGCAAGTACTTGATGTGCTTTTATGTTCTTTTAAATGATATCTTTCCTAAAAATTCTGTTTCTACTTGTTTGAAGCTCTTTTATAAAGATACAGTTTATCCTTATATGTTATTTTCTATCAGCCTTGCTATGCTTCCTTACTGCATTAAAAAAATTATCCCCCAGTATCTTATAGATTTTTATATTCATTATCAACAAATGCAAATAATAAAAATTTTATTCTCTTCTTTCTAAACTTTACATGTTATGATGAACAAAAATTCTTAATTTTAATATAATCAAATAAATCAATATTTTCTCTTATACTCAGTGACTTTTGTGTCTTAAGAAACTCATCCCCTTAAAAAGTCTATAAATAATAAATGCTGGATAGGGTGTGGAGAAGAAGGAACCCTCCTACACTGTTGGTGGGAATGTAAATTGGTGCAACCACTATGGAGAACAATATGGAGGTTCCTTAAGAAACTAAAAATGGAGTTATCATATGATCCAGCAGTCCCAGTCCTGGGAACACTATCAGAGAAAACTCTAACTCAAAAAGACAACAGGCACCCCAGTGTTCATAGCAGTACTATTTACAATAACCAAGACCTGTAAACACCCTAAATGTCCATCGACAGATGAATGGATGTGGTATACACACACACACACACACACACACACACACACACACACACACACACACACACACACACACACACTGGAGTATTACTCAGCCATAAAAATGAAATGTCATTTGCAACAAGATGGATGGACCTAGAGATTATCATATTAAGTGAAGAAAGTCAGACAGAGAAAGACAAACATCATATGATATCATTTATATGTGGAATCTTTAAAAAAAGATACAAATAAACTTTATTTACAGAATAGAAATAGACTCACAGACACAGGAAACAAACTTACGGTTACCAAAGGGGAAAGTGAGGGGGAAGAGGGATAAATTAGGAGTTTCAGATTAACATATACATACACTACTAGATATAAAATAGATAAACAAGGACCTAGTGTATAGCAGAGAACTATATTCGATAGTATGTAATAGCCTATAATGAAAAAGAATCTGAAAAAGATTATATATGTATATGTATAACTGAAGCACTTTATTGTACACCTGAAACTAACACATTGTAAATCAACTATACTTCAATAAATTAAATAAATAAATAAATAAATAAATAAAAAGAAACCCGTCTCTTATCTCAAGGTCTAAAAGATATTTACGTATTTTCTGCCTAACGGTTTTCAAGTTTTATTTTTGAATGTCAGTCCTTAATCCATCTGTAGTTCATACACACACACACCCTTAGTAGAACAAAGCACAATTTCTTATCTTGACCTGTCTTGCTCTGGGCACTGGCTTCCTCTCCAGCTCCAGCCATTTCGTATTTCTCCTCTTTACTTACGGATTCTTCTGATACAGCTAAACTCCTGTCATTTCCTTAGCGATGAGTTCCCCAATTTGCTCTCCCATTAGAACTTCCGTTTGTACTGTAGGCGTCTCCCTATAACTCTTGTTGCTGCTGTATTTTTACTTTTGTTTGTGTGATTACCTGATTATCTGTCCCCAGCTAGGCTGTAAGATCCATGAACACATGAGCTATGTCTAATTTTGGCTAAACTATCACATCCCCAGAACACAGCACGGTGTCCAATAAATATTTGTTGAAGGAATAGGTATATAAATATCTGTACCTACATGAAAATCATCAGTATCAGAGTTACGTGGTTGTTCTCGTAGGAATGCAGCGTCTCAGTTTTTAATTAGGGTCATCAGGGATCTGCTTGTTTGGTGGCACCCAAAGTATCTTTGTAAAATCCAGATGACCAGGTTTCTCTGCCTTCAAAGGGGATCCCTTCGTTACCCTCGTGGCTTCGTCCCTTGCATCCTCCCCGCTCCCCACTTTCTGGTAAGCTGCAGCACTGACTCATGTAAAAGAGGACGGGGGAGAGTAGTCTGAATTGGGTTATGAGGCCCCTGTACAGGGTACCTCACCTCAGCCATTGAACTCACTTCGCTGGCCGTGAGTCTGTTCCAAGCTCCGGCTAAGGAGGCATCCGCCAGGCCCCTCCGAAGGGTGGGGTCCACAGCATCTCCTGCCCAGTCTGCCCTCGCGCGGAGCCCCGTTCTCTGGGAACTCACCTCCCCGAAGCTCAGGGAGAGCCCTGTTAGGGCCGCTTCTGGCCCTAGTCTCAGACCTTCCCAAGGGACACAGAGTAGAGTGACTAATCGCACTCAGCACGTGGCCCCACCGATGAGCTTCCCTCCGCCCTATGAGAGAGGGTGGGCTCACGCCACCTTTATAAGGCTCCCAAACTTAAAGACATTTCTCGGTTATGGCGACTTCCCACAACACATAGCGACATGCAAATACTGCAGACCTGTGGCGCCGACCCGGTCCTGTGCAGCCATCTTTACGGCTGGGACGCACGCGCGCTGCGTGTTCCCGCCCTGTGACTGCGCCGGCGATTACTGGGAGAGGATTGATGACGTCAACGTTCAGGTTCCATGGCAGCTCGGCGGCGGGGCGCGAGCAGCGGCCGGGCGCGAGGTTTGGAGTGCATTGTGGCGGGCCGAATGCGGGGGGGCGGGAAGACGGAGAATGATCCGTGCCCTCTACGGTAGCCCTTCTACTTCCATCGCCCTCTGAACCCGCATTTGTTTTGGTGCTAAACTTTTAAAATTTCGGTTTTCATAGCTCTGAGGATTACAGAATTGTGTAGAACAGCCTTCTGACCTGTAACAACTAACAGTACCAGCACTATTTTAAATATCTAATGTCATCCAGTTAAAAAAAACATTAATTTTAAGGTGCATGATAGTATGAACCACTAAGCAAAGAAAAACGCTTCCAGTTAAAACGTGAGTCCCTGCGTGTGTCACCACTGTAAAATTCATCGTTGTAAAATGCAGAGATAATAAAAATGCAACGCTTAGAATTGACGTGATGAGGTATCATACTCTGTGTATTGCGTTCTTAAATGCATAGGCCCACCCTACAAATTCGATACTGTTGTCATCGTCTGGATTTTTCAGTAGGGGCAAGTGAGGTACGCAGATAACTTCTGCAGAAGTTATCCGCAAGATTCCACAGCTCGAGACCGGGCTGGGCTCTAAGTTAGGCACGGACTCCAGAGCCTCCGCTAATCATTATTTCATACTACTTTAGGTAGTCTGAGGATGGGTTCTTTGGAGGGTATTGGGGCTCAACAAACAGAAGAGATAAGCAGGCTTTGAGACTCATGCCTCAGGCCATGAGATCACAAGAGCCCCAAGGCTCCATTTTATTTTTTTATTTGGCTAGAACAGCAATTCAGGAACGCAGACTGTCTTCAGGAACAGTGATGTGGCAGTTAGTCCTTTGTAAACTTACAAAACCATCTGAGCCCATCTCTTTAAAAAGATGTTTTTTCAAAGCAGCATCATAGTGTGTGCTCATTCTTTCTTTTGCTTCTTTGCCCATTCTTCCTGACCTAAGCTTCCGTAGCATTAAATGAAGGTGAAAGAGTTGGTAATGGCAAAGCAGCTACAGAAGACCCTCCTCCAGCAAAGAAAGCTCGAAGATGCCGGAGGCAGGGGGTGAGAAAAGAGCCTGTGGCTGGAGGAAAGGCTGATAATGACAGGACAGAAGACAGGCAAGGTCAGCTTCCCATGATTGGCCAGGGAGGACATGGGCCAGCAAGAGGGTCTCTCGGATGGGTGAGGGTGGGGCTAACTCTTATTTCTTCCTTTCTTGAAGATATAATTAACTTTCTATCTTTGGGGCACATCACAGGACTAACCTTTCTCAGAATCTTCAGTTTCATGTTTTTGAGATGAATTGAGAACCAGGCAGGTTGGGATTGCTTGGGAAGAGCAAAGTGAATTATGACAGGTTTCTGTCTAACCAGGGCAGCTATTTTTGATTCCCATACAAGTAGATGTAGTATATCTCTGTCTTTCTTCAGAGTCTGTGAAGACCTTGCTGTTAAAGGGCAAAGCTCCTGTGGACCCAGAGTGCACAGCCAAGGTGGGGAAGGTGAGAGACTCCCACTGATTTCTCAGAGAACAGCTGTTCTTTTGTTACTGAGATTCCTGTCAGGAACATTGTTAGTATTCATTTTAGGAATCCTCTCCAAAATATTACTAGTGATTACTTTTCTCCAAGGCTAAGATGGGAGTGGTGGGGTTTGGGGTTAATAATCAGGGTGTTTTTAACATGGTTAACTTCTGGACTAGTCATCAGTTTTCTGTACCTCATCCTCTTTCTCACTTAGAAAATTATATTGTTATCAGTGTTCTAATGAGAAACTGCCCTGGTATGGCATGAGTTATTGATGAATGGGAAAAGGATTTGAAGAATACAGAAGAAAGGCTTCCTCTGGAGCCGGTTTCCTTTAAGTGAGTTAGAATCATTTGTGTTTCTGTAATTACAAGAAGGCAATATGTTTTTATTACAGGAATGATAGGTTATGTGTAGAGGAACGTACTTTTGCATTTCTTTCCCGGGAAGATGCATGGTGGTAGTGCGGAAGGATGATACCTTGAGGCATGAGAAAATACAGAGCCTCATTAGGATCTCATCAGGGCTGAGACTGTACAAATGTCAGTTTTTTCTTTTCTCTCCAGGCCCATGTGTACTGTGAAGGGAATGATGTCTATGATGTCATGCTGAATCAGGTAAGGGAAGGAACTATTCCACGTATGAGAATTTCTTCTTGGTAATTATTGACGACAGTGCCCCAATGCCCAGATCTTTAATTCTCAAGTCCCTTGTGTTAGCCACTGGTAGTTCACACCCCCAAGTACTCAGCCCTAGTGCACTTTACCCGAGAGTGGAGTCCTTTATGAGAGGCAGATATTTTAGCAGATTTTATGTTTTTTATTGAACCTACGAGCCTTGTCATATCATTTTCCACATTTTCTAATAGGTTTTTGATTTTTTTTCCTTACAGGCTTTGAGAGACTTTATATAATATGAAGGATAGTCCTTTGTCTGTAATACAAACTGCTTATACATTTTCCAAATTTGTCATTTGCCTTTTGATTTTCTTTATGGTATACTTTTTGTCCTTATTGAGGTTTTAAATTTTTATGTAGCTTATTTTTTCTTCTTTAATTCATTTTTACTGAGCTAACATTGGTTTATAACATTATATAAGTTTCACATGACATTGTATTTCTACTTCTGTATACACTATAGGGTACTTACCACCAAAAATTTAGTTTCCGTTCATCATCATACAGTTCTCTATGTTCATCAGAGATACAGGCTTCCAATTTTCTTTTTTTGTGTTGTCCTTGTCTGGTTCTGTTATCAGGGTAATGTTGGGATTGCGAAATGAGTTAGGAAGTATTCCGTCCTCTTTAATTTTTTGGAAGAGTTTGAGAAGGATAGGTATTAAGTCCTCTTAGAATGTCTGGTAGAATTCACCTGGGATGCTGTCTTGTTTTTTTGAGGGAGGTTCTTGATTACTGTTTCAATCTCTTTACTAAAGTTTGGTCTATTCACATTTTCTGTTTCTTCATGATGCAGTCTTGGGAGGTAGTATGATTCTAGGATTTGTCCATTTCTTCTAGGTTGTCCAGTTGTCGGCATATAGCTATTCACAGAATTCTTTTATGATCCTTTGTGTTTCTGCGGTCCCCATTGTTATTTCTCCTCATTCATCTCTGATTTTACTTACCAGAGCCTTATCTCTTTTTTCCTGAGCGAGTGTATCTAAGTTTGCCGATTTTGTTTATGTTTTTAAAAAAACAGCTCTTAGTTTCATTGATCTTTACCATTGTCTTTTTAGCCTCTACTTCATTCATTCCTGCTCTGATCTTTATTACTGCCTTCCTTCTACTGACTTTTGGCTTCGTTTGTTTTATTTCTGATACCTTTAGGTGTGAGGTTGTTTATTTGGGATTTTTCTTGTTTCTGTATTACTATAAACTTCCCTCTTAGTACCAATTTTGCTGCATCCCATAGATTATATGTCATATTTTCATTTTGTCTTCAGTATTTTTTTATTTCTTCTTTGATTTCATTGAACTAACAGTTGTTCAGTAGCATATCATTTAGTGGCTTGTTGTTCAGTCTCCACATATTTGTGATTTTTCCAGCTTTCTTTTTTTTTATTAAATTATAGTAGATTTACAATGTATTAATTTCTGGTATACAGCATAGTGATTTAGTTATATATACACATAGACTCCTCATTACAGGCCATTACAAAGTATTGAATATAGTCTCCTGTGTTATACAGTAGGACCTTGTTATATAAAAGTTTATATATTTTATATAGAGTAGTTAGTATCCAGCTTTCTTGTTAATGGTGGATTTCTACATTGTTGTAGTTTCATGCCATGTGATCAGAAAAGATTATTAATATGATCTCAATCTTCTTAAATTTATTGAGACTTGTTTTATATCTCAACATATGGTCTATTTTTGAGAAAGTTCCTCATGCACTTGAGAAGAATGTATATTCTGCTGCACTTGGATACTATGTTCTGTACAAATCTATCAAATCCATCTGGTTTCATGATTCATTTAGGGTTGTTTCCTTGTTGACTTTCTCTCTGGATGATCTACCCATTGGGTGTTAAAAGGCCCCAAATATTATTGTGTTGCTATTAATCTCTCGCTTTAGGTCTGTTCATAATTGCTTTATATATTTTGGTGCTCCTATATTTGGTGTATATATCTTAATAACCATTATGTCTTCTTGATGAATTGTCCCCTTTATCATTATATAATGTCCATCTTTGTCTTGTTACCTTTTTTCCCTGAAGTCTGTTTTGTCTGATGTGAGAATTGGTTACATCCGCTTTCTTAAGGCTGCCATTTGATTGGAGTATCATCTTGTACCCCTTCTCTTTGAGCCTGTGTTTGTCTTTAGAGCTGAGTCTCCTGAGGCAGCATGTAGTTGGATCTTATTTTTTAATCTATCTGGCCACTCTGTGTCTTTTGATTGGTGAATTCAATCCATTTACATCTGGGATGATTACCGATAGATGAGGACTTGGTGCTGCCATTTTATTTTTTGTTTTCTGGTTGCTCTCTATCTCCATTATTTCTTTTTCCTTGTGTTTCTGTCTGTTATTTTGGTTTGGTGGTTTTCTATGATGTTTTGCTCAGTTTCCTCATTTTTGTGTTTAGTGTTTCTGCTCTAGATTTATGTTCTGTGGTTACCATGAGGTTTGTAGAAACGTCTCATAGATAAAATAGTCATTTTTCTGCTGATAGCATTTTACCTTCGTTTGCCTATGTGGGTTCCATCCTCTTCTTCCCCTTTTATATTTTTGTTGTTTCAAATCATCCCTTTTTATGTTGTGAGTATGTCACCAAGTTGAAGTAGCTATAGTTATTTTTTCTGGTTTTTTTCCCTTTTAAACTTTATGCTGTAATAAGGTGTTTCAAACCTATTCGGATATAGAGTTGAAGGTTTCTGTTTCTGTTTATCACCTTACTCAAAGTTTTGTGTATTTTTGCCTTTTTGTTTCAGGTAGAAGAGCTCCTTTCAGCATTTCTTGTAAGGCAGGTCTAGTGGTAATGAACTTCCTCAGCTTTTGGTTGTCTTCTGAGAAAGCCTTTTTTCCTGGGTAGAGTGATCTCGCCTGACAGTTTTTATCTTTCAGTATTTTGAGAATGTCATCCCACTCCTTCCTGGCCTGTAGAGCTTCTGCTGAGAAATGTGCTGATAGCCTAAATGGGTATTCCTTTGTAGATGACCATCCTTTTTTCTCTGGCTGCCTTTAAAATTCTTTTTTTTTTTAAATCACTGACTTTTGATGGCTTTAAGATAACATGTCCTGGAGTAGATCTTTTTGTGCTGAGGCAATTATGTGTTCTCTTAGCTTCATGGACTTTTATATCAATTTTCTTCCCCAGGTTTGGGAAGTTCTTAACCATTATTTCTTTTAAAAAACTCTCTGTTCCCTTCTCTCTCTTCTCCTTCTGGGACACCCATTACCCTAATGTTGCATTTCCTGAAAGAGTCAGATAGTTCTTATAGAATTTCCTCTTGTTCTTTTTTTACATCTTACCTGTATCTTTTCTAGATTTCTGTCTGAGCTCACTAATTCTCTCTTTCATATCTATTTCTAGTGCTAAGGCATTCTGTATCTCATTTATTGAATTTCTCAGCTCCAGAATTTGTTTGGTTCTTTTTTAGAGTTTCAATTTCTTTGGTAAAATACTCCTTCTGTTCATTAACTTTATTCCCGAGCTCACTGAATTGCCTTTCTGAGTTTTCTTGTAGCTCACTGGGTTTCTTCATGACAGCTATCTTGTATTCTCTATCAGTTAGATTGCATAATATTCCATGACTTTAAGTTTGGTTACTGGAAAATTGTCGTTTTCTTTTCGTGATACAGTGTAACTGTGGTTCCTCATGGTTTTTGATGAGTTGTTCCTCTGCCAGCACATTTGAAGTAGCGGTAAAGCTTTTTTCAAAATTTGTTTGTAGCGATTTAACAGGTTAGAAATTAGAGGCCTTTCTTTTGTTTTCCAGAAGGTGGCACTATAGCACAAGTTTTGGGTTTCTCTTATCTGACCTGACACCGGTTGTATCTGAGTTCACTTTCCACCCTCCACCACTGACTGCTGTCAGAGGGGTCACCCCATGCCCACCTTATCACTGCTATGCCTCCAGGGTGGTTGGTGCCTTTCTACTGCTGCTGTCACTGGTGTCAGTGCCTGGGGCACCAGGATGGCAGGAGCTTCCATGGGTCTGGGATCTCCTGAGTCAGAGGCTCCACCATAGAGGGAAGCAGAGTGGGGAGTCAGGGGTTGCCAGTGCCTCTGTGATGTCTGGTCTTGTTGGCTTGGTGGGAGCTGCCACTGAAGACGAGGGTGTGGAGGCCAGAACTGTGGGCCCTCCACTGCTGAAGGGATGGGGTCACAGGCTCCCCTGTTGTACTGCCCAGTCACACCTGTGGCCACCAGCACCACTGCAAGCAGTAGGCTGGAGTCATATGCGCCACCTCACCTGCTGCGACCAGGTTCTCTGGGGCTGTGGGCTTGGCTGCCATGGCTGGGAGGCCGGGGTGCAGGCACCACCTCCTGTTTCCACAGTTCCACCTCCTCTCTGTGTTCCAGTCCACCCACCTTTAGATGTACAGACTTGGGAAATTCTCTGGTGTCCTGGTGTATTGGGCAGAGGCACCTTTGTTGAGCTGTGGTTGTCTTACTGGTTGTACGTTGAAGGAGAGAGAGGAAGAAAGCATCTTTCTGCACCATGATGCTGACGTCCAATTTTTTTCTTTTTAATGTTTTCCTCTTTGTTTATTTATATTGTTTTAGATAGATAACACATTCTCCTGGTTATTGTATTTCCTGAATATATCTTCATATTTGAATTTATTAAATACATATTTAATGTATTTCCTGAATATATCTTCATATTTGAATTTATTGATTAACAGTTACCTAGTACTCCTTTGTTACCACTTCTTTCACTTAAAATATCATAAGCAGATAGAAAAGATCTTAAGGCCCCTTTTTGCTCTGCCATCCTATGACTTTATAATGTGAGCAGGCAGGAGGTAGGAAGAGGCAGCACACTTAACAGAGAAGAGTGCCAGATAAACAGGGCTTGGCCTCAATGCAAGCTGCTGTTCCTTATCATGGCCTGCTCCCTGTCTTCACTCCGAGTAAGTTACTTACAGGACACCTTTTTAAATACCAGTCACGTTTTCTCTGACTGTCTCCGAGTCAGGTCGTGTTAGGTATGGGACAGATGTGGCAGTGGTTTCTGTCTCCCTTCTGTCCCCTCCTAATAGCTTCCTGCTCTCAGCTCATTGTCAGATTGCTGCAGCTGACAAACCAAAGCTGTAAGTAGAACTATTAAAGAGTAAGTTGCCTAAACAAACAAGTGTTAATAGTTACAGATCTTTGGGGCATCAAAATTATTTTCATTTGGAAATTAATTATTGGGAATAGATTGGGAGCTGGGAAACACACATAGCCTCGGAAATTTCTATGGAGGGAGTTAAAGCAGAAAAAAACAGAAGGAGCCAATCAGCATGGGATATTTGAGGCTGGGTAGAGGGTTTTAGGAAGCTTCCAGGCTTTCATTTCTAGTAGTATTCCTAGCAGTCCAAAGTTTAATATAAGAAACCCAGTTCCTCCTTTCTCAAATCTTTACTCCTACGTGAACCTGATTTTCTTGTCCCGTGCTGTCCTTTCCTCATGGCAGTCACTGGTACCTGTGACCACAGAGGAGTCATTGGTTTGTGTGGCTTCCATTTGCAAACGTTTGTCCTCTTCTGTTCATATTTCTCTCATCATAGACCAATCTCCAGTTCAACAACAACAAGTATTATCTGATTCAGCTGTTAGAAGATGATGTCCAAAGGAACTTCAGTGTTTGGATGAGATGGGGCCGAGGTAATAATGACTTTCATTGTGGATTTTGTGAGTTGTTATTCAGAGAGCCAGAACAGTTTAGTGAGTAGCCAGAGGATCCTCTGGGTTTAAATCAGTGAAGTACAGGCTGTGTAACCTGGGAGAGGCTTAGGGATCAAATTGTGCTGCTTGAAACTGGGGGTTGGCCAGCATCCTCCTTGGGAAGGTCCCACTGGAAAGACTGAGAGCAGCCAGTTGAGGCTGAGAGCGCTCCTGCAGTTGGGCTGCTAGTGCTGCTCGGAGGCTGCGCAGTCAGCAGCTTACCAGTACCAGCACCAGCCGTTCCCTGAGCCCTTTCACCTTTTCCTTCTTTCCTGCCTGCCCACTAGCCAGAGTCTAAGCAGAGACACCTTAGAGAGCTGGCTTGTTACTGTTAGAGAACTCTTCTTGGGCTGGGGGCAGGGAACTATCTTACATGTGGCATTTACTTTGCAGTTGGGAAAATGGGGCAGCACAACTTGGTGGCTTGTTCAGGGGACCTCAGCAAGGCCAAGGAAATCTTTCAAAAGAAGTGAGTGCTAAGAAATGAGTACCAAAAAATACCCTCCTTCTTCTCGGATGTATCTTCTCTAAGAATTTTATAGTAAATGTGATTTGGCCTAAATGACAGGGTCTTTCCACTGTGACACTGTATGACTAGAACACCAAACTTCTTCCTTAGTTGGTGATTAAATCACCTGGAACCATGAAGTTGACAAAATCAGAAGAAGCTACTATAATCAGCACATGAACAATAATTTAGGAAATTTGGGAAAAGTAAGATGAGACTATCCAGCTACTATTTTAAAATTTCTCTTACAATGATACAAAGAACTTTCTGGAGTCTCTGGGAATGTTTCCTTCAGAGAAATGGATAGGGATCTTTTGTCTTAAATCTCAACGACTTTCGTGATGTTTGGGGTGTTTGGGAAGCTCAAAGGTCCTTTTTTCCCATTTTTTGTTCCCTTCGTCTCCAGAGCTTTTCTGTCCATTCAGGGTCCTAATTTAGAATCCAGGTTTATGGAAAATTGATGTGGGAAATACAGATTAGGGCTGCTCTGTCTAAGGAAATAATTGTCAGCCCACCCCTAGTAATAGACCCTTATTTGCAAGATTTTCTCGCCACCCTGAACTCTACAGATTCCTTGACAAAACAAAAAATAATTGGGAGGATCGTGAGAAGTTTGAGAAGGTGCCTGGGAAATACGATATGCTACACATGGACTATACTAACAGCACACAGGTAAACTCTGACTGTACATTTAGGGAAAAACTGTTCCTTCTTAACCAGGGTGAAGTCAGGCAGAATGACTTACATCGAGTCCTAGACCAGAACAGGCTGAGGTATTCTTAAGTCATGCTGTTTCCAACCTAAGATTACAGTTCCTTCAGGGGTAACCTTCACTGATCTTTGTAATCTTGAAGGGGCTGTTGAAGATAGAATGTGCTTTTCTAGTCTGTTATTTATAAAATGTTACGTTCTGTTTACAGAAGTTTAATATTATGGATCAAGAGAGGAGTAATTAATAAACTGATAAAATGACATTTAAAGTTGCCTTCACTGCTGGTTATATACCACAGTTTAAAAAAAAAATTATTTTGAGTGCTGAGGTCCAACCAGGATGCCAAAAAGATCTTTCCTGAAAACTGTTACATATCTGAAAAGTGGAGCAATTAGTCTTTTTAAGGTGAGAAGATCTGAGATGTAACAGTGTCTTTACAAACTTAATGACATCACATTAGGAGGGCCTGTTAGACTTATTCTGAGTGTTTAACTATGGGAGGCCTAGAAGGTGGAAATCACATTAAGTCCTCTAGGTTAATATCGGAACAGGCCTGTGTACAAGCAGAGGCTGACATGTTCACCTGCCGGGGATAGTGTAGAGCCAGTCCTTGTAAGGAGCATAAAATAGATCCTTTCAGATTTTAATGATTTTTTTTTCTGCTATAGAGTGAAGAGGAAACAAAAGAAGAAGAATCTCTTAAATCCCCCTTGAAACCAGAGTCGCAGCTAGATCTTCGTGTACAGGAGCTGATAAAGTTGATCTGTAATGTCCAGGCCATGGAAGAGATGATGGTAGAAATGAAATATGACACCAAGAAAGCCCCACTTGGTAGGGCTTCAGATTCTATCCTACATTCTGGCTTCGTATTTCTTAGTTCCTTTAGTGGGATATTTTATCACCATCATGATTTAAAGCTTGCTGACACTACTGAATAAAGAAAGAGATTTGGCGGGAGAGGTTGTGTGGGGGGAGGAGGAATAATTCTGAAGGTTGAAAGGTTGAGAGTCTTTGTTGGGCAGGGACATCAGTAAAGGATGGGACCCTGGTTGTGGAGTCTGATCTCTCGCTGGGCCTGCAGGGAAGCTGACAGCGGCACAAATCAAGGCAGGTTACCAGTCTCTTAAGAAGATTGAGGATTGCATTCGGGCCGGCCAGCATGGACGAGCTCTCGTGGAAGCATGCAATGAATTCTACACCAGAATCCCTCATGACTTTGGGTAAGGCCCGTGCTGTTACTTCAGTTAGGATCTGCCCAATCATGTTCCCTACATCATTCAGCCACAACTGTAATCTTTTAAATCTTTCATTTCTAAGGGAACGATTATCTTGAATAGATATAGAGCCAAAATGACTTATAGATAGCCAGTTTATCAGCTTATAAGTATGGGATGCAGTCTCTTGGCCTGATTACAAGCATATTCTCTGACCAAGTGGAGGTTACCAGCTTAAGAGAGAATGGGTCTCACTATGCAACCAGCAGGTAAAACGCCTTCAGGCACGTCAGCCACCTCACGCCCCGCCCTCTACCCCCGTTTCCTGTCCTGTAAGGTGACTGTCACACGCTAACACCATCTGTGGGAACTCAAATGACATTAGGTACGTAAAGTACATTTTATCTTTGTTGATTCTGCATTCTGGTGCTTATTTTATTTTTATTCCTTCTATTGCTTTGTAGAGCCCTGTGACCTAGAAATAACCAAGTGGTCAACAGGTCTCTTCTGCTTCTAGATAGGACATATTCCAAACCATTCCTTACTGATGTCGATATATCTTATTTTAAAAAGGTTCCCATAAAAAGGAATTTTAATTCTAGTTCCAAATCTTAAAATCTATATAGTCTGTTTTATCCTACTCAGAGAATATACAAAATATCTCTTTATATGTTTGGAAGTTAACATCGCTTACAGATCTCTCCTGAATGGAAAACCCCAGTTTCTTATACCTATTTTCTAAAGGATTTATCTTTAGTCTGTTAGTTTTAGTCATGTGCCTTTTGGCCACACATCAGAGAACTAATCATGGGTTATATCTTGTCCTTAGACTCCATACCCCTCCATTAATCCGGACAGAGAAAGAACTGTCGGACAAAATACAACTGCTAGAGGTGAGATATGTATGGACTGGGAAGTATTAAATCTCTTGTCCCAGGCTTCTCCCACACTGATTCTGTATCTCATCTTGTCAGGCTTTGGGAGACATTGAAATTGCCATTAAGCTGGTGAAGACAGAGCTGCAAAGCCCAGAACACCCACTGGACCAACACTATAGAAAACTACATTGTGCTTTGCGCCCTTTAGACCATGAAAGTTATGAGTTCAAAGTAAGAATAATTATCGTTTATTTTCATATCTTTAAGATCCACCCACCCCCACCCCACTGTTCTCTGACTACTTCTGGTTAAGAGAGAACTTTAGTATAGGGCAGAATTTCTATTTACTAGAAGTTTGGGACGGTAGGGCTCTTTGTAGCTGCCTTGTGAGACCTTATGGGAGCAGAAAGGTGTGCCAGTTTATGCCAGAAGCCCTGAGGTTCTTCAGCTCAGCCTGCTCTCTTATAGAGTCCACATCAGCCATTTCTTTCATTCTTTTTCACAGGTGATTTCCCAGTACTTACAGTCCACCCATGCTCCCACACACAGTGACTATACCATGACCTTGCTGGATGTTTTTGAAGTAGAGAAGGAGGGTGAGAAAGAAGCCTTCAGAGAGGACCTTCATAACAGGTCTCAATTTAGCTCTGGGTTTGGGAGGACATTCTGTTGCCTGAAGTGCAGATATGGCAGAGACAGCCGTTGTTGCATTTTTTATGCATATGGCCTGTGTCTGCAGGAGAGCAGCAGAGAGTACAGTATCAATGTCTTTTCCTTAGGATGCTGCTATGGCATGGTTCCAGGCTGAGTAACTGGGTGGGGATCCTGAGCCATGGGCTTCGAATTGCCCCACCTGAGGCTCCCATCACAGGTTACATGGTGAGTAGAAACTGAACCCTGGAGGTAGGTACAAGGGAAAAGGATATAATAATTTTCTCAGCCCTTTTTTTCTAGATTAGGATTAGGTGGTGCCCTTCCCAAGAATTAAACCAGCTCACTCATAACCCTGACGTTTACTGTCCCTCCTTTTTTAAATTCCTGAAGATATCCCTCCTTTCCTCCCAGAAAGCAGAGATTAATTGATGCTTCCGCCTCCTCTTGGAACAGAATTGTGAGGGGAAATGGAGAAGGGTCTACATTGTGTCTAAGATAATAGAACACAGGGTCAATGGTAAGAGCCTCCCTTCTAACACGGTGGGTTAAGCAGTTGACCTTGTTACTTATTTATATATTTCAGTTTGGAAAAGGAATCTATTTTGCTGACATGTCTTCCAAGAGTGCCAACTACTGCTTTGCCACTCGCCTAAAGGATACGGGACTGCTGCTCTTGTCAGAGGTAAGGCAAGAACACACCTATGGTCTCTAGTTTGTATTAGTTCCTGTTTTATCAAAGAGAAAAGCTTGGCCGCAGAACCAAGAGGTTCACCTGGGAGAACCTGAGAGGGGGCCAAGCGCAGTTTCCATTGCGTTCGATTCCTCTGCTGGAATAGAAGAAAGTACTGCTGGGGTTTTATGTTTGGCTTTAGAGCCATTCAGTTCTCAGCAGGATGTGGTCATTCAAAGATCTTTTGCTTTGCAGGTAGCTCTCGGTCAGTGTAACGAGCTACTAGGGGCCAATCCAGAGGCAGAAGGATTACTTCAGGGCAAACACAGCACCAAGGGGCTGGGCAAGATGGCTCCCAGTCCTGTGCGCTCCATCACCTTGTAAGTACGCGGAGCCTGGAGGGCCAGAAAACTCCTTGTGGCTAGATAAGACTCTGCTTTCTCTATTTCAGCTGAACCAGAGGTAAATGTTGACACATTCTCTTCCATTTGGCAGGAATGGGAGTATAGTGCCCTTGGGACCAGCGAGTGACACAGGAATTCTGAATCCCGAGGGTTATACCCTCAACTACAATGAATTTATTGTCTATAACCCCAACCAGGTCCGTATGCGTTACCTTCTAAAGGTTCGATTTAATTTCCTGCAGTTGTGGTGAATGTTGATATTAAATAAAGCAGGAAAGATATGATCTTCAAGCAAGAAGACAGGCAATATTGTACTTCTGATTTTCTCATTTTTTTGTAATAAAAATAGTACAAATGTATCACTGGCTTCTTTGAGCTTTACTTCTACAAGCATATACTTCTTATGTTAGTTTATCTTCATTTCTGGACAGAAAGTACAGTTGCTCTGTGTATCCCACAGCTAGCTGCAGGTTACTAGGGTCCTGTTCTCTCACAGCAGAATAGCCTCTGTGCATTGAGGGATGCTAATGGAGGCTAATGCTTTTCCCACTAAATAGTATTTCTGCAAACTGGAGTTTGTTAGGTAATATTACAGCAAAGACTGAATTGTTTCCCATCCAGATCTTTTCACTTGCCTTTCTCCCCTGTTTACCTACTACAGACTGGTTCTCCCACCACTTAGCATCCTAGGATTTCAGCAGATGTCCAAAAATTTGGGAAGCACTTGAAGGACTGTTACTAAGCCTAAACTAAATATATCTCAGGGAGGAGGAGAGAAGTACATTGATTTTGATGTACCCTGCTCCAGCTAAGAAGTACCAAAGTCCAAGTCAGAGCCAAAGACTTCCTATTTGTGAAATCATACAACACAGATAAACACACATAACATCCGTCCTTAGTAACAATGAAGGTCATTGAAATGAAAAAAATAGCCTGTAACTTTAGAGACCAGATTACCAATATTGATCAAAAATTTAAAATGTACACCCTTTAACTTAAAAATTACAGAGGTACATGTTTGCATAGATGATGTCACTGCAGAATTGTTCTATGCAAAAAAATCCATAGATAAGGAACCAGTTTTATATACATACATATATATATATATATATATATATAGATAGTCTCATTGAAATACTATGCTGCTGTTAAAACTGAAGTAGACTGTGTACTTTACCAAAAACTGAAAGCGAAGGGAATACTTCCCAACTCATCCTATAAAGCAGTATAAAACTAAAACTAGATAAAGATACCACAAGAAAAGAAAACTATACCCCAGTATCCCTTAAGAATGTAGATATAAAAAAATACTACTAAGCCTAAACCAGCAAACTATAAAAAGGATTCTACACCATGACCTAGTGAGATTTACTGCAGAAATCCAAGTTTGGTTCAACACATGACAGTCAACCAATGTAGGACAAAGATCACAAGACCATCTCATTGGACGCAGAAAAAGCATTTGACAAAATTCAGTACCCTTTCACGATAAACATTCAACAAATGAAGAATGGAAGGGACCTTCAACCTAATCAACATACAAAAATCAATTGTATCGCTATACACTAGCAATGAATAATCTGAAAAGAAAATTATAAAACAATTCCCTTTATAATAGGATCAAAAAATAATTAGTGGATTTAACTAAGTCACAAAACTTGTACACTGAAAACTATAATACATTGTTAAAAGAAATTTAAGAAGATTCAAGTAAGTGAAAAGACAATCTGTGTAACAGCCTGTTTTGCACAAGTGGATAAGACAAACCTAAAATTCATATGGGATTGCAAAGCGATCTTGAATAGCCAAAACAATCTTGAAAAAGAAAAAGTTGGAGTGCTCACACTTTCTCATTCCAAAACTTAACTGCAAAGCTGTAATGATCAAGATAGTGTGGTACTGGCATAAAGATGACATACAGATCAATAAAATTGAGAGTCCTGAAATAAACACATGTATCTATGGTCAACTGATTTCAACAAGGATGCCAGGACTATTAAAAGGGGGAAAGGATAGTTTTCTCAATAAATGATGCCAAGACAACTTGGATATCCATGCGCAAAGTAATCAACTTGGAAGACTACCTCACAATATATGCAAAAATTAAAGTGTGTCAAAGACGTAAATGTAAGAGCTAAAACTATAAAACTCTTAGAAAACAGAGGTGGAAATCTTTGTGACCTTTGGCCCAGCAATAGTTTCTGAGATGTGACACCAACAGCACAATCAACCAAAGAAAATAATGAATTACTCTTCATCAAAATTCAAAACTTTTGTTCATCAAAGGACACTATCAAGAAAGTAAAAAGAGGCAGCTGCTCCCCTGAGCCTGCCCACTCTCTCCTTGAGAGTGTGCTGTCTTTCCCTTAATAAATCCTCACTTTACTTTCTTAAAAAAAAAAAAGACAACTTACAGAATGAGAGAAAATACATGCAAGTCATAATCTGATGAAGATCTAGTATCCAAAATAAACAAGGAACTCTTAAAATTCAATAATAAAGACAAATAACCCAGTTAAAAACCAAATAGACATTTCTCAAAAAATATAAATGCCCAATAATAAGCACATGAAAAGATGCTCAACATCATTAAATATTAAGGAAAAAAAACACAATGAGATACCACTTGACAAATACTAGCAGGGCTACAAAAAAAGATGAACAAGTGGTGGTGAAGATGTGGACAAATTAGAAGCCTCACATGTTACTGGTAAGAACGTAAAATGGTGCAGATTCTTTGGAGAACAGTTTGGCAGTTCCTCAATTAGTTAAACGTAGAGGTACAATGTGACCTACCAATTCCACTCCTAGGTATATAACGAAGAGAACTGAAAAGAAATGTTTACACAAAAACTTGTACATGAATGTTGACAGCAACATTATTTATAATTTACAAAAAGTAGGAAGAAAAAGTAGAGACAACCAGAATGTCCATCAACTGATGAATGGATAAACAATGGAATATTGTATTATTTATTGTTATATAGTATTATTATTTATTATTATATTATGTATTATTTTAAAATGGAATAAAGTATTGGTACATGCTACAAATGGATGAACCTTGAAAACATGCTAAGTGAAAGAAGCCACAAATATTGTATAATTCCATTTATAGGAAATGTCTTGAAAAGGCAAATCTATAAAGACAAAAAGTAAATTAGCGATTGCCAGTGGCTAGAGGAAAGGGTGAGTGGAGTGTGATTGCTAATGGGTGCAATGTTTTCCTTTGGGGATGATGAAGACGTTCTGGAATTAGTGGTGATGGCTGCAGTGTTAGAATATACTAAAAACCACTGGACCACTAAAAACTACAGGGTGAAAATGAATTGTATCTTCATTTAAAATGCTTTACTGAATTTCTGTGATATATATTTTTCCTATATAAATAGTGGCCAAAAAAAGGTGCATTGAAATATACATACTATGACGTTTGAGTATTTAAAATGCAACAGGCTCCCAAAGAGTAAAATAGACATTCATGAGTCCATACTGATATGCGTTGATTCAAAAAATAAATGCAGAAGAAGGGATAAATATTCCTTTCACAAGAATTTCAATTAATATAGAAGGGTTGAAAGAAATAGAAAATCATCATTAGAAAATCACAGTAATAATTGCTCAGGCAGAACTGATGGATGAATACTAAAACAATGAAACAGTGTATTTGCATAGTCTAAAAAAACTTAACCTCGAAATGTATTGATGATTGTGGTGATTGCCACAAATTCTTTGATACCTCTCCCTCTTGGAGGTGTAATCCCCTTCCCCTTGAATGTGGACTAGACTTAGTGACTTGCTTCTAACAAACAATACGGAAAAGGTACAGTTAAGAAAAACCCGGCAGACATCACCTTAACCTTAAAGGTGATCAATGTTAACATCACTAGTAGTAAGTCATGGTGACCTCACTGCCTTTGACGTGATGTAACAAGAAGGGCACATCACCTCTTGTATTCTTCCCTTAAATCCGTAATTTCAGTCTATTTATGAGGAAACAGCAGAGAAAGCCAAACTGAGGGACATTCTACAAAACACCTGACCAGTGCTCTTCAAAAATGTCAAGATTATGGAAAGACTGAGAAGGCATCACAGTTGCAAGATTAGGCTAAGGAGCCATGATGACTACATTCAGCGTGGTATTCTTGCATTGGGCCCTGAAACAAAATACAGGTATTAGTGGAAAAACTGGGAGTATCCGAATCACGTGTGCAGTTAATAATGCCGTACCAATGTTAAGTTCTCAGCTCTGTAAGATGTTATCATTAGAGGAAGCTGGGTGGAGAAGGGTACATGGGAATATTCTCTGTAGATCTAAAATGTTTTTTTTTTTTTTTAAGAAAGGATTAAGAGGCAGTCTACTGCAAAAGCATCAACACAGGTTCTTTGGGGGTATAACTGTGCATCTGGTTCCTGGTTCTTCTTGCAGATACACAGTAGGATGATACTTCCCTCCCCTTTGACATTAGGTAGAGCCATGTGACTTGCTTTGTTCACAGATGTAAGATGAGTGGAAGTGATGTGTTTTATTTCCAGGTAGAAGATCTAGAACCAACAGGTGGGGTTTTTTTTTAATTCTAACAGCTCCCCATATATGTATTTCTTAAACTGAAGAACTGAGTCCATATTTCATCTGACTGAATAAATGTATGCTAATAACCAAGACTTTTTTTAACATTTTACTTTTTTCTATTTTTATCCCTTTATTATTGTATTATTTAATTATTCTATTTTGGAAAGTGGGGGGGTTAATTAGGTTTATTTATTTTTAGAGGAGGCAGTGGGGATTGAACCCAGGACCTCATGCATGCTAAGCATGTGCTCTACCACTTGAGCTATACCCTCCACCCCCAAGACAGTTTTGAGAAAGAGTAACAGGTGACACTTGCACTAGTGGGTAAGTAAAAGCACAGTCTAGCTAGCACTTCCTGAACATTCCCCATGGAAGTGTCTGCAACTGTTCTAAGGGTTTTACTCATTTTAACTCATTTAATCCTCACAATATCCCCACAAAATAGGAACTATAATGCTTGTTTTACAGATGGGGAAAGGGAGGCAGTCCTGTTATGTAAGTCCATGATTTCAAGCTACTTTTTAAACCCAGTCTTTCTAGAGTAGTGCTTCTCAGAACTTCTGAGATGAAGGACCAGTTGTTTGTTTCCTTGTTTTAATTTCTGACCTGTCATTGAACAATACTTTTGTAAAATATAATAAAAATGAAGTACTAGGAAAATAAACCATTAACAATGTTTGGACTGGCACTAGTCCACAAACCAAACTGTGAGCAGATCTGCTCTAGATTAAAAAACCAGATTGTGCCAGATAGATGTGTAAAAACAGATGTTAAAAATTAAAAATTTGGCTTATGAAAATGTGCTTTTGTAAATAGATGAGTAAGAGAAGAAAAGACTGTTCTAATGTCCGCTGACCCTGCAGTCCAGTGGCTATATTGTGGAACTCGTCCAGGCCCTGGGAGACACTGAGATTCTGTTTAATGATAAGAACTCAGAAAACATTTCATGGAAAACCCAAAGTGATTTTCTCTTCAACTCCCTTGGGTACATATTTACTGTTACCTAGAATCTGTTCCTATCTTCACTCACAGCAATTATCCTATGACCTCGCTGTGTATCTCCAAGATAAGAAAGACAGAACTGACCCTTCAAGTGGACCTGACCAACAAGGCTGCAGCTGGGTGCTTTTGTAGAATTTTTAGAGCACAGAAGACAGACATCGAGGGCTTCCTCCTGTCCTCAGCCCATGCTTTCAGGGGAACAAAAGGCAAAAGTTTGAAACCAGGGACTTTCGGGATGACGCTATGCCAAGATTCTCTGAAGCAATTCTGGATAGTATTATGAATCATAAATTTCAAATTACCTTAACTTGAACTTCTAGTCACAAGGTACACGTGGAGGAGGTAGTCTAGAAGGTATATTTAGAGCCCTTGCATGAGGCACATGAGAAAAGATAGACGCACGAACTATGATAAAGACTTATCAGCTGATGTCATTCCTACGTCTTTATCCTCTGGCTGAGAGAGAACACAAGGCATTGGTAGAAATCAGGTGAAGACCTTTGGGTGATTTCTCGATGTAAAATCGGAATCAGGGCAAAGTAAGAACAAAACTAAGTACCCTCTCAGCTCCCTGAATCCTGAAAACTCATTTCTAGACCAGAGTGCAATGGTATTTCTCTGAGAGAACCCTACTAACCCAGGATAAAAATCCTGTAATAGCTCTGGCTTATCATATACAAGTCCTTGAACTCCTGGATACAAAAGACTCTTAGCCTTTCCTTAACCTGTAGAAAGGGCCTCAGGGAACTTCCTCTCCCATAAAATAGAACTATAGGAAAATAAGGTTCCAGAACTTTGAAAGGATCACAGTCCATGGTTAGTCCACGTGTGGGCACTGTTTCACCTTTCAACCCATTTTAATCTTTGTGAACATCAATTTGAGAGGCATACCCCTTTATGATCTCTTCCCAGAATGCAAATTATCATACTGATTCATGCTTGCAAGTCAAGCGGCCACCGCTGCTCTGTCAGAGGCTGGGAAAGCCAGAAGACTCACCGTGCTTTCAGAGCCCTGGCTCCTCACTCCCATCCAGGCAGGTAGCTCCGGGCAGATGGGGCTGTTTCTGTGAGAGGAACCTAGCATCGTCCTAGTTCTAACCCGGTTCTTTCCAGCCCTGACCAGCGGCACAGCTGAGCCACCGTTCCTTCTCTTCCTCTTTCTTGAACAGGTGAGAGGTCTTCGAATCTCTATTCAAACTAAGTGCTGGTCAACATCACTTTCATTCCTCCCCCTGGTAGGAATGTTATCTTAGGGTCCTGGGGCCAGCAAATGACACCAGAATCCAAAGAATATCTATTAAAGATCTGGTTCACTTTCTTGCAGTTCTAGGAAAGATTAACGTTACATCAGAAAGAAACATCAGAACATCCATAGTCTTCCTTCTTGGTCCAAATCCACAGGAGAACACAGGCAGGACTGCACTTGAGGTTTTCTGACATTTTATTTTATATAATCAGAGAAAGAAAGTAGCCACTGGCGTCTTCTGGCTTTGCATCTCTAGCACAAGTGGTCTCTTTGCCCTGAGTAGTACGTCTTCATTCCCAGGACAGAAAGTATACGTTGCCCTGTGTGTCTCCCACCACGAGCTGCAGGGCAGAGTTAGGACCCAGCCAAGGCTCCACGCAGCTCACTGCACCTTCGCATCGGAACAGGCCCAGCTACAACGGGAACAAAAACGGGAGGTGAGGGCTCCAAACCTGGCGCCTACTTACTAACTTGTTTTTCTCTTTGCACTAACAACTTTTGTTTAGAAACAGGTGTTAGTTGCACACTACTGCAAGAAGGATAGAAGAAAACAGAATTTTGATCTTTTGCCCTTTTTTATCCCAAGTTTGCTCTATGACATCCCTTCAGCCCTCCTTACACACACACACACTTACCAGCTGCATACTGGGTCTCTCCCACAGTTTAACATCTCTGTCCTTTGAAGCTGTCACCAGCAACTCAGGCAGCACGTGGAGGGCTGTGACAGGGCCTGTGTGAATCTCAGAGAGGAAAAGGATGAGGTATGGTGAGTTCTCAGTGGGCCTCCTCAGTCCAGGAAGCACGGAAGTCTGCTGGGCCGGACCTAGAGCCTCCTCCCCAGTATTGTGCCCTTTCCCTCAAGCTCACCTTTCTGCGCTGCCGCGTATTTAGGGCTGGGACTGTTGGCCAGATGTCAGTAGGTATAGATGGATCTGTCTCTGGAGTTTCTACTTTTTTCTGCCAGATATTATCTGTGGTCCATTCTCCTTCAGCAGTGCATCTGGCTAGGTTCCACAGCATCCCATCAGAGCTGGCACACAAAAATGAGGACTCTGCCATTTCAAGGGCAGAGTTAGGTTTCAGGCTTCGAAGTATCCACTCTCCTCCCCCAGGCAATCTCCAGATTCCTCAGGCCCTCCCATCCACACTCACCAGATTCAGGTCTGGCCTGAGTTACCGATATGAGGGTCTTACTAGGATTCTCTAAATTCAGATTAAATTCCATGCACTCTTCAAACTTTCCTGATTCCTTTCGCCTCTGTGAAAGGATAGATCATTTTGTTTCGCCTATTCATAGCAATTACTGCTGCCCAGACAAAGCAACTCTTTTCTGCTCTGGGCTGGTCAGGAGTTTTTTAAGCGGTAAACTAGCTACAGGAAAGTACACAAACCTTAAATGGACATCTTGATAAAATCTGACACATGTATACATCCATGCAATCACTGCCCAGATCAAGATGCAGGTCATCTCCATCACCCTGGAGAGCTGCCTTCATAACCTTTCCCAGTTAACATCAGCGTACCACCACCCCTAGAGCTAACAATATTCTGACTTCTGTCACCAGAAATTAGTTTTGCTTGTTCTTGAACTTCATTTAAGTGAAATCATGTAATATATACTCTTTTATGTCTGGCTTCTTTCATCCATCATAATGCCTATGAGATATGTCTGTACTGTTCCAAATACTGCTAGTACAGTGGCAAGACAAGAGAGACATGAAAAAAATGCAATTAAGAAAATTATGTTTATGGTTTCCCATGATTCTTTTTTGTTAATTAATTAATTAATTAATTTAACTTTTTTATGGTGGGGGAGGTAATTTAGGTTTATTTATTATATATTTTTTTAAACAGAGGTACTGGGGATTGAACCCAGGACCTTGTGCATGCTAGGCATGCACTCCACCACTGAGCTACACCCTCCCCACTCCCATGATTCTTTTAAACAGTAGAATCCTTTTCTGTATCAATGACATCTTACAAGGAAACCCATTATAGCATGCTCTGAACCAGAGCTGCTCCAGCTGAAGGAAGAGAAGATTGGGAGCCTTTCCCTTCCTTCCTCTTATCCTCCATCATGGCCCCACGGCTTTAAAATAGTGATCCTGAACAAATATTTGTTTTAACACACACCCAAACAGAACTTACTGAGAGAGAAAAAACTCTAAGGTGCATTGACTGCAGGACAAACACACCATAGTCCTGGTGGATGGACAGCATCATAGGATGGTCTGAATAGCCACTCCTGGTTTACAAGAAAGAAAGCGACTGAACCCAGGAACCCTTCTCTGCAAGACCCCAGTGTTTGTTCTAATTTAGAACCAACCTCGGGTTAACCACTAACCCACTTTTCCTCTTTCTCCAACCCGAGAGGAAACAGCATTTTGGATCTTACCAGATTACAGAGGGAGCATCCCCCAGCTTCATGTGCAGTAATTGCAAATCCGCTTTGGCCAAGATGAGGGAGTGGCCATCAGGGGCCAGGCTGACACCTGTCAGGAACCCTAGGTCCTCCTGCAGAACTTGGTTCAGGTAAAGACTGTAGCTCAAAAAAGGTACATGGACAGAGACAGATCCTACTTTAGCTCGCCTCTCTCAGGCACCTCAATTCCCCATGAATTCCTCAGGAGTAAAGTATAAAACAAAATGCATCACTTTCGCTGCGAATTCTGTTCCTTTGCCTGCTTTTCTTACATTAGCATTTATCATACCATCACCTCACTTGCACAAAGTAGGAATCTCTCACATTCTTGTCCCTTCCTCCTGACCTCCTACTGATCGATGAGCACTGTGGATTCTATTTGCAGCACATGCCTGAATCTCTACCCCTCTTCTCACCCCCACCGCCCAGGTCAGAACCCACATTGTGTCCTCCCCAGGCTATAGCAACAGTTGTACCTTTAGGATCCCTCTACTACTATCCACCCTAATTTGGCCACTGGAGTTCTCTCTCTAAAATTCAGATAATTATTCTGCTCGAAATTCTTAACCCTGTGCCCTCTACAGCCTGGCCCCAGTTTTATCTTTTCAATCTAATTCCCCACCTCCCACCCCCAACTCCCACCAAGAACCCAAAGGCTTGGCTAGACTCAGAATATACCATGCACTCTCATGCCTCCATGCCTTTTGTTAATGCTGCCTTCTCTGCCCTTACTGGTCCAAAAAACTCCTACTCATCCTTTAAGTACAACCTCAAATAGCAACTCTTTCATAAATAGTAAGTTTCTTAAATTCTGCAGCCCCAGGAATTTTATATTTATATCTTTATTACAGCAGTAATCACTCTGCATATTGTTGGCAGTTTACTTATATGCACATTTCTCTACTGTGAGCTTCCTCAATTAAAAATTAATTCCAATCTGGTTCATACTGCCTGGCCCAGAGCTTAGCATAAAAGTAGGCACTTGATAATTATTAAATAAATTGACAGGACCAGGAGCAGAAAACAATTTCGCAGGGGACTTTATCCTGCTTACTAACTAACATCCTGTTGACCTAGTTCAGAAGTAGAGAAGGGTAATCTGAGCAAAATTGCAGGTGTAATTATATCCATTAACCCAGCCGCCTCATTTCACCTGAAATGTCTGGGAGTTGAATCCATCCGGAGTACCACTCGCCACTCGCTGACTTGGTTATAAGCACTGACAACAATCAAGGTGTGTGCTGAGGACCAGAGCAGAGCACTGATGGGGCCTGGAGCCTAGTGAATACAAGTCTATTTCAGTATTTCTGAGGACTTAGGATGAACCTTCTTTCCCCTCCATCTATGCAGCCTCTAACCCCACACAGATCATCAGACACACAGCCCGGGCAGAATTCACATCAACAAAGGACTGGGGTTGACCCAACCTACCTGTGCGGTGGCCACAGCCTTAGCTTCCTGCCACAAGGTTAGTTCCCCGGCCTGATTCCCAGACACTGCTATGGAACCATCTGGGGCCCAGGCCACAGAAGTGACGGCTGCAGGACTCCTGGGTATATATGTGTCATCTGGAGAAGAAAGGAAGTGACTGATCATGAGCTGGACCACCGCTGGGATACAGGAGGATATCAGGCGACACCTGGTCATCTTGGTCCTGCTAACACACCCCCCTCTCACACCCTGCCTCTCTCTCCGCCTCACTTGCCTGCTTCTTCGGGGACCTGCCAGAGCCGTATGGAGCCCTCCTCTGAGGCGGTCAGCAGGAGGCCTGAGGTCTCGGAAACAGCAGCCGCACTGACTGGGCCACTGTGTCCCAGGAGGGTGTGTGTCTGAAACACCTAGGAGGGAAGGATGGAAGTGGGACGGGGGGAGCTGACAGGTCAGACGGTCCCAACTACATCCTCTCCACTTCCCCCTACCCCGTCCTCTTGGGGAACTCACCAAGAGTGGATGCCACAACCGTGTGGCCCCATCCAATCCAACAGTCACCACCAGAAGCTCCGACTCCGGCTGGCCGACTGACGAGACGCAGAGACTGAGTCAGAAGAAGGGGTGACGGGAAGACGCAGTGGGGAAGGGAAGGCGGCTGACACGTCATTACCTGTCCGGGGCTCCAGGGAAGCCGCACAGTGGCTGATGGGTCCAGAGTGAGCAGGGATGCTGGTCATCTCCACACCCTGATGGTCCCACACTTTCAAGGTCCCATCCCGGCCGACAGATACCACATGCCCCTCCTGCCCCAGAGCATAGGATCAGAGAAGAGTCACACTGAGCTGGACATGGGAATCATGACTCCCCCCACAGAGGTGTGGGCTGAGCATTCAGGGCTTAGAAGATGTCAAAGAATGAGGACAACCCTGGGATAGTCGGGCTGGGAGTTAGGACCGCAACCCTGCCACAGGGTCGTGGTACTGACATGCTGTGTTTTTACGCTCTCCCTCCCCTCCCACCAACTCTCAGTCTCAATACCCTAAATCTGCTCTAATCCAGATGCAAGCATCGCACTGTTTATACTTCTTTCACTTTGGGGATTAGATACCCAGTGCATCGAGTCTCCCAACCCCCCTTAGCCTTCCCAGAGACCCCCGGTGAGCTCCCCATTGCCTTCTCACCACGGCCACCACGGCGCTCACGGCACTCTGATGACCCAGGAACTGACCAAGCTGCTGTCTGGACTCTGGGTCCCATAGCCCCACAGAGCCATCACTGGAGCAGGAGACCTTCAGAATCAGAGGGTAGAGGAGTCGAATTACCAGCATCCCTCTAGCACTTCTGTATACAGGGTGGAGGGCAGTAAGACTTGTGATTAAGAGCAAGGGCCGTGCTGGGTTCAAATCCTAGTGCCACCATTCATTACTTTGTGACCTAGGGCAAGTTCATCTCTCTGGACCTCAGGTTTCTCTTCTATTCGACCAGGATAATGACAGTGTACCTTCTGATGGGGGCTGACGCATCTATGTAAAGCACTTAGCACACAGCCTGGTACACGGTGAGCATTGAATAAAGAGCAGCTATTGTCCTTGTTACTAACGTAGTGTCAGTCAAGAAACAAAGATGAAAAGTCTGCAACACCATGGAAAGATCTGGCTGCCGAGAAGTTGGGGCAGGGCAGACTATGACTAGTCTATTCAAAACTGATACTCTTATTTCTTTTTGAGAACAACAGAGACCCTGCATCGGAAACTAGGCTTCCCCATCCCTGAGGGCATAATTTGAGATTCATTTTTGCTTTACGAGCAAAGAAATCACAGCAGTTCCCTTTACCTGCAGGGACAGGGCATCCTAAGCTCTTGCAGAGACAGTTCTGTGTTCTTGTTGAGAGCATAGGCTTTCTTATGAGAAAGTCTACAGGCTCAGCTTCTTCCCTTACATGACCTTGGAAATGGTCTTTAATCTATCTGAGCTCAACATCCATGTCTATGAAATAGAGATAACAGCTCTTTACAGGGTGTTGTAAAGACTAAATGAGGCAATACATGTTAAGAGCTTAGCCCAGTGTCTGGCATATACTAAGTGGTAAAAAAAAACGTTAGCTATTATATTGGGTGCTGGAAAATTATATTAATACCATATAATACTACATTATAAATGAGGGTTAGGAATAGGATGGGGTGGGGAGTGTTATCTTCCCCAGGAACCCTGCTGAGCTTTGTGCCACCCCCGCCCCTTCACTCACCAGGAGGTTGTCTTTGGTCCAGGCACAGCCAGTGACCCAGTCTCGGTGACAGGCAGAGAAGGAGCAAATCAGAACAGGGGCTTTGGGTGTCCTCACATCCCAGCAGAGCAGACTCTGGTGGGTCCCAAGAGAGGGAGCCGTCAGGACCGCAGGATGGAGGTAGAACACCAGGGCCATTTTAGGTGAGACGTTTCAAGAAAAGAGGGAGTATCAAGGAAGGAGGGTGGACAGATCCAGCACAGGAGGTCTGACAAAGCAAAAGTCGGAGGAAGCAGCAGGAAACGAGCTGCTCTGGAATACTGGACCAGAGCATTCGGGGGAGCAGGGGGACGGGGCACAAGGGCTGCATCCTTTCGCGGCTCACCCGATCCCTGCCCCCAGTAGCCAGGCTGCATCCATCAGTGCTGAAGCTACAGCAGCTCACGGGGCCCTCGTGTCCCCGGAGCTCAGTGCCACAGGGAAAGTCTTCTGCCTTTTGTGGCAGTGTCAGCAACTGCCGGGGCCACAGCCGCACAGCGAAATCCTCTGCATTGGAAAAAGGGGGAGAGGAAGATGTCCTGAAAGAGGAAGTGAGACCAGCCTGGGAGGTCAAAGACAAAGGCGATCATGGAGGCTGAGGATGATGTCTGAGGGCACAGCTCCAAGGGAGGGACGCTGTGAGTCACAGGCTGTGGGACGCCCTGGACAAGAGTCAGTCATCCTGTGAGGACGCAGGACAGGAATGCCAGGCACTCCCAGCTCTGGCTCTGTAGCTGTCTCTTTCTAACTCCCCACTGCACCCCACTCCCTTCCTCTTCTAAAGTGCCTCCTATCTAGGGAAGACGAAGGCCAGTCTACATTTTCACCTCAACATCTCTCTCTCTCTCCTCCTAAGGGAAACCCATCCTTCGACACAGCAAAATCTCCCACTGGGCAGAAACTCAAAGGGTCACAAGGATTACAAAGAGGTCCCAGAATCAGGGTTAAAGAATAAGAAGAAACAGTTTCAAGTGACTGCAAGATAAATGCTTTTAAAAGCACTTTAAAATTGTAAAATAAAGTTATATAGGTGCGTATTTTCATGTACACACATACATATAAATTGAAGACAGATGTTAGCTTATTTAAAATAAACAGTGACTCACAACCCTGCCTGCTGGCCAGCTGTACCTGAGGCAGCAGCCAAGAGTTCCTGGGAGGTGGCCAGTCCCAGGACGGGCTTCCGGTGTCTGGACAAAAGCCAGAGGGCCTGAAGGGAGTGTCCCTTGAGCATCCAGCCTTGCAGGGTCCCATCTTCTGCACCACTCACCAACACCTTAGGGCTGAGCCAGGCCAGTGCAGACACTGCCACGTCTAGTGCTTGAGCCCCCTGGGAATCTAGAGAATGAGAGACAAGAGTGTAAGATGCTTGGGAAGAGGACTGGGGTGGGCATGGAGGCTTTTTCCAAAGCTCAAACACTCCAGCCCTTCTCCCTCTGGTACCTGAAGGAATTCCGTAGACTCGAATGCCATCTGCTCGGTACCCAACGGCCACACGATCACCGTCTGGGCTGAGAGCCACGGAGAGGGCAGGAGAGAGAGCGGGAGAACCTAGGCACCCACGGGGCCGACCCAGAGACCCGGACCACACCTGAACCTGAGGGCAAAGAAAGGGGCTTAAAGACAGCCTGCCCTACCCCTCCCCCGTTAAAGTCCTCCTTCCATAGACTTGTCTCTCATCTCCCAAGAGCTGTTGTGCACACACCCACACCCTTCTCCCTGTAGCTCGCACCAGCCAAGCTCCCCCAGTCTCCCCAACAAAGGCCCCGTCCTCACCCAAATATCCCCACACCTTTGCCACCCCCTCCTCATTGCCCACCACCAGCCCTCGGTCACCTGACCTTGCCATCCTCTCCGGCCGTCAGTAACTGGCAGCCCGCACGCAGGAAAAGGGCAGCAGCCACAAAGCCGTGGTGGGCAGGGAAGGCAGCCAGCCGTGCCCCTTCTTGCCAGGCCCACAGCTCCACCATCCCGTCTAGCCGGCCCACAGCCACAACCCGCCCAGGCACATGGAAGGCCAAGGTACGGACAGAGACTCCCGGGGCTCCCAGTTCCTGCGTGGGGAGGTAGAAAGTGGAATGTCAGGGCCTGCTCTCCACCCAAACCCAGAGTGACACAGGATGCAGGTGTCTGTCACTCCCCACCTTCTACTCCCACCCTCCTGTGCTCCCTCCTCCAGGGCTACTGGCACCTCTCACCTTGGTGACTTTGAGCCCGTCCACCTGAAAGAAGCTGAAGCTGCCAGCCCAGCTTCCAATGGCTACAATCTGCCCCTCTGGGTGGAAAGCAATGCAGTTCAGGGGCTTGGGACAGGTGTGCTGGGAGGCCAGCTGCCCATGGACTGTGTCCCACAGCTGGAGGAGCGAGAAAGGGAGGAGGAATCAGAGTCTGAATACAGATGCCTGAGTGTCTCCATCCCAGAGCTTCAGGGGCCACCTGGTCCAGTCCCCTGCCCTCAGCAGGTAAGCAGTCAGAGCCTCTGCCCCACTGAGAGAGCAACGTCACAGGGCTGACTCCGCGTGGGGCCACTTCCACCAGCATGGCCCCCGGCCCCCGGCTATTACCTTCAGGCATCCCCCCAGGCACACGGTGGCCAGCAGCCGGCGGTCTGGGCTCAGGCAGCAGCCAGTGACCTGGTACTGGTGAGCCTTGGTCTGGAGCACCCTACCCCAGGGAGACAGCGTCAGAGCCACAGGCTCCCTCCCCTCTGCCCTCCCCTGGGCTTCCAACAAGGAGACACAGGGCAGGGTGGGGAGAGAAGTGGGGAGTGGCACTTACCGGCAACCATGCTGCAGGTCCCAGAGCTCCAGGATCCCATCAAAGGCAGTAAGAAAGAGGGTATCATCCGAGAGGAACGAACAAGAGGAGACCCCATCACAGCCACTCACCACAGACCTCTCCTCCTGTGACAGCGAGCAGGAAAAGCACACTCAGGGTGCTCCCCTGACCACCCCGTGTCCAGTCACTCCGTGCCCCAACCAGGAAGGAGGCAATGGCAAGAAGGGCTGCTAGGCCCTTGTCTCGTCACATTCCCTGCCTGCATCTCAGAAAGTGGCCCTCTGGGCCCACCTGTTACAAGTGCAAAGCTTTGGGCCCCCTTCAGACCTAGGCCCAGCTCAGGTTCAAGTGGGACCTCATGATACAAGTGAGGTCACATCTTCTCCCCAACTTCAAACCCCATATGTATCCCTAAGTCACAGATTTTGATGGGTCTGTGGAAGGAATGACACTATACACATGCATATATATGGGGGGGGTGATACAGGTGGACTAGGAGAGAACGGCTGTGACAGTGGGCCCACCTCCCCAGCCTAACCTCTACCACCCTCCCTTAAGCCCCCTCTGCTGTGATCATCCCCAGCAGTTTACAGGAAACCTTCCCCAATGTCTTTGCTCAGGCTCCTCACTCAGCCCGGAATGCCTGCCCATCTCCAACCTACGTCCTCCAGTAAGTGCTCACTCAGCTCTCATCTATGTCACATGGCTGTGTTTTGGTTCCTTTTTCACCCTGTATGCCTTAACTTTCAACAAAACTGAGGCTTGGTGGGCAGAGACAATGTCCTAAGCTCTGTGTTCCTTGCTCTGCTTAGTACAGTGCCTTGAGTGGAAGGGAGACAGCAAATATTTGCAGTGGGAAGGATTTTTTGACCAAGCCCTTGAGATCTGATGTGAAGGAAGTAAAGCTGTGAATCCAGCAGGTGCTATGGGTGGGCTGGGCTTGTCTAGGGCCCTACCTGCCAGGTTCTCAGGTCCAACAGGTAAACCGTCCCATTGGCAGTGCCCACAGCTGCTCTTTGCCCGTTGGGGGAGAAGGCCACAGCCGTGGGGGCTGAGGAAAGTGCCAGGGACAGGCTGGAGCTAGGGGAAAAACAGCAAGAAAGGGAGGAAAGGAGGAATGAAGGGGAAGGAAGCGGACAGGAACTCGTTTCTGCATTTCTGAGCCTGAGTCCCCCTCTTCTCGGTGATTCCAGTCTGTTCTTTTTTTCTCCAGTTTGAGAGAGGGCTGCAGCGTGCTCTTTGGTAGGCTTGCCAGCATCTGGGGTCAAGGGCTTTACCTTTGCTGGCGCCCCAGGGTCTGGGGTTTGTTAAGCCAATGTAGCGTGTGCTGGAGGTGCCATCGCTGGGAGAGCTGGCGGGCCTGGCAGCAAAGTGGCGAGTCCAGAGGCTGGTTGGCGGCCTGCTGGTGCAGGAGCAGTGGGTGCTGGCTGAGGACTGGAGCCTGCTGCCTCAGGAAGGTGTGAAATACAGCAACATCAGCCTCAGGAAGCTTCTGCTCCTCTTCGGGGACTGAGGAAGCTATAGAAGAGAGGTACCATGTCACTGGGAGCAAGTGGGACCCCCATTAACCCCAGCACCAAGTCAACCATATGATGGGTCTAAAATGGTAAGTCTCAAGGTCTGGCCCTCTGGTCCCACATCAGGAACATCCTTTAAAAGTACAAAGCTTTGGGCCTCCCTCCAGACCTAGGGAACCAGAATCTGGGGACCGTGGGATTAGCAATTTAAACAAGTTTCCCAAGTAATTTTATACCCACTAAATAAAACGCGTGAACCGCTGGTTCAAGAGACCCAAGCAAAAGGTCTCCTAAGAATCACTTGCTTAACATCTTGGCATTCTCAGTTTGGAATAGAAATTCAACTGTGCTTTCTACTATATCTCACTCTGAGCAGGCCTCCCACGCTCCCAGGAGCCCAGAGCTCAGAGAAGATGCCACTCAGTAACTCATCTCACCATAGAGGGCATGCGCCTCCAGGAGCCGAGGGATCAGGCCCAGTTCCAAGTGTGCAGCTACCACATGGAGACTGGTGAGGAACTTTGCAAGAAGGCCCCGGTTCCCACTCTGGAGCTGGGAAAGTCAGATTGGATTCATTAGGGATGTAATGAGGCTGGTGAGGGGGACAGTCCAGTCTTGCACCCTGCCTGTGCTGCCAAGATGTAGTCGTAGGAGCTGGGACAAAGGACCTGAAGGGGGAAGGCAGGAAAACCGAAAGGAAAAAGGTAGAGGGAGCTTGGGTGGAGGGTTAACAGTGGTGGAAATGGTGGTGGTGGTCAAGGAGGAGACGGCAGAACAGCCAAAAGCCATTCCTTGGGAGAAGTTGCCTATAGGATCTGGGGACTAACCAGGTGATAAGGCAGGTCTCCCAGAGCTTCAGGAGGGCAAGTTCGGAAGGCACCTGAGGCATCAGGGTCACACGTCTTCCAGAGCTGAGCTGCAGGTGTGGGTCACAGGAACAGACTTGAAACGGGCTGGGCCCTGAAGCATCTTCAAAGATCACATCCCTCAGGCTACAGAGAGAGCCACCCACCCGCTGGGGTGGCGAGGGGCCAGCCGATGGGGAGCCCCAAGTGGGTGACCCTGGCCTCCAGGCCCAGGCCCTGCGCTCAGCGCCCGGGGTTAACAAGGCTGCAGTCACCTGCGATGAGGATGTGCGCCATCTTCTCCAGCTCCCGCCTCTTCCCATAGCGACACTTAGCCGCTGTTCTCAGGGGCCCATCATGGAGGCAAAGCCGGGCGCCAGGGCGCTCCAGGGGGCCCTCCCCTAGCAACCTGACCCCGTGTTGGGGGGAGAAGGCAGCAAAGAAGAGGGAAGAGTCCTGTCAGTGAGCATCCTGGCACAGCTGTGGGTTCCCATTCCCACCTCAAACAGTGGCAACCTGAGTGACAGCCATTCAGGGTCTAGGAGACAGGTGTCGGGGCTATCCCGAGGGAAGGGGAAGGAGAGAGGCTCACATGGGGCCCTGGCTCAAAGACAGGGAGACACAAGAAGTCAGTGGAAGCTCAGCTGGGGGCACCCGTACCTGCGCAGACTCTGGACGAGGTAGGCAAACGGGCCCATAGGGTAAGGGTCCCCAATGTTACCAGCAGCCACTGCTTCTTCCCAGGTCTTGGGCCCCCTGGGCAGCATCCGCCACGCACTCAACACTCCATGCAATTGGTCCACAGTCAGACCTGAAAACCCAAGTTCTCTGAGGCCCTAAACCACACAGCGCACCCATCCCCATGACACCTAGTCCCTCCTTGCACTGCTTGCTGAGACCCAAATACAACCAAGGTCATCCAACCCAAGCCCATTCCAAGCACTGACCACTGCGTGTGACCTCAAGAGTGGCCAGAGCTTGAGGAAGGACATCGGGGCCATGCTCTTGCTCCAGGGTGCCCAGGATGTGCTGCAACAGCAGGGGGACGGTGGCAGGCAGGGTCCGGAGTCTCTCGGACACCTGGGAGAGGAGGAGGAGGGGCTGTGGTCAGTGAGCGGATGGGGAAACACAGCTTTGGTTGTGGGTCAGGGAGGGGCAGCAGGAGAAGTGGTGGGAAGGGAGGAAAAGGAAAGAAAAACTCAGTGTGAGGGGTGGTGAGGATGGGGAAGGGTGATCACAAGGTGGCAAAGGATGAGAGTGGGAGAAAGTGAGGGACGGGGACGAAAGAGGCTGAATGGAGAATGGGAAGCGGGATTAGGATTTGGCTGAGGAGTGAGGCTTACATCCTCAACTGACCTGCTCATAGAGCGTGAAGAGCCTCAGGTGATCGGTGACCAAGCGCAGGTAGAGCGGCAGGGCTGAGCCCCGCTTCACCAGCAGCAGCCGCATCTGACGAGACTCAGAGGACTCAGGGCGAGCACCAGAGCCTGCACACAGCCAGCCGTCCGCCCTGCCCTCCACCCCGGCACTAATCCCACTGTGGGCAGTGTCTCCTCCGAGAGCCCCCACCAGGGCAGAGATCCATGGCACTGCCTCAGGACATGGCCATCCCTTCCCTACATGGCTCTGCCCAGCCCGCCCTGCTCTCAGGGAAACCCCGGGGTTCGGCCAACCCCACTCGGCAACCACAGCTTCCTCCTCACCTCGCCCAGACAGGCCCTGGAGAGGCCATTCACTGGGGGAAAGGATTGGGTGATATAATTATATAGAGAATCACAGTTATCTTATTAACAACTCCCCCTGGCACAGAGTTCCTGAGAAAGTGGAGGAGTTGGTCCCAGGGTCCTCCCAGCTCCCAGACACACCCCGCACACCGACCATGCCTGGCCTATGTCCAACCTGGTTGTTAAAAGGTGACTCCTCCAGCCGCTTCCCGTACAGAGCCAGCTCCTCTCGCACCAGGCAGGCCCGGGCAGATGGCTCCAGGGGCCCCAGGGCCACCACGCGGGCACCTTGGCTCTGCTCTAGGGCCTCCCCCAGGCCTGAATCACTAGACACGCTCAGCACCAGGTGCACCCACTGGGGTATTTGGGCAACAGGGTAAGAGATGAAGAAGGAAAAGGAGGAGAACACCGTTGGAGAGGCCCCTCCCTCCCTACTGCATCCCACCCCCACCTTCTTCTCACACTCACCCGGGGAAGGGTCTTTGGGATCCAGTCTGAGATCAGCTGCCCGTGCTGGTCCACCAACCTGTCAGCCCCATCGATGATCAGCACCAGAGGCTGGCCAGTTTTCAGGGACTGAGCAGCCTTGGGCAGCAGCCTCTGCTGCAGCTCCCACACCAGGCCCCTGTGTATGGAGGGAAGGACCAGGGTCAGCAGGGGTGGTGCCACGTGGTACCCACAAGGCTGGACTAATGGGGGGAAACACACCGGTAGGTGTTGGGGAGAGCACTTGGCTCTTGCAGCCGGCTATGCAGATAGGCACAGAGGCGTCTGAGCAGGATGAGGGCAAGAGCCTGGTCAGGGCGGGCCCCTGAAAAGTGGAAGAAGACTAAGGTGGCCACTGTGGCCCTATCAGGAGCCTGTAGGGCCGACACAAGGGACGCCTGCATGGGAAGAGGACAGAAAACATAGTCACATATCACACGCACAAGCTCCCTGGGTCCTTCCTCAGCTCACACAGCCGTCCCTCCCTCCCAGGCCTCTGAGACTGTACCAGGAAGGCAGTCTTGCCCTGTCCCGACTGTCCGGTCACCAGGCTCAGGCCCCCTTGGTGCTGCATCAGCTGCTGAACAGTGTCCCGAAGAAGGCGCGGCCGGGCAGGACTCGGTGGGGTCTGCAGCTGCTGGAAGGTGGCCTGGACCACATCATCATCTGGGATGGATGCTGGCTGCTCTGGCTGGGCCCCAGGCTGAGGGCACATGGGAAAGTGAATATCTATGTTTCCATGCTCCTCAGGACCCCAGGCCTAAAATTCACAGAGCTCCCACCAAGTTACTTCTCGCCCAGGACTATCCGGACCTCCCTCCCCTAGTCCACTCCCCTGGCCACCAGCACTCCTACTGACCTGGAGGTAAAGCTTCTGGATCATACTCCATACATCCTGCAGAACCAGCTGCCCAAACTCCTCCAGCCCTACAACATAGGGCCGGCCAGCTGCCACCCCACCCCACTCACAGGGGTATCTGTGGGCAAAGCAAGCACAAGCAGTCAGAGCAGGCCTGGTCCCCCTCCCATCTCTCCCTGCAGGTGCGCTCCCCCTCTCCCAGCTCACCTGCGACAAGTGATCCCTTTCTGTCTGCTCAGGTAGCTCTTCAGTTCTGAGATCCGAAGTGCAGCCTCTTCAGACTCAGAAGTAAAGTCAGATTTCCAGGCATCCGGTACAGAGCTGACCACCAAAGATACCCCAAGAGTGGAGCTGGACTCAGACCCCAGCCTCTCTCTACCTCCAACCACCAGACCTGGCTGTAATTCCCTGAAACTCAATTGGAGATCTCCCGACTTCAGTTACAAGGCTGCTTTGGTGCTGCAAGGCAAGCTCTCTGGTCCCTGTTTCTCTCTTCCAAGCCCCCCTCTGATACTCTGACTGTCGGGCAGGGAAGACATGTCCACTAAGCCAGTCTGGCCTTCTGCGGAGGCCGAGGCCCGGAGGCAACAGAAGGTACCTGAGGAAGCTGGAATCCCGGAAGTAGATGAGAGGTTGGGCAGAGGGCTGCAGGCGGAGGCCCCGATTCAGGAACTGCATCACCTCCATCTCTGTCACAGAGCGACCTGAAGGGTACTGCTGGGCCTGCAAGGAGAGGGCAGAGAGCAGGCGGGCTAGTGCTGGTCACACTAGCCCCTCCGTGAGACCTGCCAAGACGCCAGGGCCCCTTCATCTCAGTAACGCGCCTCTCTCCCTCCAGACACAAGCCAACAGAATGCAGCTAATAGCTCAACGTTCAGTGAATGCCTATTACAGGTTGAGCATTTTTTTAAATAGATTTCTAATTCTCACAATAACCTTACAATATAGATGTCATTGTTTCTTCTCAATATATGAAGAATTGAGGCTAGATTACTCTAAACTGTTTTTCACAATGGCAGAAGAGAGATCAGAACCCGGCTGTCTGATAGCAAAACCTAAACAGACCTACCGCTTACTTCTCACATCCCAGAGCCAAGCCACAGGTATCTCTCAAAGGAATTCCCTCATCTAGGACTTGGTCACTCACAGAACCATCTGCCTGTTTCAAGTCCCAAGGGTCTGCCTGTGCATAGTCCCAGGGTTCTGAACACACGTTGGCTTCTCTCACCCCCACCCCAACCTTTGTTTCCTCCCCAGATCCTGTTCCAGTTTTGTCTGACTTACCCAGCGGAAGTGAGGATGGTCAGGGAGGCTGTAGCTGGGGGGAACGTAGCCATAGCGGGAGCCCAGGATCCCCACAAACAGCTGCGAGTTCTCCACCTCCCCGAGGCACACTTCCAGTTGTCTGCAGGATGGTTAGGGGGACACCGCGTCAGGGAGATGGAGTCCTGGCTCACAGCTGACAGCATCCAAGGAGCAACCTCCTGCCCGCAGCCCTCAGCCATCCTCGCAGCCCCAACCCTGCCCACACCAGTTCCATCTCTCAAGCCCCTCAACCGCGACCCAGCCCCTCTTCCCTGTGACCTCCACACCTGTTCCGACGGGTCTCCTCCTCAGTGACACCCCAGCGCAGGTCGATGGCGTGAAGGCTGATGCAGTAGGGGGCCACTCGGGCCTGCAGTGCGGGCAGCAGGGACCTCAGCAGCAGGTCCCGCTCCCCATGCATGTCCCGGAAGGTGGAGGAAATGAAAAGCCGGATGCTGCGCCATCTGCGGGCAAACTAGGGGTCAGCCCCACAGCCCAGCTCCACAGATGGGGCTGTGTCCGCTCTTCTGCACTGAGCATGGGCCCAGAATACCCTGCTTAGCACCTCAAATGCAGGGCCCTGGAAATTAAACCCCACTTGCCATGTCTCATGCACCCATCCTGTGTCAGCAACAATTATTATGCACCTACTATCTGCCGGTGAAATGCTCACGACAGCACTATGAGGTGAGCACAATCATCATCTCCATTTTACTGATCAAGAAACTACAGCTAAAGACATCAAGCAACTAGCCCACGTTTCAAGCGACTATTTGGCAGAGCCAGGATGGGAGAGCCAGAGCCTGCGCCCTGAAGCCCTCTGCCTGAGCCCTGGCTGTATGTCCCCAGTGCCTGCTGCCCGCCTCACATTCTAACCCCCTTTCCCTAGTAGAGAAAGGGGGTGTGTGCTCACCATCAGACAATTTCCTGTGTTCAAGAAACCCCTGCCTGGGGAAGAGGACACAGACCTCAGTGAATACAAGCAGCAGCATCTCAACAGCTAGAACCGCAGGCACCCATTTCTCCAGGTTCCTACAGAAGCCCCTCCCAACTCACAAAGGCCAAAACACAGACTGACCCAAGCTGGGAGATAGGAGCCAGGGGGCTTGGAGTATTCTCTTCCAGTGGCCGGAGAGACTGGACCCCTGTCTTTCCTGGGGGAGGCGGAATCTTGAATATTTTGTCCATTTGGCCTACATGTTCTAGAAGGCGGGAGGCCCCACGCTCTGCGATGAACCTGACATAAAGAGCGACAAAATAAGTGAGAGCGAAATAGCGGAGACTCAGGAAGATCTTCCAAGAGGGCCGAGGACAAAGATATGGCTAAATTAGGCCACCCAGTGAAGTGGGGCTGCTTAACAAGTTGACAATATACAGTAAGTGTAGACTGGATATCAGCGAGACAGCAGAATCACAGGAATGAAGGGACAGAGAAGAAACCCAGTTACAGCCCCTTCTGCTGTGTGCGTGGCTATTATAGGCTTTCTGTTGGGCCAGGGGCAACTGGGCTGAAAGAAGGGGTAAAAATTAAGGTCATGCCAGTCTGGGCTTGATCAGCCCTGTACCAGCCGTGAAAGCTCCCTGGAGAAGGAGGGAAGTGCATGAGGCTTCCTAACAGGAGTGGGGGACAATGTGTGGCATCCAAAGGAAAAGGCAGGGGAGAAAACAAGTAAATGTGAAGCCTAGTGGTAGAGAGAAAGAGAAAGTTAAGAGTTTGTTAGATTTGGCATAAGTAAATAAAGTGAACATAGGATTTCCCCTGAAATGGAACGGAACAGAGGCCACAGAGAACAAACAGAAGTGACGTGACCAACTCTTGAGTTATTCCCTTAAAAGCAAACAGTACAATCTCCCATGTCCCCTTTTCTCCTTTCCTACTAGATGTAATACAAAAATGATGGCCGGAGCTGGAGCAGCCATCTTGAACTATGAGGTGGAAGCAGAGTATTTGAAGATGGTAGAGCAACAAGATAGAAGGTGCCTGGGTCTCTGTAACACTGTTGTTGCCATGCCTAGACAGCTATAAAGAAGGAATAAACTTTTATCTCGCTTAAAAAAGGAAGTGAATGGAGCAGAGGCCACAGATAATCTCTAAAAGATGTTCTAACAAAGCCCCCAGCCTCTTCAGTGTCCATCCTGTACTTACTTCAGTATCCCATCAGTACAGCCTGAGAGAGTCACATCATTGGGATTCATATCTTGATATCTGGCAAAGGAAGAAGCAGCCACTACTGGTCAGAATCAGTGCCAAGAACACAGGGCCACTGCCCCTAACACTCCAGGATGGACACCCCACCTCTGCACTTTTACTAGAGTTCAGTGCTAGGCTGGGACTGGGGCGGACCATCACAAAGGGGTACGGAGCCAGGCTGAAGGCTTCAGGGAAGGTTCCAGCACATGAACCACAACAGAGGTAAGAGGCAGAAACGGGGAGGGGCCTGGTGAGTGGGAGTGTCCTGAGCTTTAGTGGGGTAGGCAGGAAACATGGATCACTCTCCACTGGCACTGGGGAAGGAGTGCGAGCGCCCTCACAGGTATCCCGTCCTTCTCAGGAGAACACCAACAAAGAGGCACTTCGGATTCACGTGCTGCCAGAAAAGCTGTTTGGCCGCATTTATCGATTTCTCATCCATCTGTTGGCCAAAGACGATGACCCTGTCCACCTGTAAGACGAAAGGAGAGGGGCTGAGACCAGGAACAGAGGGATAGCAGAGGTGGCAAAGAGCTCAGGACATCAAGAGAAGAGATCTCTCAGAACTAGGAGGTCAGGAGGACTCGGAGTGGGGTGGAAACAGCCTTTCCTGAGAGCACCTAGGCTGGAAAAAGCCACTATACTCTGACTTGAGGGGCATCAAAGCGGAGTGTGGGATTGCCAAAATATGGAAGCAACCTAAGTGCCCAGCAACAGGTGACTGGATAAAGAAGATGAGGTGTGTATATATACAGTAGAATATTACTCAGCCACAAAAAAGAATGGTATTCTGCCATTTGCAGCAACATGATGGACCTGGAGGGCATTATGCTAAGCAAAATAAGTCAGACAGAGAAAGACAAATTTTGTATAATGTCACTTATATTGTGGAATCTAAAAATTACAACAAACTAGTGAATAAAACAAAAAAGAAGCAGACTCAACAGATACAGAGAACAAACCAGTGGTTACCATTTAGGGGCAGGGGCAATGTAGGGGTGGCGGAGTGGGAGGTACAAATTATTGGGTGTAAGAATAAGCTCCAGGATGTATTGTACAATAGGGAATATAGCCAGTATTTTATAATAATTGCATATAGAAAGTAACCTTTAAAAAGTATATAAAGTTTTTTTTAATTTTTAATAAAAAATAGAGTTTGAGGTAGTGATAGTGTGAAGCTGGCTAATTCAGGCTCACAAGAACTTACTGTCAAACTTTTAGGAATTCTGTGAGCCAGCTGTTAAGCATGGCCGCCATTAAATATTAAATTGTGTAAGATTACAATTGAATATATTAAACACAAAGGTAATAGACACTAAAAAGTCATCACTTCCTAATTATTTTACTACATTTCACCATTATCTACTCTTGACCTTACTTACATCTATTTTATCTATATTGTGGGAATACTATATAAACGTGTGCTCCTGAGCACCTCCTCCCAACTCTGTGTTCACTGACAGCAAGTTGGTAGCTTGAGATCAGCCATGGAAGGCGTATTTACACCATGGAAATTAGCAAATGCTATTAACCAAGACTTATGTTTCCAGATTGCTGGTTGTTAAATATCTACCAGCATACCCTGAGTTAGGGGTTGCAGCCAGCAGGGTATTGTGCATAGCTTGCAAGGAAGCTTTGAGAAATGAGATACATTGTGTGGAGGAAAATGTAGGGGAGGACGGGGTTTCTCAGGGACTGGGCAGTACTCACAGGGACCCTTTGGGTAGCCAGGGACAGCAAGTGCTTCCCCAAAGTAGGCAGGGACCATTCATACTTTTCATCCAACTCCTGAAGGAAAGAGACTCATGTCACGTGGTTGCATAGGAGACGGTCAGTAAGTGACAAACATTACAGTCTGTTCGGGAAATCCTCAGAACTGAGTATATCCAAGCCCTTCCTGACTAATCAGGCTGTTTCCAGGCCTCTGTCCATTCATATATGTCTGCATGGTGGGGGTGGGGGTCCAACCTGGACTTGAGCTTGGAGATCTGTGGCAGTCCTCAGGATACCTTCTTCTGCCTTAATCGCAACAGCCTTCACAGTGCTTCCTCCACACAGCAAAAGGTCCACCTGCTCTGCCCGAGCCACCATCATCCCAATCAGCAGCAGCACGTAGTTCAGAGGGGGCTGATTGGACAAGCATCAGAGTGAAGTAAGGCTCCCCTGCTTTAAAATCCACCTCTGTCCAGCCCTGCCCTGGGGGCCAATGTCTCCACTGGCTGGGGAAAAGTGGGCAAAGTCCCCAATGAAGAAAGGACAGCTTCAGCAGCCCCCAGGAAGAGCTGACAGGGAAGGAAGGTAGAGAAGGGCCAGGGTCCCCACCCAAATTCAACAATGGGATGTAAGGAGGTGGAAGTGATGCATATTTTGGTGACAGAAATTAGAGAGTATTAAGGACCAGCCAAATGTGAAAAGTTACTGATATAATCCATGAACAGGCTCGAGACCACATTCTAGGAATTGTCCATAGGAACCAAGGTCTGATGTCAGGAAGCCAATTAGTCCTGAGGGCTTGCATGGGAGATCCAGGTCGGGAACAGGATGCCTCTCAGGATTCCCAGCATCCTACCAATCACCCCCACCTGTTTATACTTTTACCCCTTGTGGGTTGCTCTTGGGAAGGATCCTGTCTGCACCCGCATCCATCAGATAGACCAAGAGGGTGCGGCCCGGCAGTGGCGGTAGGCTGTGTTTAACAGAGAGGTTCACGGCTGTCTCCAGGGCCTGTCGATACCGAGCTAGCATCTCACAGTCAAATTTCCACTGTCTGCAGGCAGGAAAGATACAGACAGAGGGCTCAGGGGCTTCCCCATTTGCCACTTTGAGGCAGATGGGAAGACGAAAACTTGCCAGTCACGTATGAAGTCTTCACCCGCTCCCCCTCCACAGCCCGTCTGCGATGTCAGTAGAGAAAACAGGGCGACAGCTTCCCCTTGCCCTCATCCCACAGGATCCTCCTATTCCATTCTCATGGCTGGAGGGAAGTCATTTGTAGACCCCCTCTCTGAAAGTGCTGCCCATGCTTACCACATCAATCCATACTTACTTCATGAGGCAAGATTTAACTACCACCTATTTTTAAATTATAATTTAAAGAACAAATGTTAACTTCTTACTCTGAAAAATGGCAATCAAAGGAGAAAGAACTGAACATTCATCCTACCTTTCCAAGACAATCTCTATTTCAAAGTAACCAAATAGCTTTAGTTCATGAGGGAGGTTCTTTTTAGAGTTCTAGGTAATAAATACAGAGAATGATAGAAAACAACTTCATTCTGTAACTGCTAATGAAACAATTGATTCAGGCCAAGAACGTCAATGGGTAAACCGTTCATCTTACAGTGGAGAAATCAGGCTCTCGTCACTTAAAAGCACAGATCAATCACCACCACTGGACTTTTTGTGCCTCCTGGTCCTGTACCCTATCAGGAGGCAAAAATTCTGGTGGTCTTACTCATAGTGTACAAAGGATCATCTACAAAATACTCTTGCAAGAAAAAAAAAAGTTAAATCTGAATCTATTCAAGCTTTTAGGGTTAATGCCCAGGGTCCATGAAATAGAGAAACAAATCAGATGACACTGAAGAAGCAGACAAATCTAGAATGTGGGACATTCTCTGGGGCCCCCTGAACCTGATTTTCACAGCAAGTCAATGGCATGAAAACAATTAAAAGATTGTAACAGATTTAAGAGACTTAATAACTAACTGTAATGTGTGTGTGCCTTATTTGGATCCTGATTTGAATAAACTGTGATACTCAAAGGTAGTATTTTGAAACAATGGGAAATTTGACCATAGACTAGATAATAAACGATAATACCAAGGAATTATTTTTAGTTCTGTTAGGTATATTAATGGCATTCTGATTATATGAGAAAATGTCTGTTTTAAGAGACATATGTAAAGTACAGCAGGGTAAAATAAAATGTATCATATTATTTGGCATTTGTTTTTAAAAATATCTTCAGGACCTCATGCATGCTAAGCACACACTCTACCACTGAGCTATACCCTCCCCCTAGACAATAATTTAATATTACATTTAACTTAACTTTATATATAAAAATATTTTCATTTCAATATGTTAATACAAAAAATTATGAATGAGATATTTTACATCCTTTTTCACACTGTCCTCGAAATTCAGCACATCTCAGTTCCCATTAGCCACGTTTCAAGTGCTCAATAGCCACATGTGGCCAGCAAAGACATACCGTTTGGACTTCACCCTCGGCTTAATTCTTTAATGGCCTGTGTTCAGCCACTATTTCACTGATTCTGGCAAGTTCTGGCCACTGAGCCTACTAGAAGGTCAGATGAACCCTGCATTTGTCTTAAATGAAAATGAATGAAGATACTGTGGAAACACCTAAAAGGCAGAGTGCTGGGACTTCACCAAGCTTACAGAACAGGTTTTATGATGACTTTGAGTCCGTTTGATGATAACTATCTTTATATGCATCAAAAGAAAAAGGAAAGTCAATGGGTCAGAAAACACACAGAGGGAGAGAAACAAAAAGAAAAACAAACAGATATCACAGAGAAGAAAATGAAAGAAAAGTGGGAACCAGAGCAGAAGCAGAGAGGCACTCTCATGCACTAAGAGAAAGGGAAATGCCACACAGGCGGGCAGAATACACGGAAACCAGTGAAACAAGAATAGATAACAAGGTGGAGGCCCAAACACAGGTTCTGTTTCACAGTTCTCCCTTGGACAATGTCAAAGACAAGGTTCGCTGTGCAAGCAACCTGACCCAGGCAAGTCTCAGCCACTGGGATGACTAACAAGCACGAGCTTACAGAATAAAAGCTGGGGTTCCCAGATGACTCCCAGGCTCTTTCTGGGTGCCTCTTGTTGCCCACCTTCTGCTCCCAGCTAGCACACACTCACACACAAACCTGGCCTTGTGTAGTCTCAGCTTCGCCCGCTTGAGCTGATCGTATACCACAGGCATCATCATGGCTGCCCGAAGTTCCCGACGACTTGGTTTGCAAGACTGCCAGGAATAGTACTTCTTGCCATATCTTGCGTTTTTAATTAATATCTGCCTTACCAGTTTTGTGTTGGAAGGAAATGGCAATGCTGTGTGGTGACAGGGAAGTATCTGAGTCAGGCAGCTTCTATTTCCTCATCTTGTCCTCCCATCAGTACCTGTCCTGAGTCCTGACCCTGGGAGCTGGCCAGCGTCTGACCTCTGCCCGCCCCACACCCTGAGACTGGAAGGCAAGAGGCTGAAAAATACCAGGGCTGCTGTCTCATCTATTCTCAGACATGAAAGACAGACAGGAGTTGGAAGAAGAGAGATAATACCTTTTTTTTCAAGTTGAGCCTCAAGGGCATTGATGGAATCATGAGCATTAAGGAATCTGAATGGAAACTGCCGACTGTGAATCACTGACTTCTGCAAAGAAAGAGCAGGGTCATGAGCAGAGAATCAGGGAGTACGGGGTGCATCAAGGGCTTCAGGTACAAGGAAGGTGAGATAACCACTCTGCTAAACTAGTGGGAAGGTGAGGAAGAACGAAATGGATATTAGAGAAAGGTGGAGAAGAATAAAGAAAGACATCATGCATGGAGACAACCTAAATGTTCATTGACAGATGGCTGGATAAAGAAGTTGTGGTATATTTATACAATGGAATACTACTAAGCCATTAAGAGGAATAAAATAATGCCACTTGCAGCAACATGGATGAACCTGGAGATCACCATTCTAAGTGAAGTAAGTCAGAAAGAAAAAGAAAAATATCATATGATATCACTCATATATGAAATCTAAAAAAAAAAAAGACACAAATGAACTTATTTACAAAACAGAAACAGACTCACAGACATAGAATACAAACTTATGGTTACCAGAGGAGAAAGGGGGTGGGAAAGGATAAACTGGGAGCCTGAGATTTGCAGATACTAACTACTATATATATAAAATACATATACAACAAGTTTCTTCTGTATAGTACAGGAAACTATATTCAATATCTTGCAGTAACCTTTAATGAAAAAGAATATGAAAATGAATATATGTATGTCTGTGTATGACTGAAACATTACGCTGTACATCAGAAATGGACACAACACTGTAAACTGACTATACTTCAATTAAAAAAAAAAGAAAGAAAGATGTCATGTGAGAATATGAGAGGAGGTGAAAAAGAAAGGAGAGGAAGTAACAGAAGGTCCCCTGCTCCTTTTATATTAGACTCCCTCTGAAGTTAGTAGTCACAGAAATTATCTCAGAAAATCAAAAGGAAAGTTCTAACATTCTAATTCCTCAAAGGGATGATGAACCCCAGACCTATCTGTACCTCCACACCTGTTTACAGCCCACAAGGAAATAACTTGGTGGCTGTGACCTTCCCCAGCCACCAGGAGAAGCCTGGCTCCCCGCCCCTCACACATACGGCATGCTGGAGTCTCTGGAGCACGAGCTCGTGGTGGTGCGTGCTGATTCCAACCCGCAGCAGGTTGCACAGATTTCGGAGCATGGCCATGAAGGGAAGCTTCCCACTGTCTGTGGAAGGTCGGGCACAGGGTGAGAAAGGCAAACAAAGGATGAGTGAGAGAGGTCAGAGAGCGGAGCAAGAAGCTCAGAGGCCATGCAGAATAGTCAGGTTGGAGGAAAGGAGGTACTAACCGGTGATCTTTCCTACTCAAAATGTTTTAAAGGTCTGGAAAGAGATAAACCGGGTTGCCTGAGCTTGGAGCAAAATCTACACTGTTTATGGGATTGGCTATATCAACAAACAACTTAGGTTATCACTTTGTCTGTTGGCACCAGCCCTGAGATTGGGCTCAACTGGCAAAATACAATTCTCTAGAGTAATGACTTCCAGAATTTTTGGAGATATTTCCTAGTACAATCTTAGTTACAAATTACATATATGTAGTACAATCATTAGTTAATATTTGTTAGTTAATAAGGTAAAGGTGAACGTAACTCCGTATTTCAAATAGTCTTATTGATAATTCTTAAGTGTTTTGGCCAATGTCCTATAAGAGCTGATCCAACAGTCACTATTTTTATTTAAAGATAAATGAAAAAGACTTGCACTGAATCAGAATTTCACTTTTGTCTCTTTTTTATTTTTCACTTCTCCCTGTGATATGAGTATTCCCTTCAAGTCATAGTTTCTCAAGAAACTTTTTAAGGCTTATGTCAGTTTTAGAGGGTTAGTTTGGTTAATACTGAATAATAATTCTAAATCTATTTACAATTCAAAGATAAGTTGCAATAAGTCACACTGTACAGAAAGCAGAGTGAGGGGGCACCACCAATGCCATTGTGCTGTGGATCTCCCACGCTTCCTCAATGAACCTCAACTATAATATGTGACATTGAACCACAGAACATGGACTCAGTGGCTAGAGTTCTATCTGTATAGCAAATACTGGAAAAATTCTTTCTTTGAGATAAAGGTAAACATAAATAGGAGTTGTGATATTTTTCCTGGGTACCCCCAGAGATGCATTCAGACACATTTAGAGACCAGGCCTATTGGTCCCCCACCCACATCCCAGGCACTAGCCATCACCATCAGCAGCTTTTATTAGGAGAGTGGTGGTACCTTTTTTAAGGTAAGTCTTATTTGAATTACAGCCAGAAGCTTTCAGCTTTCTGGAAGTCCTGGGGTTCTCTAGTCATAACTCTGATTTGCAGGCTGTGTAGAACAATTAGGTTGTGTATATAGCGTAAGTGATGTGTGACAACACCGGAACTATTGCATCCTTGGTCAATTCGTAAGCTTTGCTCACTTGTTGCTATGTATGGAGGGTTTTCTTAATATTTTATAATTTATTTATTTTTTTTAATGGAAGTACTGGGGATTGAACCCAGGCTCTCATGCATGCTAAGCATATGCTCTACCACTGAGCTCTACCCTCCCCCACCCTGTATGAAAGGTTTTCTAGAGCATTCTGATAATAAATTAAGTTCAATATCATATTTATGCTATTAAACAATAAAATGAATATTTATCCCATGGATTGAGAAATTCACTGATTTCATTCTAAAAAATTCATTAATGAGTTATTAATGAGCCTGTGGTTTCCAAAGAGGGGTCTGTATAGCTATTACATTTTATCTGATACTTATATTTACATATATTTATTTCTATTTTCATACCATATTTATATAACTGCATTTTATGTATTTCCTAAAGTACATAATTTATTAGTACATGTATAAAAGTTTTAAAAATACATATACATATATTCTGGTGTATCCCAAAAATTGTTTCTGCAATATATGATCAAAAAACTCTGGAGGCCACTGGATTAGACTATGGGCATTTGTGTCAACCAAGATAAACAGCACAGTTCTGATTTTCAGGGGCAGAGAGAGGAAATGCAGATGATGCACACCAGAATCATCAGCATACTGGCTGCCATGCAGACCCCGTAATACTGCTCTACCCAAAGTTGTATCAAACACTCAGGAAGAGGTTGTCAAGCATGTGTGTGTATGTGTGTGCGCGTGTGTGTTTTAGTTCCCATGTGATTCTGATACACACGCCACCAGTGACAACCACAAAGTGAGAGGACTGATAAGCAGCTGAGCAATTCGGGCTGCCCTGAGGACAATCTATAAATGGCAACTCACAGAGACATAAAAGCCAACTTGGGCTTCTGAAGCTCCAAAATGTGAAGTCTACAAAACTCAAGCCGTCAGAAGGCCTATAGACAGGTATTTTTCAACAGAGAGAAGTTGATTTTAAATTTTCAAAGATGAAAGAGGAAGTAGAAGAAAAACTAGAATAGAAAGAGCCTTCTAGAGTTAAAAATAAACTAGCACAAAAATAAGGAGAAGATTGAAAGTGATCTGGTCCTCCCCATTTGAACTACTTCTCTTTATCAGTGTGGGCAAATTACTTACAATATTTATGTCCTAAAAATGGGTTTTGGTGGCGATTCCAAGAGGCCATGGACCAGTCCTACCTTGTTTGGATGGGTTACACAGACACTGACACAAGTGAAATCGGAGAGAAGGCACCACTTTTGTCATGTGTTGATAAAGGCCTGGAGCTCACTCAACCATGTCTGGAATTACCCACCTATGATGCCAATGCTACTCAAAGCAGGAGCCACCACCCACTTTGGTGGGGTCAATGGCAGACCTTATAAATCCAATCACTTTCAGTGATGGAACTACCAGGCAGGAGAATAACTCCACCATGCCCTGGAAGTCCTCTAGTCAGAGTTCCAAATGTAGAGGCATGAACAGGGAAGAGAGGAAGGGAGCATGACGGCCAAGGTTACTCTACCTATGAGTTCCTCCCAGACGGAAGCTTTGCTCCCCCGCAAGCTCAGCTCCCGCTCCCAGGTCAGTGGCCGGGCAAGCTTCATCCGCTTCCCAGCTCTGCTGGAATCCCAGGGCCCAGGAAGGCGACTTCGAGAAAAGGCCTGTAGGTTGGAGGGGTATCTGGGACAGAGGGGGAAAAACTTATCATTTCCAAGCCGGCTGAAAACAACTCAGAAAAGGAAAAGTGAGTCAGTCAAAGCCAGCCAATCACGTTCAAGGCTATGTTGGCCCAAATTAATGTTGCTGGGGTCCAACTGCAGGGATTGGGGCCAGAGGTGTTGAAGAGTTGGGGCTACCCAGATGGAGTGTGTGCCCAGGGTGCAGCTTCTCACCTGCAGCCCAGCAGGGCTTGGACGTGCTGCGCAGGCTCGTGGATGTGCAGTCGCTGTACCAGCTTCTTCAGGGTGAACCTTGGCTCCTTCTTTTCCACTGACACTGCACTGTAGGCCTCCTCAAACTGTAGAAATATCCCCAAGTCCCAAAGGGGCCATTCAATTCAAGGGACATGGTCACTTTCTTCAGAAAACAAAAACCAAGACCATCCTCTACCTCTGAGGTAATTTCTTTCTCCAAAGTAGATCTGGTCTAAGACTAGGAATAGGGGACAAAACTCTCCAACAACAAGAGCTCCCGTGGCAAGCAAAACAGAGTGGATCTTTGGGGTCACTGTGTTTCGTTTCCACAAGGTTGAATGGTTAACAGGGGATGACTGGCTTGTGAAAAAACAAGATGAGGACAGAATAAACTGAGAACACCTTGTTCTCAGGAGGGAGCAGGAGAAGCAGCTCTTATTTACATCACTGAGACGTGGAACAGGTAAATGGAGGCATCAGCACGATGTAGTCTGCGAGGAGTTAAACTGAAAGAAGCTGGATTCCAGAATCTTCTATGGCAGAAGAGCTAAGTTTGGGATGTATTAATAGGATGAAGAGAAAAGATGACTGGACCAACAGAGGATGTGGGTTTTTTTGTGTTATTAATATATATTTTCCTAATAATTGATTTTAAAGATGATGATGGTGACTTATTCAGTGCCAGGTATTGTTAGAAATACTTTAAATACAGTAAGTGATTTAATCCTCACAAAAACCCCAATGAAGTTGGTACTGCTATTATCCCCATTTTATATGTGAGGAAAGTGAGGCAGGAGAGGGTAAGTCATTTAGCCAAGGTTGCATAGCCAGCAAGTGGTGGTGGTGGCGGTGGGATTCAAACCAGGTAGTCTGAATCCAGATTCCACACTCTTAACCACTAAGTGCAGTGCCTTATTTGTTAGTAAAGTTAAAAAAAAAAAAAGTTTGGTTTGTTTTTAAAACTTCCTATGGAAGGTAGATATTTCAGAATGTTTTTAACTCACTTACCCAGCTGGACGTGCCACCGGTCAGTAAAGTATGACACTACGGAGAGCCAAGTGGAAATAAAAGGAGCCTTTCCCAGCGTGCTCAAAACCCACCATCACAGCTGCGATGTCCCCAGGGAGGAGACTGGCTACACCCACTGTTACTGTTTCTGAACCAAATGGCATTCCATTTCTAAATCCAAGTTGAGAAAAGACTGGACTTGCACATTTGGAACCCCAGAACAAGGCACTCACCATAAGCTGATCACGGTAAAGAGGCCGAATGAACTTTGGCCAATATTGCTTCATCTTAGAGAATGAACTCTCCTTCTGTAGGGACAGGAGAAGCCATTTCCAAAAGGGACACCTGGAGAGACCCATCCCAACAGCCCGGAAGGCCCACCTCTACCAAAAGGAAAGCCTGCCCTGCCCTCTCTGCCCCCTGGGCTCTCCCCGGCTCCTGTGCATTTCTCTGACTCCTTCTGTTTCTGGTGATAGAAACATGTCAGGTGCTTAATGTGGACTCCCTGGGGGGTCAGCATATTCCCTCATCCCCCTACTTTCCAGGGAAAGGGGGCCTAGGCTGTGAATGACCAGGGCTGAGGCAGGGACTGACTGGAGGGCGGGGCGGCCGGCGAGGCTGTCGCTTGGCCCGGTGCTTCCGAGGGTTGTACTTAGCCAGCTGGTACTCATCAAACTGGACAAATTTGTCCGTCATTGCAGCACGCAGGCAGGCAGGCAGGGGCACCAGCTTGTCCTCCCCTCTGCTAGCCACGCTCTGTCAGAGAGAGAAGCCACCAGGAGTGAGACCCTCCAAAACAGAATGAGAACACTTCATGGGGTAAAGTGACAGCACAGAATAGGGAGCACCCAAGCCCCAGCTCTGCAGTGACCATCTCTGTGGAGTTAAGCCTGTTGGCAAAATTTTTGCTCTCTTCACGGTAAACATGAGGTCCAGAATAACACCAGTTTTTCTCAGACTCAGTCCAGCCCTTCTCAGTCATATTCTCCCTGTTGGGAAACCCAGCCCAGTAGTGGGAAAAGCTGTCCTGTCTGGGCACCAGGGTTGAGGACAGCTGAGGAGAGGCCGCAGTGTCTGAGAATTTTCCCTAGGGGCGCAGTGAGCAAAGGAGAGAGAACGAAGTGAGGGTCAAAGCTCAGAGAACTGAGTGCCATACCTGGTAGAACTCGGCCACCTGGATCCAATCAGAAGGCAGCTGGACGATGGCACAGAAATATCGTCGCAGGTGGGGGCGGCAGACTGGCAAGAAGGCAGCAATGGCCAAGACTTTGTTGGCCATATCCCGGACATTCAGCTGCTGCCTGGCGTACAGAGATGCCTAGGGCACAGGGTAGGGAGGGTTGGCATCTCAGCCACTTCTTCACAGCATGGTGCCCTAAACTAACTTGTTTATCTAATCTGCCTGCATAAAGCCTCTCCTGAGCTGCCATATTGTCTGTAAAATAGAAGTCCAGCCTCTTGGCTTGGCATTCTACATCCACCGCAATCTAGCCCTTATTCACCTTTGCAGCATGTCTTCTCCTAAGTCTATTATCACCTCCTAATTCAACCAGGCCCTTCACTCTTTGGAAGACCTCCCACCATCAACATCTATCAAAAACTTACCTAGGGTTCAAACTGCTGGATTACCCTGCCATCTTCCAAAGCCTCATGGAAAACATTTCCTCCCTCCTATTTTCTCTACTTCTGAAACATTCACTACTACTCCTCTATTTGCATTTCTATAATATTTGGGATTACTTTTGCTTCCCTAACAATACCATAGGCTTCTTAAGAACCAGATCCAAGTTTCATTATATCTGTTGGTATAACCCCCAAGGCCTAGCATTGTGTACTTAGCCTGGGTACTTACTAAATAAACAAACCCTAGCATACTCTTTCCCAATCCCATCTTCCTGCACTCCTCAGAGGACCCAGGGACGAGGCCTCAGACTCACCCAGAGATCCTACTACCTTCCTCAGCAAAGGTCCCTCCACCCCAGTATAAAGCTGGTCACCATCCCCCTCACACACCGTAACCACATTCCCCACCTCCTAGCCTCCCACTCCCATCCCCAGCTTCACGCCGCAATACCTTGAGGATAAACTCAGGCTCCAAGGGGGCAAGTTCACTGCAAACTTCAAGGAGGAAAATCTGGGTAGAGTTAACTGCATCTTTCATGTTTACATTTGATGCCAGAGTAGAACACAGGAAGCTCATTAGAACCATCTGGGAATTGGGAAGGAGGGAAGAAAGGAGGAAAGAGTTAATAAGGACCAACTTAAGCATCCACTCAGGCCAACTTACAAAGTCAGAGACAGAGAGAATGAACCCAGATTCAGGAAGATGTTTGTCTGGCTGAGAGGGTAGAATAGGGAGTGAGGACCTGAGAAATAAGAGCTCCTTCCCCTCCATCTGTGGCGGGGATCTGGCTCAGCCTTTGGTGACCACTCCTCCCACCTTCCCCCAGCCCTCCCCTCCACCACCATCGACCTCTCCCCAGATATGGAACTTTTACCTTCTTTTCCCAAAGGGCCTGGTCAGTAGTCTCAGGACAAGATTCGGAGTTCCCAGGGGTGAGCTTCAGGGCCAGCTCCTCCATCACCTCCTCCTCTCCCAAGCTTAGACTATAAAAAGGCATTTGAGCTTCTGCCCATTCCTTCTCTTCTGGCTTTTTCTCTTTGGAAGACCAATGACCCTGGGGATAGCAGCAGCTATTAATCCCAGCACGTACCCACAGCCCCCTAAACAGAGAGAGAAAGCTGAAAGCAGCTCCCAAGCCCAGGAAGAGTCCACATCTATCTTCCAGCACCGAAGCTCCACTCCCTCACGCCCCAGCACTGACCTGTCCTGCCTGGCGGAGTGCTCCCTCACTTCACACACACACCCTCTCCCACATCAACGTCTGAGCCTCTGCTCAGGGGCTTCGTGATCTCCCCACTCTCATCCCCTTATTGACATCACAGCCCAGGAGCCTGGGGCCCCTCACAACACACCTCCTGAGATGCTATTAAGGTATTCTGGACTCAGAAGAACAAGGGCCAAGACCCAGATCAATCCCCCAGCAACAGCGAGCTTACCCTCTATGAGCCTCAGCCTCCTCATCCCCTGGCACCTACCTGATGGGGCACTTAGAAGATTAAATGGGATCATGTGTGTACGACTCTTTGCAAATTGCAAAGCCCTAAATAAATGTAAGATGGCGGTAGTTGTAATCCTGACAATGACCCTGGGAGGTAGATTTTCACAGACCTCATCTTAAAAGTGAGGAAATTAAAGCTTCCAAAGGTTAAGAGTCTCACCCAAGTTTGAATGGCTTATAATTGGCAGAGATAGTAGAGGGCTCAGATTTGCCTTTCCCTCAGTCCTACAGAAGGAATGTGTGTTTGTCTAGCGATCCTGACCTGTATACTAAACATGCTTGGACAGATGTGTACAAGTGGACATGTGTCAGCATGTGCACACCCAGGGTGTAGTGGCTGCATCTCATGCCTTGTAAGATCTCAAAAGCACCAGGCTGACTCTGCTACAGCAATATCAGGCTGGCTCTCCTCCCGAGGAGAGGTGTTCTAAAAACAAAACCTGTTTTTGCTCTCTGTCCAGAACATCTGAACTGGATATGCAATAAGAGTAACAATGCTGATGAAGACAGCCTTCAGGTAAAGGGCACCTTGGGAAGAGGCTCTGAGGAGAGAAGGTACACAGACACCGAAAGCCAGCACCTAGCGCCTCTAACAGACGTGGCTGAAGTGAAGACAAGTGCCATGGGCGATCTTACCAAAGCTGCTTCCTGAGCTTTCTCTGGAGCAGAGACGGATTTCAAAGCCCTGGGGCAGGTCAGGAGGCCCTGTTCCTCAGAGAGGCACTGAGCCCTCGAGGCTGGAGGCTCAGAGCGCAGGTGGTTGCTGGTGTTCAGGCTACACAGATCAGTTTGTACCAGGTGAGATACCTGGAGACACCGGAGAAAGGGGCTGGCAGACACAGGGAGTGCGGCCAGGCACCGGTTCTCCAGGGAGAGGATGTCTGAGTGGGCAGATACATGCCCATGTGGTGTCTTCAGGTCAGGAACTGTGGCCAGGCACCGGTTCTCCAGGGAGAGGATGTCTGAGTGGGCAGACACATGCCCATGTGGTGTCTTCAGGGTCTTCGGGTCAGAAAGTGTGGCCAGGCACCAGTTCTCCAGGGAGAGGATGTCTGAATGGGCAGACACAAACCCATGTGGTGTCTTCAGGATCTTCAGGTCAGGAAGTGTGACCAGGCACCGGTTCTCCAGGGAGAGGATGTCTGAGTGGGCAGACACACGCCCATGTGATGTCTTCAGGGTCTTCAGGTCAGGAAGTGCAGCCAGGCACTGGTTCTCTAAGGAAAGAATGTCCCGGCAGGTAGACACACACCCTTGGAGTTGCTCCATGGCTAGATCCCAACCAGTGTATGCCTAGAAGGAGAGAAAATCAGGTGATGAGCAACTGGCTGTGTTGGGAGTGCATGTGTACTGGGACTACATCTTTCCTGTAGCCCTCCTGGTAATGCCGGTGACCTGCAAGCAGAGAACAACCAATATTTGTTCTTCTAGGGCTGGGTTCATTCCAAGGACTTACCCGGGGAGTATTCTATAGGGAGTATACTAAGGAAGAGGAATAGGGAAAAGGTAAGGAAAAGCTTAAGAGCAGGGAAATTAAAAAAAAAAAAAAAAAAAAAGAAAGGAAAGCAAGGGCTTGGAGGAAAGGAGTATGTCTTCTCATGAACGGGTATCAGTATGACCCCAACTCAGCACAGGGGCCATACCTGTAATCTGGACTCTCGATTCTTAGCTCCAGAGAAACAAACATTTTGATCAAGCTGTCTATACTCACCACCTCAAATTCCTTGCCTCCTACTCACCCTTCAACCAACTAAATGGGATTCTGTCCCCACTATTCCTGCAAGCCTGTCCTCTTGGGTAACTAACGGAATTCTTGTTACTACAAGAATAGATGTATCTTGGTCCTTATCTTACTTCATCTCTCAAGTAGACTATGACACTGTGACCATTCTCTCATGGAAACTCTCTACCTTTGGCTTCTGTGGGGCTACTGTCTTAGTATTCTTCTTACAACTCTGACCACACCTTCTTGGGGGTTCCTTCTCTGCCATTCCGTGAAGGTTGATCCTCCTTAAGAGTTATTTTCTAACCCTTCTATATACTTTCTCAGGATGGTTTCACCCACTCTGTTGCTCCAGATAACACTTCTATGCTGACAACTCACAAATTTCTTCCTTGCCCTTGATCTCATCTGAGCTTCATACTCATTTATCCATTCCCCTGTTGGACATCGCCACTTGGATAACTCAAAGGTACCCCAAATTCCATAGATCCCAAATCTATCATTTTTCTACCTCTTCCCCAATTCCACTCCCCCCTCACTGCCCCCTCTGCTTACAGGGGTTTGGAGTAAAACAGGCTTGAGTTTGAATCCTGATGGGACTTTGGGCTAGTTACTTAAATTCTCTGTGCTGCAGTTTCCTACAAAATTGAAATAAACACCTACCTCACAGAGTTGCTACAGGAATAAACAAGAAAAAAAATATATTAAGCACTCAGGGTAGTACCTGGTACTTAGTAAGCTTTCAATAAATGGAAGCTATTGTTATTTGTTGTCTTTATTATTATCCAGTAAACTACGAAATCCTCATGATTCTTCTCCCTCAACGTCTCTGAAATCTACCCAGCTCTCTCCATTTTGCCTGCGACCACCTTTGCTGCAACCCTCCAATCCATGTGGCATACGCTATGTAGATCTGCCTGAATGAGCTCCCAATACATACCCCAGCTACCGTTTACAACATCACCTTGTTTATCTTATCATGGTAAAAAATTTTATCTAGTTAGCTTATTTTCCTACTTGTTCACTGTTTCTCCTTGCTAAAATAAAACTCCCCGAGGGTCAGGGCTCCTTTGTTTTGTTCACCTCTGTCTGCCCAGCATCACACACGGAACCTGGCTTCTGATCTCCCAGCCTCATCTCTTACTGCTGCTCCCATCTAACTTTAAGCTTGAACCATACAAACTCTTTTTAGCTTACGAATTTCCAAAGTATCTCTTGACTCTCAGCTTTTGCACAGGCAGATACCTGGAACACTCTTCCTTCTACCAAGACCACCCCTTTCCCCCAACCCCTCCTGTACTAGGACAAATTCTACCTTCCTCTCACTCTCAAGGCCTCAGTTTAATAGTCAGTTCCTCCAAGGAGCCTCAGCTGACACCCAGCCCCAAGTCTGGTACTTCTACATTCACACAACACTGTACCCCCTCTCTCACAGAACACATCCCGTGTGTAGTTGCCTGTCCGTCTGTCTTTCATCCCACCAGACTATAAGTTCCTGAGGACCAAGGCCCTTTAGCCTTGTTCACCACTGTTGCTACAATGCCAGTCAGTGGGATTCAGAAGCTTTTGAGAATCTGGTGAAAGCTATGGCACTTTTCCACAGAAAAACATGAGCATATACTATTTTGCACTCAATTTTGAGGGAGTCCATCCATGGATCTTCTAGAATCTCCATTAACTGCAAATTAAGAAGCCCAGCCTAAGAGAATGCTTGAATTTACATCATTAGGAATGTATGTACTCTCTGATTTGAACAAATGCTTATCTCCTATTTACATTTCAGTGTTTTAGGAATAAGTATGTTAAGTCAATCACTTAATCCTTAATAGGCAAGAGCTTATGGCCAGGAACGTAGAACACTTTCAAGAAGACTTGAAGGGACTGGCAAAATCCAGAACCGGAAAGGACAATGCATATTTCACTGGACATCAGTGCAGGCAAGTGGCATCAAGAATGATGGCCTGTGTGCCCAGTGTCTTTGCGCTATGTAAGTCCCTGGTGAAAGGAATGGGGAATTTCAGAACTGACTCAAGATTTTAAAAAGAAGTCTCACAACAAAATTGAAGTTAGTGTAAAAATACAGTTACATATTTTTTGCACCCTGATGTTTGTGGAGACTCGGCTGACCTACATATAAAAAGTAAAAATCTCTACACATGAAAACTAAAAATCCTCATCACTGGCTCCATTCTCCAGGGATAACCAACGCTAGGATTTATACGAAGAGTTTCAGACACCTATGCATATACAAATGTATGTATAGGTCTATACGTCTCTCCCCCAACAGCCCCCCACCTTTTCTTCTTTATACAAAGAGGATCACACTTTAGACACTATTCTGCACTTAGTATGTCTTGGAGACCTTGCCGTATTTGTTAACACATTAACATCCACCACACATTTAAGCTGGCTATATGATAGTCTACCCTCTTAAGCACAGCCCGGGTTCTGTTACTACAAACAGTGCGCACAGCACCGTCTGCTCGCGGCAGCTACGCTCTCCTTCCAAGGAGCACGAAGAGCAGGGAAGAGCGACCCATTCTCACTTGGTCTCTTCCTCCCTCTTCTGAGTTTTGTCCCCGCGCCCTCCCCTTCCCTTTCCCTCGTCCTTCCCATTTCCCTCTCACGCACCGCGCCCGCTCCCGCAGCGGCCAGCAGGGACCGCGGCGCCGAGTCACGGGGTTACCACCTGGCCGCGCCGGGCCCTTCCCACCGGCCCCGGCTGCCGACCCGGGGCCAGGGCCAGCGGCGGGCGGCGCTCGACCCTCCCCGGAGCCACCCGGGCCTGAGGCAGCTGGCGGTCACGCGGGGCCGCCCGGCTCTGGGCAACAGGAAGCTGGAGCCGGGCTCCGGCCTCCGCGGGTGGGAGGAGCGGAAGCCGGAGGCGGAGCCGGGCTGCGAGCGGGGAGGAGGCTGCGCGCCGCCGGAGACGCGGGGCCGCACGGGCGCGGCCCGCGGGGCGGAGAACGCCGGACACGCGAGGCGAATGCGGTGAGGGCTTGGCAGGCTCTTATGGGGCCTGAGTTTAGTCGCACCCCCTGATCAGTGTGGGACTTCAAAACCTTGTATAGGGATGGAGATATGAAAGGAAATTTTGTGCCCTAAACAAGGTGGCAACGCCCAGGAGTATTTGACAGTCTCCCCATAGCGACTGTGAGGATTTACCAATGTTGCATAGAGTTATTAGAAACAGTGTATTCATCCTTTCTGGTGTCTTTAATTTTTACCCAACTCGTCTTTAACTTGAAAAAGATTTTGGCATGTTCACTGCCGATCTGGACACCTTTTGTCCTGCTATCAAATATGATAGGGCTCTTAATTTATCCGAAAGTTACTTGGTGAAAATAGAAATAAAATGAGACGGAAAGTCTAAAGTAATGGCCCGCAACTAGGAGGGGACACTAAATAATTAAGGCAGAGTAAAGCATTAGAGCATGGCTGTGTCCATCTGGGAGAGATCTCTGGATTACAAAGAATTTACTTGGAGCCATCCTAAATGGCTAATGCAGAACCGTTTCCTGGAAGGTGGGACCAGGTTCAGGAAAGAGAAAAATGATCTTTAGGATGGTAATGCTAGTGCAATTTTATAAAGAACAGGGCCAAACAGAAAGTGGTAGGAGAAACATGCTTACCTCCTGTAAGACAAATTATCTGTCTTCTGGAAAATATCCCTTTTTTAAGGGTGGGTAATAACTGAGCTTCAGCTCAGAATTAGGAGTAGTATCCTGTCTTCTCAGATTTTTGAGCCAGATCCCACCTAACTTCCTTAGATGCCTCCCTTACCACCTACCCCATCAGTCCCAACACTCTTTTCGTAAGAAATATTTTATGTCCCCTTTGTGATGCTGAACTACAACTTATAAATAATGTATTTTAGCTAGACACACAATTTAAAAATTCATAAGATGTCTAAAGAGATATAAAGGAATTGTAGAAGGAAGGTGATTTATTATGAAATACTATATATTTATATATGTAAATATTTGGGCAGGCAGGAAGACACAATGAGGTACTCCGATGCATCCTTCTCACTATAAATCACTTTGAATATAACAGCTGCAAATGCAGCATGATATGGGGATGTTACGATGGTGATTCAAATACCAGGAACAGACCTGCATGATTTTCCAAAATAATTTTTGGCAAATTTTGAAACAAAACAAGGTATAATCATTCCATGATATTCATGGTAGCGTTCCTAGCAAATTTAGTGTATGCATACATTGCCTTGCATTTATACTTAAAAATAAAGTTAGAGCCTAATTACAATGGATTTTCAACTATTCATATGAGTGGCAAGTCATTCAAAGTTATCGGACATGCAGTAATGTCCCTCGTTGTGTGGGAGTGCCCTGCACAGCTGCTGAACGTCTAGCAATCTGAGTCCTGCCCATTAAATGTCTAAGGATAACTCTAATTGTTGTGAGAGCCAGAAGAGAAGAAAAGCCTCCGCAAATTTCTGAACCACCCCTTAAGTGGCAGTACCTCCCATTGGAGGTCTGTCTATAGGGGAAGGGGAGGAATTTAAAGAGGGAACACAAGACCTAGGAAACCTGAAAGAAGAGGCTGTGCAAGGAGACTAGAGCAGGGGCATACTGAGGAGAAGAAGGTGAGAAGAGAGGGGGGTCCACACAGGACTTCCCTTCTGAAGGCCTAAATCTGTAAGGCCCCCTCCCTTTGGAATATACCTTAGATAATTGTGCCAACGTTAGGCCTTCCTACTCCATACCTGCCCAACCAGTGAAAAAACAGCATGTCAAGCATTACCATCCTAATCCAATCAACGCTGAATCATCGGATCTAAGGAGAATGGTGATGCAGGAAGGATAGCAACAAGTGACCTCTGCTTCTTGATTGACCAAGAGGACCTAGAGTTTACTTTCTGGTTACCTGCAACAGCAAGGAAATCCAAGGCCAGCAACGCTTGCACATTGGAACCATTGGAGATCTTTTAGAATTCCAAAACCCAGGCCACACCCCAGACCGATTTAATTACAATCTTCAGAGTAGGGCCCAGGCATCGGAAGTTTTTGAAGCTGCGCAGATGATACTACTGTGCAGACAAGTTTGCGAATCTCTGTCCCAGGGTCTTGCTAATCAAAGTACAGGCTGTGAACTGGCATTAGCATCCCCTTGTTAGAAATGCAGGCTCTTAGGCCCCACCTCAGACCTACCGAATCAGAAGCTATAATTTTACGAGATTCCCAGATTATTCCCACTCACGTTAAACTTTGAGAAGCACTGATCTAGACGAATGGAGTGGGGCCTGGAGTCTGCATTTCCAAACACTGGAGGCCATGCCCAGCAGTCTGTATTTTTTAAGCTCTCCAGGCAATTTTGATACCTGCTAAAGGTTAAAAACCCCTTATTAAAACAGATTTGTTGTCAACCCTCCACCCCCTTGAAAATTTCTGATTCGGTAGGTCTAAGATAGGCCCTGAGAATTTGCATTTCTAGCAAACTCTCAGGTAATAGTGATTCTGATCTTTGATCTGGGAACCACATTTTGAAAACCATTGGTCTAGAATGATTCCCCCAGACAGTAATAGATCGCTAAAGGATATTTCAGTTGGGTTTTAAGGGAGCTGGCTAACTTATCTCTGCCTTGCTACGGAAGAAATCTCTCAACTTTCAGGATGTTTACAAAGTCTAAATTTAGCTTTTCTTTCCAGTGTACAATACTAAATGCACCTTGCAATATTTTTTCCTCTGAGTCCTGCTTTTCTAATCTAGCCACTCCCTTGAGTTGAAGCAGTCTTTCTTCAGATTACTATTGTTGATTAAATTAGGGAGTTTTGCCAATTGAATATCTCTACCAGAGCTGAGGAAGCACTCTGTTCCCCACCAGGTTAACTTTCATAGAGCTTATTTCCAAGTTCTTAGAGGATAACTCACTCTTCCATGTACAGCCTACACCCCTAATTGTTGATCAGTGGCATTAAACTGCAGTTTCCCCACTGATGAGCGTAGTGTCCAGGCTGATGCCTTTCTGGGGTGGAGTGCCTTCCCATCAGCCCTTTAGAAGCCCCTTTAGTAAGGGTCCTCCCACCTATTAAAATTGCTCACCTTTTCTAATCAGTTTTATTCCACCCTTCCTGTCCACCCCAACTCTGAGTCAATTATCTTCTATTAAGCATCTATGTAGTACAAAGGATAGTATTGAAAATGCATAAAACATACCTTCTTCTCAAGGCTTCATGGCCTCATGAAGGAGACAGATGCATGCCAAAGTCACAAAAATACAAGACGGATCATGAGAAGTGCTATATTCTGCTAAGGAACAAACCACAGGATTCTGCGGGGGAGGGACCTTGAGCAACTTCCTGGAGAGAATAGACTTTGAACTGGGAAGGACAGGTCTCTGATAAGAAGCTGAGAGAGGAGTGAGGGCCTGAGGATTATCAAGGCTGTTGGTTTCACCGGATTTTTTTCTCCTTTGTGAATAATTACCTTTAGATTCACAGCTTGTGTTTCTGCTCAGTTTAACCACTGCCAGCTTCAAAGAATCACACAAGCAGTGAGGTATGGACAAGCACCTTTTCAGCGGCATTTGGCATCTCAGAGGAGCCCTTCTGGACCATCTGAAAGGTGCAGCAGCCAATCAGCAGGCGGGTTACAAGAAATTCAGTGTGGAACTCTTCCCCCCAGGCACTCACAAGAGGCACTACTAAGAGATCATCTGATTGTAAGACGTGTTCTAGTCCCTTTTCTAATTCAATACATTCTCAAGCTATAGTTTTTTTTCATTATTCTAATCAGAAATACAGTTGCTATAGCTTGAATCATCGGCCATAATAATAATACCATAAACATCTATCTTTCATATAAAAAAAATCTTGCCGCAAATGACATATACATGTATTCATGAATATATATACATATGTATCTATCTTTTAATATTTGTGTTAGCAGAAGGTGTAATAAGTTCACACTTCTCCAGCTATGATCCCTTGAGCCCAAGAGTTAGCCAGGATTTGGAATGTAGTCTGTGGCCCTGAAAGGGTAATCATGACTGTCCTGCCTGCAGACCTAACCTGTGATGTTTGTCCAGACAGTCTCTTGGTTCTAATGTATAGATATGCCGCTGGAAGACTCCTGTCATTGAAAAGCCTTCCTCTTCATTATCTAGTCTGCCTTGGCTTCCTATACTGCGTAAGGAAGAGTTTGAATTACATAATCTCCAAAATCTCTTCATTTCATGGCTCAATTAAACAATCTTTCCATTCAGTTTTTCGCTCTTTTGGCTGGACATCATTGCTGCTTCTATATCCTGGACTGTCGGTCTGGATAAATAATGGTGCTTGGTTTTGCAGCTAGTAGGATTTTCATGTGATTTTTACCCTCCCATATGTATTTTTTAATCTTTAACCTTTTCTGGTCAGCTTTCCAGATGCTCAGGGCATAATATATATAATGCATTTGACTAGAGAAAGTTTTGGGAGAAGAGACCAGTTAGGTTTCTATTTCAGTAGATCAGAATTCCATGATGAGTCAAGTGAAGAAAAAGATAAGGCGAGAACAAGCTCAAGATGATGACATATCTCTGTGTCTAGGAAAAAAGGGAAAATGATAGTGCCAAAAAGCATGATGAGTGTGAACTAATGATAGTGGGACATCCAAGTGGAAGTAAGAGCTGCTTAAAAAAAACAGTCAGACTAGATCCCAGGTGAGTCCTGAAGGCTCAGGATAGGGGAGAGGCGAGCTTTCTGAAGAGGAGCATGAAGCAAAGTAAAAGAAGGACATGAACAACCCAGAATTAGGCATAGGAGACTCATATAGTCCAACATGCTTACTGGCACTGACCAGTAATCTGCACCCTCAGTCCTCTCCAGTGCCTGACTCAACCTTGGAAAGATGAGCGTGATAGTAGAAATTCCACCCTCACCCACGAAGGAGGTTGAAGGAAAAGTGTGGGGGCAGCTAGTAGGGGAGTATCTGAAACATCTTGGCTCATTATCTGATTTGTCAAAGCTAAGAGTCCTGCACCTCTACACACCCACCAAACTGCAGCGTAATCCCTGGATTGCCTGCTCTGTAGGAGTGGGTTCTGCCCCAGTTCCTGGTTCTCACTCCACTTCCCTCCTGGGGTCGAAATACTACCCTGAATCTCAGTGCACTTGACCAGGGACCCAACTTGTTACCTGGCCTATCTCAGGCCCCTCTCTCACTGAAGGGTGGGCCACTGGCCAGCATCCTTTTCCTCTCCTCTCACTCCAACCTCAATTTAAAAACAAAATAATGAAAGCTAGAGACTTCTGCCACTAACTCCCCTCATCTGCATACTTTCGGACCCTTGGCTGTCAGCTCCACCTGGGATGACACCACACCCTCTTGGACACTGTGATTTGACTTTCTGCCACCTCTCTGAGTTGGAGAAATAAGAGTAGACCTAGGAGAGTGTGCTGCCTCTGTAGCTGGGGAAGGAGAAATTTTTAGGGTCAGAGCCAGTTTTCAAGTCAGCCAATTCCTGCAGAAAGATGAAGGAGAATGAGGATGGCCTTAGATCATTTGATTTGATGAGAAGTAGATCATGGTAACAATGAGAGGGGGTGGTATCGTAGTGTGGTGGAGACAGTAACCAAATTACAGGGGATTTTGGAGGTTTTTTGTTTTTGTTTTTGCGTTGGAGGCCTGTTTAATGTAGACACTCAAGGCATGGGCAGAGTGGGGAGTGCCCAGGAATTGGGCAGGCAGGTAAGGTGTGGTGTGTGGACCACAGGCCCAAACCTGGCCCCAGGAGGGGATACCAGGCGGTGGGGGCTGGCCTAGGCATGTCAAGGGAAGTACCAGAAGGGTGGCCTAGGCAGGCAGATTCAGCAGGAAATCTGTGGGTGAGCCCTTGAGAAGATGTCTAAGCCAGGTGGTGCTCAGGCCAGAGCCTGGCTCAGGGAGGCCAGGTTGGGGTCTGGCTAGGGGCTCCCAGAGCCCAGGGGCTGCTCACACTGCTGGGGACCTCCTGGAACTGCTGACGGAACTCAAGGCGAGTCTTCAGGTTGGATTCAAGCAGCTTCTAGAGGCAGGCATGGAGGTGCTCATTCTTCTCCTCTAGCTGGTCCAGACAGGAGTTGATCTGGCCCAACATGGAGTTGATGGCAGCGTATTCTGCCTCTCTGAAGCCGTTGTCATTGCATTCTGTGCCAGCCTCCACTGGCACCCCAAAGCCCTGACTGGGGGCACATCGCGGGCTTGAACGCCACAAAGGCCGCTCAACGATGGAACGGTGGTCACACCAACAGCCGGTGCAGGACAGCTTGAATGCTTTTTATAATACAGCAACTCAGACAAGAATGATTCAATCATGGCGAAACCTTTATTTAAGCCTATCTTTGCATACAAATCACAAAGAACAGGTTCACAGAAGTTCACCCTAAAGACTCAATCCTTATAGTTACTCAGTGCTTCCAATTTCCTTCTTCCCTGTCTTCTTTAATCTTTCTTCTCTGTTCTCTCATATATCCTACTTACCCCTCCTCATTTTCAACTATGTTCCTAAACAGAGATATAGAAAAAACAATCTTATTAAAATAATGAAAATCTCAAAAAAAATAAAAGTCAAGCCCCTCCAGACCAAGATGGAGAAAGATGCAAGGGGCCTCCCTCCTCTCACCTTTAGCAGCATGAAAACCTTAATAAACAATGGTGATAGAAAAGGGAAAGAACTGGCCCTTCTTTGCCCTAAGCTGCTCAGGGGTCAGAAGTGGAAATACCAGACAGGAAAGGTTTAGGGAAGTTGTGGAGGGAGGGAACTTACAATTGTTAAGTGAAAGCCATTGTCTTCAGGAAGCTTCCAGAGAAAAGATTAGGCTGGCAAATGGCAGAAGAACTCTCTGAAGAACCCCTGGAATACTGACTTCCCCTTTGCTCTGGAGACACAGGGCACTACCCACCCAACTTGCTTCTTTCCTCTGACTGGAGTGCCTTCCTCCTTTTCTGCCTGGTGAGTTTCTGGGCAGCCTTCAAGATCCAGTTCAAACTATATCCATCTGATGATGCTTTCCCTAACAGAAGCCACCGCTGGGTAGAGTTCCCTTCTCCATCCTCTGAGCTCTCCTGTCTCTAACTATGAGGTATAAGAGAAAGCGGCTCTCGTGAGAGCTACGAGGCAAGTGTCCATCCCTCTAAGTCCACTAGAAAACTTGTATTTGTTTACAAGTTTGTGTGCTGATCAGGAGCTCCCTGACCTTTGGATCTTTAGTACCTCACATAGTACCTGGCACATAGTAGATAATTAATAACTGTGAGGGAGAAAGGAGAGGAGAAAAAAGAGAGGGAAAAAAGGGAAGGAAAAGCAGGGTGAAGGAAGAGAGAGAGGAAGCATCTGACTCAACTTTCCCTGGCTGAGAAAAAGGGAAATGGATTCCCAAACTCTGGAGGAAAGCGAGAGAGGGGAGAACCACTTTTGTGGGGCTTCTCTGCCTCTCACTCTTCTCTCTGCCACTTCCTCTCATAACTTAAGACCTCACACTGCAGCTGTACTGTTTCCCTCCTGCTCCTTCGATTCACCCCAAAGGGAAGGAAAGAAGCCAGTCAGTCTCCTAACTTCATCTACCACATGCCCTCAAATCTTGTTTCATCCTTTTCCCACCACGGGCGCCTCCCTCTTTGCCCTCCTTATCTTCCCCGTGGGCGGCGCTCCCACCTCATCTTCCTGCATCTCGGGCCCCTGCGCTGTGCCCGATCCAGACGGAACTTCCCCTCAGATTGGAAACCAAGAGGCTTTTAGGGGCAGCCTGTGGTGTCTGGCTGAGGGAATGCTAGACTGGGTCTACAGGTTATCTGAGAAAGAACATTGTCATGAGTGTTTGGGTATCTCAGGGATTGGAGAGTAAAGATAAGCAACAATTACAGTCCTTCCCCCACACCCCTCGACTCTTCCACAGATGTCCTTTCCACGTTCTTCTCCTTCTTCCATTGGTCAGAATCATTATCCCAACTGTCCTCTCATGGCCCCTACACCTTGGTACTGATGCTTCTTCACTGTTTTCCCAGAAGAGTGCACTTTGCCCAGCAAAAATCGTGCCAGGGTCCCTAAACCTTGTAGACTTGCCCCTGGGTCTCCTCTCCTTATCTAGGTATTCAGCTGCCTCCCCTCCCCCAACACTCTTTCTCCAGGAATTCTGGAACCTTTTCCTCAGTGAAGATCATATATACAAAAGCGGTTTATGAGTTGTAAAGCACTGTGCTAGAATAAAATACTATCATGAGTAAGGCCTTCTCTTTCTCTGCATCATCTCTGTCCTTCTTCCATGATGTTTCTTATCCCTTCCTCCCCGCATCCACCGATGCTCCCACTTCACCCAGCAGGTTTAGTTTGGTGCCGCATGGGAAGCAAAGCTATGTGCTGCACAGCGGGCAGCGTCAGGATGCAGGCAGGCATCTCAGCCCGGGGCCTCGGCAGAGTTCCCAGGCAGAGCCATCGGCCCAGGCCAGGACAGTAGGCATGGATAAGGTGGGAGGGGGCATAAGTACGGTGGCTGTAGCCCCCCAGAACCAGTAGCTCCCCCTGCACCACAGCACCTGCAGCCCCCACGTGGGGGGAAGGCAGGGGCGTCAAGTGAGTCCAGCCATCAGTCCTTGGTTCATAGGCCTCCACGCTCAGCAGGTCCCCAGTCTCACCTAGCCCACCCGCTACATACAACCGCTCACCCAGAGCAGCCATGACGTGGCCAGCCCGAGGTACCCCCATAGGGCTCAGAAATGTCCCCGGCTTCTCAAGTTTGGGGTCATAGTGCAGCAACGAGGCCAGGTATTGGCCAGTCCCGCTGCAGCCACCGCTCACGTACAACCGGCCCTCCAAAACAGCCGCTGCGTGGGCAAAGCGTGGTGCTGGCAGTGCAGGTGCTGGCCTGAGGGAGAACAGGGCACGCGTCAGGCAACGGTCATCTTCAGCTCTCCTCTTCCCAGTCCCCTAGCTTCTCCCTGATGCCTGAAATGCCCCCTTCCCTGCTCACCTCCAGACATTGACCTCGGGGTTGTAAGTCTCCACAGAGTTGAGGGCAACACCATTGTCTTGTCCGCCCAGGGCATAAAGCAGTCCATCCAGTTCCACCAAGGGGAAAAGGCTCCGAGCCTGGCACAAAGGTGCCACCTCCTCCCAATCCTCTTGACTGGGGTCCCACCTGGACGCAGGGGGTCAAGAGATGGGAATAGTGACCCTGGGAGCCTGCAGTTGGCTGGGCCACCAACCTCCCTCGGCTGCCCACCTTGGGACCTGCCATCCTCAGGGGCCCGTACCTGAGAGTCGAAGCCAGGGTGTTAGAGTTAGTGTAGAAATCCTGTCCCCCACACACGTAGAGTTCACTTCCTGCTAGGCTGACAGCCCCATGCCGGAAGCGCCCTGGGGCAGGCAGGGCAGGCAGCCGTCCCCAATCCACAGTGCGAACCAGTCCTGTGCCGCAGCGAAAGGCCCGGGCCCACCACACTCCTCGGGACGGCTGTCTCACGGCCATGTCTGATCTGAGCCCATCCCCGCCAATCACTACCAGGGCCTGGTCAGGTTCCCTCCGTCTCTCTTGTCCTGGAACCTCAGCCTCCACCATCAGCTGATAGAGCAAGTCCGGGGACAGGGGTGGAGGCAATCCGGCCGCCCGTACCCTCCGTAGCTCCCTGGTAGACATGCGGCCAAAGCGGATACATCGAAGCAGGGCCTTGGCATCTGACTCCTGGATCTCAGGGTTGGCAGCTAGCCAACACCGTGCAGCCACAAAGGCCTCGAACTCCTCCTGCAAATGTAGCTCATCGCTGTCCAGGAGCTCAGCCAGGCAGGCAGCCGGTAAAGAAGGGAAAGTGGAACACGAAGCCACAGCGGGCAGGTGGGTGAGGAGGTAGTGGTGCGCTTTGCTCCAGAGCCTCTCAAACCCAGGGGCTTCAGCCATGGGGATCAGGGTCAGGCAACGAGCAGGGCTGAGGCCTCGTGCCAAGGCTCTCTGGCACAGGGCCAGGCAGGAAGAGCTCTGGTACTGCAGAGCAGCCTGGGCGGCTCTCAGCAGTCCTGACCACCTTGCCCGCACAACCCCGGAGTAGGCATAAGACACGAGGAGTCGCAGGTCCTGGGCAGAGATGGTGTGCAGAGACACCTCTGTGCCCTGGGATTCCCTCATCCCACTCAGGAGCATGGCCCCAAAGAACTCACTGCCACAGGCGAGGGCCGCTCGGTGCACTGCAAGAGGGAGAAGCAGAGAGGGATCTAGAGTGTTGCAAACTACTAGGCACTCTCCCAACCTCCTGACCCCAACTTTGGGCCAACCACCCAAGACCACAGGCCAAACTGTGGTCTACACCAGAACCACACTCAGAGCCAACTGTCAAAGGACTCACAACCACTTGTATTTAATGCCCCTTCTTACTCATTATTTGCTAGAGACACATTCCCACCATTATGTTGGAATATTTCTTAAGGAAGTGTAAGCAGTGATATAAGTATGTTTAAATTCCGAGCCCTAGGGAGAATTTTATGACTATGAAATTTGAAATTCCCCCTCCATCTAGTGCAATCGGAAATGATAACCAACACTTTAGCAATCTGTTATAAGAAGAGACAAGAGAGATGATTTCTCTCTCTTCACCATGAGAGGATCCAGTGAGGGGGTCATCTACAAATCAGAAAGAGGACCCTAACCAAAACATGACCATGCTGGCATCCTGATCCTGGACTTTCAGCCTCCAGAACTATGAGAAGTCAATTTCTGTTGTTAAACCACCCAGTGCATGGTATTTTTGTTATAGCAGCCCAAGCTGACTAAAATAGGATGCTTTTCCTTCTGGGAGTCCCAGAAGCACTTTGGGTCCCAGTAATTCCTCTTACTAAGCAGTAGCCATGCGACTTTGGACATATCTTAAAGTCTGACTTCTTTATCAATAAAGTGTAAGATCTGAACTGGATCATATCTAAACTAACCCCTTTTGATTTTAAACTTTCATGTGTCTGCACTCTGACTCCATTTGCCAAGTCCTATGTGTCATGGATTTGGCTGCATAGAAGGCAATGCATGGCCTGGTGAAAGCAGACTGGGCTAGTGGATGTGGGCTTGTATCCTGGTTATCACCAGTTAACATCTCTGAGTTTAATATTCTTTATCTGCACCTAGGGACAACAGTATCTGCCTCATTAGTTTTCAATGAGAATGAAAAGAGATGGCATGTGTAAAAATCTCTGGTACCCAGTACCTCACTAAGTGTTAGTAGAATCTGAATAATACTGAAGTTATTCAACCCTCTTTTGCTTTCCTGGTGATGAGCAGAGTTAACTTCAAAGTGTCATGACCTGGTAGCAAAACAGTATCAGACCTTGTTCATCTGCTGTAGAATCTACATTTACCATGGTGTCAAACACACTGAGGGGAAAGGACACACTAAATTTTTCCACCTTGTTCTTCTGGCTTTTCCTGTTCCCTAAATAGAAGATGCCAAGAAGGGCCTTAGGTTAATCTCTGCTTGAGTCAGTCACCTCCTGCTTGTTCTACTGGCATGGACTATACCCTCAGCTCCAGCCAGTTGGCTGGAAATTTCTTGTTACTGGGCACAGGAAAAGACTCAGCGTAAATCTATCAGTGCGCCTAGGAAAACAACTCAACTGCGCATGCCCATTCTCAGTGGGTCTGGAGAGGCACCAAAGGCCACCCGAGGGAAATTCTGACTGCAGCAAGGATCAAAATCACTATGGTAGGGATCGAACCATCTGCTGCTTGCACACACCATTCCGGGTGGCGTATGCACCTGCTTTAACGCAATGCCCCACAGGATCTCACCCTGCAGCCGGCAGCCGCCTGCCTCCAGCTCCAGGTCACATCCGATGCCTTCTTGGTACAGGAGCTCGATGCTGCGCAAGTTCTCTCTCAGCTCCTCTGTCTGTCTGGGGTGCTTTGCATCTTCCCGGGCGCTTCCTGCTCCCTCGCGTCCCCACTGGGCTGCGGCCTTTACCCGGGGCGCTCCCAGGGCTTCAGCCGCGACCAGCACATCCCCCCGCGGGGCGGGTCCCAGCACTCCCTCATAGGCAAAGGTCAGCACGGCCTCCCAGGCCCCGGGCGTTACTTCCAGGCTGAAGGTGGGTTGCTGACCTCTGCCGTTCAGCAGCCTATCTCTGAAGAGGCTACTGACTGCGGCCAAGATAACCCGATGCACCCCGTATACTCGCCCCCCTACTGACACCTCTTCATCCAGCAACAATCTCTGCTCCCGCAGCCGCTGTGCCTCCGCGAAAAACTGGCTGGGATGCTCCTCGCTGCGCAGTTCCTCGGGCTCTGCTGTGTCTTCTCCGTCCTCATCCTCTTCCTCCTCCTCTTCTTCCTCTAGGGACAAAGCTGGAGAGGGAAGGCTCCCTGGGACCATTGGCCTGGTGCCAGGCTCTTCCAGAGGAAAGAGGGGCAAATTGGGATCCTCGTCCGGGGACGGGGGCCAGGAAGGGGTTCTCCGGGCTGGCAAAGTGAGGTCAAGGCTGTCCTTCTGGACCGGAAGAGAGGCTTGCTCTGGGTCTGACCGACGACGATCTGTTGAATCCGAGAAGCTCTTGGCCCAGGTTCGCTGGAGGAGAGAGAAGAGGGAGTAAGAACTGGACCCAGAGAGGTCAGAGGAAGCCTTGCCTCTGGACGGGCGACGTGTTAGTTCCTCATCCTACTTCAGTCCCCTCCCCCATCCCAAGGCTCGAGCGTCCAGGCTCCACCGCACAACTAAGAGGTTGACGAGGTGCAGCAAGGCACGCAAGAAGTGTGTGTGTGAAGACTCAGTACCCGGGACTGTACCCCGTCCTTCTTGTCCCCATCCCCGTGGTCACCCTCCCAAGACACCAGCGATCCACTTGCCCTCTTACTTGAGCCTGCTCTACTTCAGACAGCGTGGCTGAGGTAATCGCCCCCGCATCGGGCGTCAGGGCCGGCATCGGCTAATTATAGCCAGCGCTGGCGGGTTAGGGGCTGGGCTCTGGGTGCCCAAACTGCGACACCCAATCCCCTGGCCTCGTCCCGAGATGACCTCCTCCCCCTTCCACTTGTAGGTCATGTCCTGGTGCTGAGTGAGGCAAATTCAAAAGCCAAGGAGAATGCGAATCTGGTGGAGTGAGCCAGGCCAGATAGTCTGCGTTCACTGGACTAGGCTGGAGAGGGTGGATGAAGAGAGCCTGGATTGTGAGAGTCCTGTGGAAAAGCGGGAAGAAAGAGTAAAGTGTGTGCTTTGGGTCAATCCTGGCTTTTGACTGTTGATTTTTCTGCCTACAATAAAGCTGGCACTCTGGAGAGACCAATACTAAAATTCAAACATATCCCCTCTGGTCCGCTGAAAGCAGAGGGGTGGGGTAGAAGGGGGCAGGAGTCAGGGCTAACGGCCATAAGTGACCCAACCCAGAGAGGGGTTTCCTCCCTGTCCCAAGGTGGAGTCAATGGTGAGAAAGCAAACCCAAGCCTGAGTCTTAAGAATCTGGAGGGGTCTAATCCCATTGGTTGCTGGGATGAGGATCAGATAGTGGAACATGGCATGATCCCTGCTGCTGTGGGAACAAGAGTCCTGGACTGGATGGCAGAGCAGTGTGCAAGCATTCTCACTGTTTGAAGCAGGGTACCAACAGCCACTCCCTCTGCCTGGGAGAGCGGCCTTTCTCATCCTTAGACCCTCCTACATCTGGACAATCATGCTTCCCTGCAGTTCCAGGTATTATCATGGGAAAGGAAATTAGAGAACAGGGAAGTGATGCCCCTTCCCTCCCTTCTCCCAGGCCAAGGGTTGCTGGGGGTGGATTTCCTGGCCTGTAAAAAGGCTGGTCCAGGCTGAATAGATTGCCTTACAAGGTGACAACCCAGGAGCAAAGCTGAATTTTTCCTTACACTCATGTGTGTGGGGTGGTGTTCTCATGGGGGAGGGCTGGGAAGGGTGGATTTCTCAGCAGAGCATCCCCTCCAGCTTTCAGCGCTGTCCCTGCTCTCAGCTTGCAGGTACCCAGTGTAGCATCCCCAGCCCTCAGGCTGTACTCCCACAAATGGGTTGACAGAGAAGCAGCCTGTGGTTGTCCTGACTGGCTAAATGGGCAACAGTGACCAGCTTCTGCACCCTCTCCCTGAATTAAGGCATTTCAGATCCTCTTACAGCCTCACTGGGGTGAGACAAGACAGTCAACACCTTGGGCTCCCACCAGGAAGAGGAGAAACCTCTATCCAGCAGAGACAAACCCCAGATTGGCCTCTGCCCTCCCCCATCCTACAAGGACAAGGACAATGGACCCTGCTCTGAGTTCTTTGCCAATTCCATAGTCCTGGGACAGCTCCACCTCAACCACATGTCTCTGGAGGCTCTGCTCGGCTCTGCCATGGTGTGACCCATGCCCTACAGTGTACCTCCGAAGGTTGGATGAAACCTGCTCTTCTGGGCCATCATCCACCCTCCATTAAAAGCCCTGGCAGTGACCTCCCCCCATAGCCCCTCCAGGTCTATCAGTTGTCCTTCTTGTTGCTGACATGCTGGCTGGGGAGGGGTCTTGGCATCTCAGCTGCATCTGTGCTGTCTCAGCCAGGGGACAGTGTGGCTTCCACCTATGCTGAGGAGACCCAAGCAGAACCACACCCCCAAGAAGATGATCCAGATGACTTGGGGGCCAGGACTGGCAAGGTCCCAGTATGCTTTGGCTGTGTCATGGGAGTCATGGTAACGGATTGGCGCTCAGGGTTCCCAAAGGTTGGGGATCAAAGCAGGGAAAGAGAACTTCACTCCCAAGAAGAGTCTCAAGGGTACCTCTGAGGGCGAGAGGAGACGGCTGAGGGTGACTTTGGCTCCTCCCTCTCTATCCTGCTCCCCCAGATCCATTGCATGCTGGACATACGGGGTGTCATCCTCTATCTGCGGCTGGCTTGGATCACTGCTCAGGCAGGCATAGGTACGAGCTTAGGTTTCTGCTGGGCAGTAGGAACGGCTTTGGGGCATGGCCTGAGTGAATTAAAGGAGCCCCATTCCCACGCACTCTAGGGTTCACATGCCTCTTTATCCTGTTCTTGGCTGCAGTCACTACTGTCTCCAACCTTTCTATCTCAGGCATCTCTACCAATGGCAAGGTCAAGACTGGTGAGTCTGTTGCAATCCCCTGATCTCTCAGGGGCTCCTGCCCTGTGGGCATTTCTAAGACCACAGACTGACTTCTCTTTTCCCTCCTTTAAGGTGGCACCTACTTCTTTATCTCACACAGAACTGGAACCTGGCAGTTCTATTGGAATCATCTTTGCTTTCATCAATGCAGTAGCCATGGCTGTGCATGTGTTGGGCTTTGTGGAGACCCTTTTGGACCTGTTCCAGGTAATGCCTATCCCCTCTCTTGGTGTGCCCTTTTCTCAAGTCAGCTGACCACCCAGCCTGCACTTTTGAGACTCCAGTCTGGGTGAGTCATTTTAAGAATCACACAGAGGCATCATATCAGCCAGCAAAGTCTCTGTGACCCTCTGTCTCTGTGTGCTGCCCTTCCAGAGCATGGGGTGCAGCTATTGAACATGGGTCCTGAAAGTGAGTTTCGAGTAGTGGGCGTGGTGACCGCGACTGTCCTTCTGGGCATGGAGCTAGCAGGCATGGAGTGGGAGTCCAAGGCAGGCAGGCAGAGGAGGGAATTGAGGTGGGGGTGGTAATTAGGTTTATTTATTCATTTATTTTTAAGGAAGTTACTAGAGATTGAACCCAGGACCTTGTGCATGCTAAGCACATACCTTACCAATGAGCTATACCCTCCCCAACCAAAAAAGTACACTCTTGGCATGGCCCTGTCTAGATAACATTCTCTCCTTTCTCCCCCAAGCTGCTTGGTAAGGTACCAACTAACCTGGAATATATGGGGGGCTGAAACAAAGCAGGAAAGGGCAGAGGACAGAGTGGCACTGACGATCTCATCAGACGTCAGGGGAGACCATGCTCATGGCTTGAGGAGAAGGGCAGGCAGAGGCAGAAATCAGTGCTTTCCGGAAGCAATGCATTCACTCATCTCTTCACCTAGCTTTCCCAGAAGTTGCAAGGCATGTTAAATTTTATCCCATCTTCAAAGGTATCACCCCACCTACATGAATCCACTTAAGTCATTGCTGATTTTTGAGCACCTACTTTATGCTGGGCAATGGGCCAGGTAAGATTTATCTCTAATCTTCCCCTCTGGTTCACTCATGGGTAGCAGTTAGAAAGCCCATAGAGGCAGGACTTTTGGTCTTGACAGCTGCTGAAATGCCAGCCATACTGGCACTTTGGCCCTAGGCAGCTCCCACTCTGCACACCTATTTTCTGTCAGTCCTATTTTCTGAAACATCTCAAATCACACAGGGGCTTGGAAATGAGATTTAGGACATACACTGCTTCATGGGGAGAGAATCCCATCCCACAGCTCTTCCCCACCCACTGGGCATTTTAGAGAGAAACCAAGGGTATTAGAGAGGCTTCTCTATCTCACAGCACAGCCTGGTTCCTGTGGCATCTGTCCTGCTAGACAGCACCGCCTCCTCAGGGCACCCTACTCTCTCTGCCCTACTGGAATTCTGTTCCCTTCCTTTTCCTCTGCTGCTCCTCCCAGATTTTAGGAAGCTGGTTTCCTCTTATGCGTAGAGAAGAGATTGAAAACTCAAAAACCTGCAAAAATTGGTCAATCAAGAATAAAGTGGACCAGGTGGGAACTGTGGCAGACTGGAGAGTGCCTGCCCAGTCCCATGGGACAGCAGCTCCTTGGCTTTAGCCGAGTGTGTAATGTGGGATGGAGGCCCTGGACTACCAGATGCATGTTAAATGTTGGCAGTTAATTTTGAAAATTACAGGTGCTGTGCAATACGAACAAAACTCATTTGCAGGCAAGATCCAATCCAGAGACCACCAGTTTTTTTGTATGGGGGTCAGCCTCTTGCTGTATCTCACTCCCTCACCTACTTGCCCACTCACTCACCAGGTTTCCTGAAGGATGTATAGGGCAGCAGCAGAAGGATGAGCAATATAGCGATGAGTGCTGCCCACCAGGTGAGGAGGAACATGATGAGCAGGCGGAGCAGAGAGCCCGGGAGGGAGAGCCAGGGACTGTGTCAGTGGAAGGAAGGGCACCAGCCTACAGAGGAGAGCAAATGCAGCCCATCCCTGTCCAAGCCTCAGCACCACCCACCCCTGCCCCCTAAGGATGCTGTCCCAACTCTCCCAGGTCCTCCTATCCCCGGGCCTTCTCCCAAACCTGCTCATACTAACCAGACAATCGGCTAAGGGAGACCTGGAAATAGCCCAAGTTGACGAGGGCATAGGAGCAGAGGGAAAAGTTGGAGATGATGGGGGCAATGGTGTTCAGATCAGCTCTGGGAGAGATGAAAGTTCCAACTCCCCACTCCACCTTCCTCACACACCACCCCCACCAAGTTAGCAGGTGTTTTCATCCACTTTCAGGACTAGAGAGCTAGGAAAGAGTCTTTAGGGTCAGGCCCTAAAAGCCTGAGGTTGGGCAGTGGAGAGCATGAGGGGAAAGGTGATTAATGAAGCCTGGTGTGGGGGGTGGAGGAGAACTCACCAATAATGAGGAGCCTACAGCAATGAGGAAGGTGAACAGGTAGTCTCACAGAGGTTCATGGTTCTCGCCATGGTCTTTCCCAAAAAAGCCATGACTGAGTACAGTTTATTCTGGCACAGCCACTATAAGAAAACATGGCAATCACTGGGGGAGGGTCCTAGGGAAGAAGGAGAATGATAGCCCCCTACTCCTCTAAAGAGGCAGGAGGGAGTGGGGAGCACAGAGGGAAGAGTTGAGGGAGCTTAGGGGTCTGAACAGGATGAAAACACGGAAGTAGAGTGGTGAGATCCCTGGGAATGTGGGATGGGAAGAACAGAGAGGAGGCGATGGGAGTGACACCTTGAGCTGATCACTGCTCTGAACATTATCACTGCCTTATTCATAAGTCACAGTGCCTGGTGCTAACTGACCCCCCTAACCAGTGTCCAGTCCTGGTGGATTTTTGTGCTATCCAAAGTTGGTGGAGCCAAGAGACTAAAATCATGGCTTCTTGAGACCTGAGTTGTGGATTCTTCCTCCTAGCTCCGTCTCTCCTGAGTCTCTTAAACTAACAGTATAGGGTCAGTGTGTCCTGCTGACTTCCACGAATGAAGGCAATGAGAGATGTCAGGCCCCTGGACAGCATCTCCAGCCAGGTCATGTCTAGGGCCTTTAAAGGCCTCTGGTTTTCACTAATGTAGAAAAGCACAGAGGGATTTGAGAAGAGTGACATAATCTGGCCTCTATGTTAACACTATTCACTCCAGCTGCCGTGTTGAGAGCTGACTATAAGCGGGCAGTTGTGGGAACAGCCCAGCTACTGCAATAATCCTGAGACAGACAAGTCTGTCTTGGGCAAGGGTGGCAGCAGTGGAAGTGAGAAATGGAATTCTGGATATATTCTGAAGGTAAAGTCAGTGTGATCGGAGGAGGTGAAAAAGAGGTATCAAAGATAATATCACGGCGCTCTGACATGAACAGCTAGGATGGAGCTGTCATTCACTGAAACAGGAAAGACTGCAGCAGGAAGCTGGGGAGAACATAAGTTCAATTTTGTGTATGTTAAATTTGAGACGCCTATTAAGCACCCTAGTCGAGATGCCAATGGGCAGCTAGATATGCAGGACAGAAGTCCAGATTGGAGCTAGAAATGGAGAGTCACCCACACTGACATGGTTTTAATGTGTAAGACTGGATGAAATCACAGCAGGTGTGTATAAGCAGAAAAGCAGCCCAAGGACTGAACTTAAGAGTTTAGAGTTATGGAGATGAGGAGAAACTAGCAAAGGAAACAGGAAGAGCAGTTGGTAAGCTGGGAGGCAAACCAGAGAATGCGTCCTAAAGCCAAGTAAAGACAGTATTTCAAAGATGGGGTGTCAAATGCTGCTGATAACTTATGCAAGATGAAGCAGAAGATGCCATTAGATTTAGGTTTGTGCAAAATCCTGGTGATGGTGGTAAGAACAGTGTTGGTGCCATGGAGTTAATAGGGAATTGGTGGAAGGTGGGAGGGTGTAGCTCAGTGGTAGAGTATGTGCTTAGCCTGCACAAGGTCCTGGGTTCAATCCCCAGTACCTCCACTAAAATAAAGAAGCCTAATTACCTCTCCCCAAAAACAATAAAAAAAAAAGTAATAAGGAATAGAGAATTGGTGGAGAGGAAGTGGAAACGACTCTTTTAAGGTATTTTGCTATAAAATAGAGCAGAAAAAATAAACTGTAAGGATATATTATACAGCACAGGGAATACAGCGAGTATTTAATCATAACTTTAAATGGAAGATGACCTACAGACACTGAATCATTATGTTGTACACCTGAAACTAGTATAACACTGTAACTCAACAATACAAAATATTTATTTTTTAAAATTTCTTCCAGCTTGTCTCTTTATTCAGACCATTTATTTATTTACTTATTTTTAAATAATTTGTTTATTTTTTGGAAGAGGAGGTAATTAGGTTTATTCATTTATTTTTAAAGGAGGTACTGGGGATTGAACCAGGGACCTTGTGCATGACAAGCACACACTCTACCACTACCACCCTAAAAAATAATATTTTAAAAATAGAGCAGGAAAATTAGAAGGAATGGGGCCAAGAGAGGTTTATGTATTTGTAAGATGAGGAAAATGGTAGCATGTTTGTGTGCTGAGAGGGCTCCCCAGGAGAGAAAGGGGAATACTAACTCTACAGAAAAGGAGGGAGAGCTGTTGAGAGATGTCCTTGAAAGCTGGAGGATGGGACCGGCTACACCAGGATTTGGAGAGCCCTGTTTAGAGCAGCGTTTCTCAACCTTGACACCAGTGACATTTAAACCCAGGTAGTTCTGTTGTGGGAGGCTGTTCTGTGCATTGTAGGATATTTTGCAGCATCCCTGGCCTCTACCCAGTAGCACCACCTCCCAGGTGTGACAACCAAATGTCCTCTGGGAGCAAAATCAGTCCCAGTTGAGAACCACTGTTATGCAGTAACAGGAGGGAAAACAGAGTGTACGGGGATCAATGTTGGATATAGACGTAGTGGTAGGAGCCTGTGAACCTTTCTGATTTGTTTCCATTTTCTACCAAAGTAAAAGTGAGGATGAGAGGAGATGCTGGAGATTTGAGGGATCAGAAGGAATAAAACAGTGATCAGAAAAGAGGCCAAGTGACAGAAGTAGGGATGTTGCTAGTAGCATAAAGGACCTACTTAAGTTTCACAGTGATGAATTTAAAGTAAGGCAAGTCAGCCTTTTTTTCCTGGCCCTTTCAGCTGCACGGGTCTAGACGTGAAGTGGGCGAAGGGCTGAGCATGACCAAAACCAAGAGGCAAGGGAGGGAGATGAGGTGTCTGCAGCGAAGTCCTCATGACTGGGATTCAGGTGGAGGAGGGAAATAAAGACATGTGGAATGAACTGGAAAAATAGGAATAGTGGGAGTGGGATGTTTGAGATTGAGATCTGGAGCAGCTGTAGGTCTAGAATATAAGCAGGGGAATGAGTAGCTGAAGTGGGGAGAAAGGAGCAAAGAACTGAGACCAGAGTGTCAGGAAGATAATCTACCTGGATATTTAAATCACCAAGATTTATGAGTTATTGACTTGTCTTTCAAAGTTGAGGTATGTTAGGGATGACAGAGAGTAATCTAGAAATAGTAGGAGGAAAAATGGGGAGAACTGCACTGGCTCCAGCTCAGTGATACAATGGGTGTGAGAGAAAACACCCGCACCAGAGCTGGTGGGAGGAGCAGAGGCCTCGGGAGGAACCAGGGCTTGGAGCAGGACTGTGGAAATGGAACATTCAGAGAGGAGGCTGAGGATATAGGGAAGTTTTGCTAATGACTAGCTATTAACTTCAGAGATCACAAAAAGAATTTCAGGAGTTAAAAGACGGAGGTAGCTGGGGACAAAAAAGGGAGTGGAGAGTAATGGTTACTAGACTTCGAAAGATGAGCAGTGACTTGATAGTTCGGGACTTCTGGTGGTGACTGACATAAACAAGACAAAGGACATGACAAGATTAGTGCTGGTGGCTGTGGTGGGGAGAGATGTGTACTTGGGGCCCCCCAAATCTGCCAAGGGAAGTGTATGTAGGACTCAGTATATGGAGGGGAGACAGTTTTACCTTTGAGTTAACAGTTAGTATGAAATTACACTTGGCTTTAGTCTATTTTCAGGGAGATCCTGAGTACTCATACTTCAAAGAATTTAAATGAGACGAATATAAAGCAATTGGCACAAGATCTGATGCTAAAATTAGTATTAATGATAACAGCACTGTTAAGGGGAGGTTAGAACATCTAAGCTATCCCCTCCATCTCAGCTCCAGAGCAGCCACCTGCAGTCAGCCAACAGGCTGCTCCGGCCCCTGCCTCCTTACCCATCACCCCGTCAGCAACGATTTATCCAGTGCCAGCTGTGTATCACTCCTGAACATGAGCTGATTACCAACATACAAAACCAAAAAAAATGTTTTATTGTTGAGTCGTCTTGAGGTTCAAATGATGGGAGAGGGGAATCCACAGCCTTGTCAGGACGCTTGTGTCAGCACAAAGATTAAGGCCCAGGGCCCCATGGGCTCCACGTAGGGCTCTGCCTACTCCGATCCTGTTAACCTTGTTAGTCCCTCCAGGTCACTTCTACTTCATCTGTCCGATACCTGTGAAAAAACAGGAAAAACTTGGTGGACGGTTATGCCTTAGGACCTTCCATCCTTCTCTGCCCTCAGCCCTCTGGATCCTCCTCCCTGCTGATGACTTTTGCCTACCTCCCACAGAATCCTACCCACCTCCTCCCAGGGGGTACTCACCTCTGTGTGACCCCAGATTCACTGAGAGGGGTCCGGTGTCCAGCCCGAAACATCTCCCAGCCAGCCTGGGCTATCATGGCTCCGTTGTCAATGCAGAATCTGGGAAGGAAAAGAGATATGAAGTTTGTGATCTAAGGGTAGAAAATCACAGCAGTTGGGGGGGAGGGGAGAAGTTAAGAACGGGAAAGGGCCTTTACCTCTCATCTGTGGCAAAAAGCCGGGCTCCGCGTTCCTGGCACATTGTCTCCATCATTTCCTGTAACCGCATGTTACCTACGAAGAGGGAGGGGTAGGGTTAGCTTAGTTTTAGCCATTTCTCCAGTCTAGCTGTACACCTCATGTGCACTGCCTTAGAAAGTAGGGGTTGCAGGAGGCAGGTATTGGGAAGCATAGGACAAGAAATAAAACTAGTAATTTCCCCAAAGTCTGAGAGATTTCGAGTATTAGGAGGAAGATGCACGTGGCCCAAATCAGGGAAGAGGAGCCCAGTTCAATGATACATACACCCTACACCTCCCACAATGAGGGCCTCGTGGGAGCCGCAGTGTGCCATGGCTCGCTCTGTGATCTCTACCAGCATCGCAAACACAGTTTCCTGTGGGGCAGACAAGGCGAAAACGTCAGAGGCGATCCCAGCTTGGTTCTGTCTACCACGCAAATGCTCCTCCAGCTCCAACCTTCCGACCCGCTTTTTTTACCCCACTACCTGCAGGGAGAAACAGAGATCCTCAGGAGTACACTCGCCTGTGGCCAGCATCCGCTGGGCTACATCCTATAGTTAAAGGGGAAAACAGATAAAATAATGAGTAGTGGTTCTGGGGGTGACATGAGAGCAAAAAATCAGTGCACTTGGAAGATCACTGCATTTCACCACAACTCAACTTCCCAGCACACGCCCTATGACATCTTGCCCTTTGCAGGCACTGAGCTATAAAACTAGCAGCGTTCCTTCAGGATTCAATAATTATGACTGCCTGCCTTGGCACCCCTCTACCCTGGTTAATTCTTCTCCATAGGACTTGTCACCATATGACCCTTTTTTTTTACTTTATTATTTCCCCCCCTTCTTTTTTCCTTCTTCTTTTTCCAGTTTCTGTATGTCTGCCCCCAATGAGAATGCAAGCTCCAAGTAGGCAGGGATTTTTGTTTTTTCCATCTTGTATCACTGTTGCCTTAAACAGTACCTGGCACACAGAGACGTTCAATAAATACTTGCTGAATGTATTTATTCAGCATCTAAAATGGGCCAGCACAGTGCTACATGCAGGAAACACAATGGTGAGCAAGACACTTAGGCTTCATTAAAAAGTACGGAAATGGCCATCTCCTCCCATCTCCCACACTCACCTCAATGAAAGACAAGATCCCCGAGAATGAGACGTCCATCCCCTTTACCGTGTATGGCAGCTCAACTAGCTTCTTGCCTCTATGTGGGAGTGAGTATATGATGCACTAAGCCCGTAGTCAGCTGGCTGCTCACCCTCCAAAGCCCTCCCAAACCTCATTAATGCATATGGCGCCCCACCAGTCAGCCTCCTTCCACCTTATGTCCCCTTACCGCTTTGCCATCTGTTCAATGTTGTAGCCTGGACTTGGGTCATTGGAAATCTAGCAGAAGGCAAAAGAGGATGAAGTTAGATAGCCAGGAAGCACAGAATGCTAATTTACTACCTTCTCGCTCCTTTTCCATGGCTTCCCAGAAATTCATTCACATCTTATGTTCCCCGTAGCCCCAATGGCTTACCTTCAGCACTCGAGCAAATCGATCCAGACAATTACCCACAGCGATATCGATGGTTTCCCCAAAGATGCGGTAACGACGTTCTGAATACGCAATCACCTAAGGGTGATGAGGATGTCCATGAAACCTCAAGTCTGTAAAGAGGAGCATTTGGCTTTGGGGAAGAACACAGCAGAACATCAACATGGCCACTAGCGCTTCCAATAGGCAATGGAGAAAAAGTACGTTTCCAAACCCTCAATGGGTACTTTTTATACCTCTTATCTGAGAAGACTATATATACCAAGAATTCCCAGAGCAGATTCCTCATCTACAGAAAGTAGTCTAAGTCAGGGCAGAAGCAAATTGTCATCTGGGATACATTTTTCTAGCTTGGAGGTTCCTGATATATCCTTTAAAAGCAGCCTAGACAGTGTGGACTAGCGAACAGGCTTTCCTTCTCAGAGGCAGGGAACCAGAGTTCTTCCAGAACTACCAGGATGGTGGTATTTGGTATTTGGAAACAAGAGGTAGAGTTTAAAAAACTCAGAAATTCCATATTGGGTAGACTAATGGCCTATCCAACTCAGTACTGGCAACCAACTTAGGTCTATTCTTCATACGTGACCGATTTCTAGCACAAAGAGTATTTATCACCCACTGACAAATACGCCCCATGCTTGCGACAGGGAGTGCTTCCCTCTCCCCATCTGGTGCAGCTGGGGATTTTCTTCTGCTCTGATGCAAATCTTATGCAACTGTCAAAAGGCTGGGAAGAAAAAAGTCTGCCTTTCTATTTCTGTTATCCACTCCTCCCTACCTAATCATTTTTTTTTTAATAACACTTAAGCAGGCTTCAAAAGGGAAGAGGAAAAGAAGAGAAAACTCCATCACCGTTCACCTCCATTAATTCTCGCAGGCTTCCACTGCTACTTTCCACACCCCAAGGCCCTAGTCTCGTATGACATCCTTCAGGCCTCAACCAGTTACTTGCCCTCCACTGGTTAAAGTTCCCACATCATTTTCATGGGAATACCTGTTTCATCTTTAATAACTATTTCACAAAGTGAAGTTTTAGAATATAACTTATGTACTTTCATAAGCTGAGGACAGTGACTATTTCTCACAAAAATTTCGCCAGCTGTGATGTGGGAAAGGCAGGCTGGAGTTCTTAATCCCAGCCTTAAAAGATCTTGTAAGGTATCCCAAACAACTCTGGCTTCACCTATAAATTTAAAATATCTTCTACCACTCATGGTTCTTATTTTAAAAATGATTTGTATTTTCACACTTTTAGAGTAAAAACTTCTGCATATTTGCCACCAGTAACTAAAACAAAACAGGAAGTTATTGTAAAGAAACAAACAGAATAGTGCCCCTTAGTTTTAATTGCTAAGGTTCACAGAAAAAAAAAAAAGCTCCAAAATAATAAAAATGAAAATGTCTTTTGAATACTTCAATCATTACCATTCTTTCCCTCTCTAAACTGGAAATTCCTCATCTTTATAAGCACATATATAAAAGTCATCTAATATTCTAATCATCCTGCCCAAAAATGCAATGTTACCAACTCTGTTGTGGGTTTTCTAGCATATCACATTTTAGGTTCAGATGAGTCCAGCTTTGTTCTTGCAGTTTCTGCCACTCAGACAGAACATGAAAGTGGCTGGAATAGTTCCTTAGAAATTAAGAAGAGATGATGGAGCTACCTGAGTGGTTGCTATAGAAACGGGCAAGTTCAGGAAACCTGGGAAGGCAGTGTTGCTCCTGGCCAGTCACCATGAAGAGCACTGATGACTGCATCTTAGACCGACCCTATAGGCCATGCTCTGGTGGCTGGTATTGATCACTATCCCTGCAAAGTGACAGCTACTACAGGCAAGAAGAAAATCGGCATGAGGTCAAAGATCAAGTCTTTTGTGAAAGTTTATAACTATCATCACTTCATGCCCACAAGGTACTTTGTGCATATGCCTTTGGACAAAACTGTTGTTAGCAAGGATGTCTTCAGAGACCTTGCTCTTAAACGCTCTGTACAGGCAGCCAAGGTCAAATTTGAGGAGAGACAGAAGATCAGCAAGAACAGAAGGTTCTTCCAGAACCTGTGGTTTTAGATCTGTTTTGTTTCAGTCATTAAAAATACCCCCAAGTCCCTAAGGGAACAATGAAAAGAGAAGGAATGGCGAAGTGCTCTAAATACCTGTGTATTTCCTCCACTGACATACAGCACAGTTGGGCTGGTGGCTCCAGTGATGAGACGGCCCATCTCAATGTGGCCTATACAATGGTTAACACCCAGCAATGGCTTATTCCACAACTGGGCCACAGTACGGGCCACCACAGCCACAGAAACCAGTGGAGCACCCATGCCAGGACCTAGGGGGACAGAAGTAGGAGTCAGAATCCTATAGAGATTGGGAAAAACAGAGCTGGGGGAAGCAGGGGATGTGAGAAGTGGGATGGGAGTCGTGGTGGTAGCAGAGGGAGCTGCAGGCTATTTTGACCTAGTCAGGCTCCAGGTATATTCTCCCACTGTCAAGCTCTCTCCCAGCCATACCTTTGGTGTATGCAATGCAGTCAATATCCTGAGAGGTTAATCCAGCTTCCATTAGTGCCTCTTGCAGCAGGTCCAGGATAACCGCTCGGTGGTGCCTGGCAGTATCACCTGGAAGGAATCCTAGGAGATGGACACAAGTCAGAGATCATAGGGTTTTCTATAGAAAGATAAGTAGAAGTCAAAAATAGACGTTTTAGTAGGGTAGGAAGAGTCTCTTCCACTTTCCTCATGCATCCTGTCTTCTTTTTCAGATATAGTCTTTCCAGCCTCTTCAGCTAGGCTGAAAAGGTAATGCCCTACTTCATACCCAATTCCTAGGCAGCCTTCGGGACTCAATTCAAGCGATACCAACCTCATACTTTTTGGTGATCTTCTGTGACCCCACAAACCCTATGTGTGATCACATCACTGTTCTTAACACACTATATGTTAACATGCAACAACTATAGATTCCCCATTTTAACCACAAGCGTCTCAAAGCATTGGCTTTGATATTTTATTTATCTTTGTATTTTTGGTGCCAGAAGAGTGTTAAACATACACATACACTTCTAATGAGTGACCTGTCACAATATCACCTGTTTAGGGAGGCTTTTCAGGTCCATAAGGTTTCAGGTGCCCTACCCTATATATGCAGGTGTTTGGGTGGACGGTAGGCAAGATACAACATAATTACTTACAAATAACATTTATGAAAAGTCATAATGTGTCTGGTACTTTAATTCCCAAGACTCAGTGACACAGGTATTATCCTTCCCATTTTTAAGAATAAGGAACAAAAATAGATAAACAACAAGTTTGTACTGTATAGCACAAGGAACCATATTCAACATCTTGTAATAACCTATAATGAAAAAGAATATGAAAACGAATATATGTATGTGTATGTATGACAACTATTATGCTGTACAGCAGAAACTGACACAACATTGTAACTGTTGTAGTTTTTAACTGACTATACTTCAATTAAAAAAAAAAAAAAAGAAACATAAGTCCAAAAACAAATTCTGAATATCACAAAGCCAGCTAGTCCTGTCCAGCACCTAAGCTGGGAGTCTTTACACTCCTCATTCTAGAATATTTTGGTTGCATCTACATTATACTATTTTCCATACTGTGCTGTAAAGTTCTCTTTACATGTCCCCCTCCACAGCAGGCTCAGAACTTTTACTTTTGTATCCAGCAGCCAGCTGACGGTTAGCACATGAAAGGCACTCACTAAAGGCTGAATGAACTTAGAAGATCCTGGTCCAAGTGGCTGTGACTCTTCTATCCAACAGCCTTGTGACGTTAATACTGTCAAAGAGTCGGATCGAAACTCTCTAAGGTGACATTGCGCTCCACGCCCTGGTTCACTAACTTTTACGAAGACATAAGGTGATGCTGTGCGGAGAAGCGCGCCCCAAAAATAAAACTCCTTACTCACGTACCTGTGCCCGGAGGCGTGACGTAAGTCCGCCGCGGGTTCGCCAGCACCTTGCCATCCCGCACCACTCCCACGCCAATCTTGTTAGCGCTGCCCTCAAAACCCAGCACCGCCGGCATGCCCGAGCCCGGGAGAAAACGCCTGCAGGCCTCCTAGCTACCACTGGAGTCGTGGAGCCCTCACCAGTCCGCTTTGGGAGGCAGATCGCAGAGGAGGACGAGCCCGACTGCTAGTAGCAGCGCGTACTGGGACGGACACCAAGGAACTTCCCTGGGGAGCGCTCCGCGCCGACCCCGCCCCTGTCGTCACGGCGACTCATCAAGGCCCCTTCGAGGGCCTGGTCTCTTAACTGCCAGGGACGCTGAGCCGGCAATTGCGCCTTACATTCCTATCCATTTGTCTGCTTCTCTCCCAGGGTCCATGCCAGCCTGCCCCCACTGATTTTGTTTCCTCTTGCACAGCTTTAGGATCTCAGGTCAGGATGGCAGAATGAGTCATGAATCTGGCGCACCAATAAACAGCCCGAGAACGGAGGGTTGGGTCCTTCAGTGCCCTGAAGACACAGAGAAGGGCGGGAAGGCTGAGCTTTTGGTCACGTGGTACCAAATAAGCCAATCACCAGCAGTCCTCAGCCGTGTGGTGCGCACCTCAGGTCACGTGACCATGCCAGTTACCCACGTGGGGGCACAGCGTGCTCCCTTCTTTGTGCTGGGATAAGGAGGAGCCAGGCTGCGACCCGAGCAGGTCAGTTACAGGGTTGCTGTTCTTTTGCCCATTACAGGGCCTTCTCTGGACGTCCGATCCGCAAGCCTAAATCAGGACCCTAAATTGAGTCCCTTGATTGGCTGGAGGGCAGATCTCGCGAGGAGGGTACAAGGGAGTATAAATGATCTAATCCTGAGGTGGAGGGGCTGAAAGGCCGAGGGTGCACGGAGGCGGGGAAAAGATTCAGGGATAATGTGGTTTGAAAGGCGGGACCTGGTGCGGGGGCGCCCGAGGGAGGAGTCTTCCCCTGCCTTAGCTGGTTTCACGACTTCTTTGCGTGTATAGGCAACGCGGTAAAAATACTGCTTCGGTGGGCGACTTGGAACTGGTGCAGAAAGGCGTACGTTACAGTGATGCCGAAGCGTGGGAAAAAGGGAGCGGTGGCAGAAGACGGGGAAGAGCCCAAAACTGGTAAGAGAATGAAATGGGCCCCTCTCCCTAGAGACTGCGATGGGGATGGCTATAATCTCCGCGATGAAGGGGAAGTACAGACCGACTCCATATTCTTGCAGTTTGTGAAGTCGCGGCAACTGCAGGCTCTCAGTGGGTCTCATTAACTCCGGATCAAAGTTGGATACCGCCAACTTTTATCACTATGTATTACTTATTTTATAGAACCAGAGGCCAAGAAGAGTAAGACGGGAGCAAAAAAAACCGAAAAAGAGGCAGCAGGAGAGGGAGCAGCCCTGTATGAGGACCCCCCAGATCAGAAAACCTCACCCAGTGGCAAATCAGCCACGCTCAAGATCTGTTCCTGGAACGTGGATGGGCTTCGAGCCTGGATTAAGAAGAAAGGTTTAGATGTGAGTGGAATTGAGGGAAGAGCAGGGGCTGATCTTGGCGTTTAATCGCCTTTTCCCATTTTAGCCCCCAGTACTAGGTTTAATTTTTCTCATATGTAGTTAGTTTTCTTGTGGAAAAGGTAAAAGGAGAATTTTCACCAAGTCATACCACTTGTATTTCTTAAATGCCATTCTGACAGTCCCACTGCCAGTGTCTTGTTTAAAGTTCTCATCTCTTCCCCAGCATGTCAGAAAAACCTTGATGCTGGACTTGCTCCATTGTATCTCCAGCATTTCCAACAGCCTAAAAATCTTAGTTGGCTATCCATTGCCTATAAGAAAAAAAAAAATCTCAGTGTTGCATGTAACACCCTTTCTTCCCTCCTTGCCAGTTACGTAGTTTGTAACTGTTTTAAGTATTGTACTGCTAGACTTAAACCCCTTATGCCCAGAAACTCTCACCTGTCTCTCTCTAGTACTTGGCACGTAGATTCTTCAACAAATGTCTGCTGAATTGATACTACTTTCTCTACCTTTCATTTCACAGTGGGTAAAGGAGGAAGCCCCAGATATCCTGTGCCTCCAAGAGACCAAATGTTCAGAGAACAAACTGCCACCTGAACTTCAAGAGCTGTCTGGACTACCCCATCAGTACTGGTCAGCTCCTTCAGACAAGGAAGGGTACAGTGGTGTGGGCCTACTCTCCCGCCAGTGCCCAATCAAAGTCTCCTATGGCATTGGTGAGACCCCATTGATTCCTAAAGCCCAAGCTCTTCCAAACCAATTGCTGATATCCCACTCCGGTCCCAATTCTTGATTCCTTTATTCTCTGCTTTTCCTTTTCTTAAGCTTTTTTTGGCTGTTTCATTCCTGTAGGTGAGGAGGAACATGATCAAGAAGGCCGAGTGATTGTGGCTGAATTTGATGCATTTGTGCTGGTAACAGTCTATGTACCTAATGCAGGCCGAGGTCTGGTACGCCTGGAGTACCGGCAGCGTTGGGATGAAGCCTTTCGCAAATTCCTGAAGGGTCTGGCTTCCCGCAAGCCCCTTGTGCTTTGTGGGGACCTCAATGTGGCTCATGAAGAAATTGACCTTCGAAATCCAAAGGGGAACAAAAAGAATGCTGGCTTCACTCCCCAAGAGCGTCAAGGCTTTGGGGAATTGCTGCAGGCCGTGCCACTGGCTGACAGTTTCCGGCACCTCTACCCTAATACAGCCTATGCCTACACCTTTTGGACCTACATGATGAATGCGCGATCCAAAAACGTCGGTTGGCGCCTTGATTATTTTTTGTTGTCTCACTCTTTGTTGCCTGCATTGTGTGACAGCAAGATCCGTTCCAAGGCTCTGGGCAGTGACCACTGTCCCATCACCCTCTACCTGGCACTGTGACACCTCCCCTAAATTGCTTCGAGCCTGGGAAATAAGCCCACCAAACTAGCTTTACATTTCTTAACCCCCAAACTTCTTTGAAACTGCTCTCTAGAGAAATCTGCACTGTATTTCCCTACTAAAACTACAAATCTTTTAACCAGGCTTCTAGTAAGACTTAGGTTTCCTTTCAGCCCAAGGATTTTGTGTGCGTGTAGGTTTCTTTTTCCCTCTTTTTACATCAAACAAAAACTACTGATGACTTCCTTTGAGCTGTCCATGTGAAAATAAAGAGCCATAGTTTCAGCCTTGCTGTCTTTATATTCTACCCCTTTGTGGGGCTAGAGTCCTCTCATCTTTTCACACATACAGATGAACAACTGGAAAAGGGTAGTCATGACCTTATTTATTTACAAGCACAGGATGAGTCCCTAACCTCCCCCATGACAGCAACCCTACCCAGGCAAGTAAAATACTGCGACTGGGGGGTAAAGTTGAAAGGAGGAATTGTGGGAAAGAAAGGACTAGGGGAACGTACCCCACATTAAATAGTTATATACACATCAGTTCCTGTGGTTCTGTACAGAGCAGCGGCTGACCCCACCCCCACAGGACACGGAATGGGGGGAGAGAAGACTGGGTGCTGAGACCAGAACCAGCCCCTGGTGAAGTGCAATAGCAGCAGCAAGGTCCTAACGGTGCACAAGAGGGAGGGAGACCCCCAGGGCTACCCACCCCCACCCTGCCCTGGAATGTGTAAGGGACAGGAATGGCTCTCGGGGAGCACATAGGAAGGACAAGGCTTGAACCTTGTCTTTTAGGACCCAGGTTTAGGGGCAACGTCTCCCCTACTTCACCCTAAACACAGCAACCCTTGGAGGAAAGCAGATGGCCAGCAGTGGTCTTACCTACCCTCCAAACCTAGGTGAGGGCCTGGTTCCTTCCTACCTCTCCCCAGCGAAAAGGCAGGCAGCTGCTTGGCTCCCCTTAATAGAAGCCCAGGGAGCCTTTTATGACCGCTCCCTTGATAGTGTCACTGTCCCCACCAGGGAGGGGCCAGGCACAGTCTGTGGGTCTTCGTGGGGCTCAGGAGAAGTTCTGGACGGGGTGGCTGACCTTCATACAGGCCCAATAGAGGGCCCGGCCCAAACACAGCACAGCCAACAGGATGACAAACGCCCAGGCTGCATAGATGCCTCCGTATCGCCGTGCATGCTTCCATGTGCCAAACTGACGAAGATGAGAAAGAAAGATGGGGTTACTGTTGATCTCTCACCACTTTCCAGGAGCCCTAGTGACAGTAACACAGGACTCAAGCTTCAGTTTCTGTCCCCTATCCACGTGTAGCCACCTTCGGGGACCTTTTAAATGGCCCAGTTGTTCAGCTCCCTTCCCTGAGGCAGGAACACTCCCAGACATCTGTCAGTTTTTCTTCATGTCTGACAACTGAGCCAGGATCCCTAATAACAACTCAATCTAAGCCACTTCTCCATAAGGAAGATAACTGTTTTTTACTGCGATAGTAACAATGAAGACTGTTTTATCAGTTTCCTTCAGCTTCAGCTCATCTACACATTAAAACAAGACAAATCAAACAAAAACTCCTCAGTTTCTTTCATTTCTTTTAAGGGCAGCCATTTCCCCAGTCTTAGCCTGTGGAGATGAGGCTGCAGAATGAAAGGGGTTGGGTCAAGGTTACTCACAGCAAGGCCAGTGGCAGTGACTGCCAAGAGTAAGCCAAGCAAGAAGCAGCAGATACATCTCTTTCGTGGATATCTGCGCCCAATGGATGACCTGTGGGGAGGCAAACAGAAATGGATGCTTGCAATGGCCCTGTAGCTTTGACTCCATATTACCCAATTAGCAGCTCAACGATGCCACTCTCTAATCACTCACACTTTCCTGCAGTGAGGGCAGCGGGCCAAGGTTCGGTCTGTGAACTCTGTCCACTATGGAGAAAAAAGGAGGGAGAAACCAATTAATACAAGAAGCCTGCTCATTTCAATGAGAGCCCTGGGGAGGGGAGGGTGGGAGATGGGTCCTCAGAGAACAGACTTTTTCAAGATTCATTATCACAACTCAGAAATATATTCATGATTCCTCCTCTCAGCCCCACACCCAGGGCTTCCCAATACCTCATCTTACCAGAAAAGTATTCTTGCAATGTCCACAAATGACCCTGACACCCACAGGCTGTGGTTCTGGACTCAGTGGTCCTGGATGCACAGGCCCCAGGTTGATGATTCTTTTGCTGTACAGGAGAAAAAGACTATTTTTAAGAAGTTTTTAATCCTAAGGATCCCTACAGTATCCCTTCTTCACATTCCCCACTCCCGTCTCTCTAAGTCCCTCTAATTCTCTGTACGTTTAAGGCATTCTGCTCCCTAAGCCTTCCCCAGAGAATCCTAGAGGAAGAGCACCGCTTAAACTTCAGGTCTCTAATTTCCCTTTTACCTCAGGACAATTCACCCAGCCTCTGAGACTCTCCATCTTCCTAAAGGACACTACTTGTATCTCAACCATTTTATTGCGAGATGAGAAAGATGGCTGTAACAGTCTAGAGGCACAACAGTCCTTAGGTTTTCTCCTTCTAAATGAATACTGGGCTCTCTCACCTTTACATTCTCTATAAACATTCATCCTTTTCTGGCTTTCCAATCTTCCCCACTGATGCCCTTCCCAACTTAATGCCTCTCACCAGTACGGCCGAGGGCAGGCAATCCGCTGGGAAGTCACTTTGCAGATAAGCAGGCAGTTGCAGGGGCATCGAACATATTTTTTCCCTGGGGGTGCATTCTTGATTGGCTAGAGAATAATGGGGATATCAGTAAGCAAATGTCTAATCTCAATCCCTTCCAGTTCCTCCAAAAACACCTTCTGAGGAGAGATCAGAAAGACAAGGTCTTAGCCAGGACACAGAAATCAAGGAGAAAAGGAAATGAAAGACAGAGAAATGAAATATAACTTGAGATTTGCAAATGAAAACTAGGCTTAAGTATCCAGGATAGGGTGAGGGATGGTAAACATTAGCTTTGAGGAGTGCCTCTGGGGAAATGGCTGTGTGAGACTCCTAGAACTGAAACCTGGGTTTCAGGATGAGCACTTGGCTAACGCCTGAAGGTCAGGGTCTAGAATCAAGGGATCAGAAAGAGGATCCAGGAAACAGGGCCCATTTCATAGATATGTATAACTCACAGTGGCTTCATTGCAGACGCCACATTTGACTACATGCTGATGCATCTTGCCTTCCACGTTGATGAGAGACTGGCAGACTCGGCAGGTGATCATGGGAGCACTGCCACTGTCCGGGCTGGTCAGGGGTGAGTAGGGGGGTGGGTCCTCCCCAGGCAACACGGCTGGGTGTCCCTCAGGGAACGAGGGAAATGCTGGAGAGGAAGGTAAAAAGAAGGGCTGGCCTCAATTGCAGACACCCCCACTGATGCTCCACGGGTGAGGCAACTCTTTCTGGTCCTCGACCCTTCTGACCAAGCTCGGAGGCTTCTCATAATCAGTGCTTCGGTCAGCTTCCTCAGAACCCCCTTCCATTTCCAAGCTCCGGTCGCGACTGCGGAGGGAAGGAAGCCTCACCGGGTCACAGGTGCACCAGCTCGGCACCTGGCGCTTGGGCCCCGCCTCCGCCCTCGGCCCCGCCCCCTCCGCCTCTCAGCGTACCCCTGGGAACACCTCGGACCCGCCCCGGCTTACCCTGGGGCTGGGCATGTTTACCGGCTCCGTAAGGTGGTGCGGAGGGGGTCAGGCCTCCCCCGGGCCCAGCCCCAGTCCCGCCCGGCCCCACTAATCCGTTGCCGCCGGCGCCACCGTCGATGGGCTCGGAGAGCAGCGGAGATCGCTCTCCATCTGCCGCCATGGCCTCCACCGCCGCCTCCTGCTTCGGCAAAGGATCCGGCTCCTTTCGCCGCTGCCGTCGCCGCAGCCACCGCCGCCACCGCCACCGCCGCTACCGGGTCCCCAGAGCGCCTGCGCGCCGCGCGCCCAGCTCGCCCCGCAACCAGTGGCCTGCCCCGCCCCGTTCCGCCCCGCAGCACGTGATAGGCTAGCCCCGCCCCCGTGCTATTATTCGCCGAGATAAACCAATTTCTGGTCCTGTGAAGGCAGCTCTTATTCTCCATTGGGGAACGTCGTGCTAACGTCAACTGTCACATGACCTTCAGGAGGCCGCTGGGCCTGCAAAAACCGCACGTGACAAGAAGTTCTTTGAGCCATTGGAAGCGTGGCCCATCGCGCTACCTCCAGACCAGGAGGTGGGGCAGGGCTGCTTCAGCTCACGGGTCACGTGTTTCAGGAAGCCGCTCATCCTCTGTTCAGCGCCCAGAGTGGGCGCATAATTATTGCTGCTCATTGATCCAAAGACACCACTAAAAGACTTATCTCCTTTTTGGTGGTTATAATTGGCCTCCCATTGGCTGGAGGTTTCCCTTCCCTGGTCCTGCGATGATTTGGAGTGCAACTTTATTGGCCCGAACTTAGCGCCAGAACCCGGGGGCGTGGCTCAAGAAGCGGCAGTGAAAGAGTGCGGGAGTTTGAGATGTTTTATGCACCAAGAGGAGGAATGGTGGGCATCAGTTAGCCACCCTTATCAAAGGAATAACTGTAAAAAGTTAGAGTGAAGACGTGCCAGGAGGATGGATTAAATTCTGGAGTCATTTCTGGAACAGGACACAAGATTGGCTTCTCCAGGAAGCTTCCTTGCAGACTCCACCCTCCCACCGCCCTTGATTAAATTTTGAAATTATCTTTCTATGAGTCTGTCTCAATCACTACAAGGAGTTCTCGTCGTTTTGCTCAGTTTTGTGACCCCTAGTTCTAAACATACCTGCACGCTAAGAGTTTTTTTGACTGAGTTGATTAAGTCCAAGGATACACAAATAAATCCGCTTGGCAGGTGAGACAGTCCTTAGACTTGTCTCAACGTTGCCCTCAGCCTCAGTCTCGTGACTGCTAATGGACGTTATTCTGACAGGTACTGGAAAAGACCTTAAGCAGCTCAGACGTTTAAACATACAGCCAATCCACCTATTCACTCTCCTGTTCATCCATATTCATCCATGTTCAACTTGAATAGCAGATAAGACTGCTTTCCAAATCTACCCAGGTGCTGTACTAAATGGGTACCCAGACTGAGATGACATGAATAGGGGCCCCATAGCTGAAAGGAACTTTTTTGCTATTTCAACAGTGTTGGGTGTTTCAGGGTAGAGTAGGGCAAACAGTCATGATGATTATGGCATGACTTCGGAGGATTTCCTTAGTCCTGTAAGTCCTGTAAGTGTAGGGTGAGTAGATTATTCTGGGTGGATAATAGAGTAAAAGTGAGTCACCTTGAGGAGACCTTTGTTTTACAGAGCTACTGAAGTAATTTCCTTTAGTTAAGCAAGTACAGGAAGGAAAGGGCCTCACTGTTGTAGAAGGGAGTACCCAGAGGTTGAAGGAAGATAGTTTCAGCTCATGATCTTGGGAAATATCTGACTGCTACAAATGCGATCATTTTAGCTCAGTTCTACTAAATGTAAGGTCTCCTTGACTGAGAATAATGCTAAGATGGCTTCCTTTTCCTGAAGAGCCCCTCAGATGAAGGTTCTACCTTACCCCTTCCTAGAAGCCAAAGCAGAACCCCAAAGGTCTATCAGTAACCTCTGATACCCAGTCTTTGGGGACAGTGCCCCCACTAGTCTTCTCCAACCTGTGGAGAACACGTAGTCTTTATAGGAGCCTGAACCACACTTGGGTTTTCCCCATATGATAACCCAAATTATGACTGCCTTACATCTGGGAGGTGACAAGGAATTGAAAAAACAACTCTGAGGACCATGATTAGCTTAACTAGAAGCCTCTCCACTGAGCCTAACATTGAGGAAAGTGCAGCTTGCTCTAAATATTTAATAATAAAGAAAATGCTGCTTTCCTAGCACTTGGGGCTGTTACTGGGGCTGGAGACTTCACCCGGGTCCTGATTTTCAGACACAGCTTTCCCGCAGACATAGTTAGGACCCAGAGACACTTAAGAACTTAGGAACCTCTAGATACAAAATGGGGAAGTGGTTGTATCTCTACACGGGTGCAGTCTGTTGCTCTTTCTGCTGTCTCTGGCACGCAGATGCTCAAGTGTTTCCTCTGGGGGCGAGCAGGGTTCATTATTTGCACCTTGGTTACACATACATTCCAAAACCTGTTCTTTTGTGACTCTCCCCACCCTTGCCAAAACCCTATTTGATGTCATTTCAATCTAGTTTTATCCTTGTAAAAATGTAGGAGAGATGGAGAGTTGGACCAAGGACCCTAGAGGAATGAATGAGTAGAATAGTTTATTTTTATTTTCACTAGTTTAGACTCTTGGTGATATTTTCATTATAGCTTAAATATGAGAAAGTGTGGCTAAAGAAGTAAATGAAGAAGTAAATGTTAGCTAATAGGAAGAGTATCCTCTCTAACTGATACATGAGGCACCGAAGGCAAGTTATGATGGCATAGTCCCTGAATATGATCTGTTATAGATCCCTTTTTATTGGGGTGGGGAGAGATAATTAGGCTTATTTATTTATTTACTCAATTACTTTTTTGGAGGAGATACTAGGAATTGAACCCAGGACCTTGTGCATGCTAAGCATGCGCTATACCACTTGAGCTATACCTTCCTGCTCAGATCCCTTTTAATGCCAGACTAGCCTCTGCCCATATAGGTGTGAGATGGGGTTAAGGGAAGTACAGTCGCTCTCTAAGTGCTCTCGTATGAAACTACCTTACAATAAATTCCTTTGGGACTTGAATTCCCTTCGAAGGAGCCATTACTTATGCTGTAAATGGGCCCATCACCAACTCTCTACAGTTCCCAGCACAGTTCTTTAGAACACTAGGATCAATAAATTCTGTCTCACCCTCAGTGGCATTGGTAGTGGTCTGGTAGTGGTCAGAAGATTCATAGCCAGAGAGAGAGGTAATTTGTGAGAAGGGCCATAGAAGAGGTAGGTGAGTATCCTATCCACATGAAGGAGAGGAATAACTCTTCTGGCTTTCTGTTATCTATTGCTGTGTAATGAACAACATCCAAACAAAATGATGTGTTTTTCCCTCATGATTCTGCGGGTTGGCTGAACAGTTCTTTTGCTGGTCTCACCTGGGCTCCTTCGTGAGCGGACAGTCAGAGGTGACTGAAAACAACTGAAAGATCCAAGATGGCCTCCTTCACATGTCTGGCAGTTGTACGTGCTGGATGGGCTGGGCTTCTTCATAGCATGGTGGTACTTAGGGTGATGGTCCAAGAGAGTGAAAGGAGAAGCTGCAAGGCAATTTTTAGGCCTAGACTCCAGCACTAGAACAACCTCATTCCTACCACATTCTAGGTCATAGCAAGTCATAAGTCCTGCCCAGATTCAAGGTGTGTGGGAATGGACTTCAATTCTTGATGGGAGGAGCTGCAAAATATTATAGCCATGCTTTCAACCTACTGCAAATGGTAGAATTTCAACAGTCATCTATAAACATTTGTAATATATCTACTCTTTGTGAAAGATACTCCTTAAAAAACTTAGAGTCTGGGTAGGGAGACATAATGATGTGAAAATTCACAGTATAAACTATCAACGTTAGTAAACTTTTATTACATGGAAAAAGTGTCATCACTAGAAATTCATGATGCAACACATGCTTCATAGGAAATGAATTAAATAGTGTAATACAAGTTCAAGGAAAGAAGAAATCACTTCTAGCTAGAGCAGCCAGAGAAAACTTTAAAAATATAAGAGATTATTATATTACCATGCATGAATAACTTGAATTTGAGCTCTATCCTGAGTAGGTCAGTAGGCAAAAAAATGCAAAAGGTAATGATAATAATATTTGTAATTTGCTCACAGTTAACAAAGCACTTTTATATCCATATTCAGTTGATTTCAAAACTCACTGTGGTGGGGAGGGTAATAGCTCAGTGGTAGAGCGCATGCTTAGCATGCAGGAGGTTCTGGGTTCAATCCCCAGTACCTCCATCACTTAAAAAAAAAAACCCACTATGATATGGACAGGGAAGGCAGGACTATTTTTGTTTTGCAGATTTGGAAATAGAGGCTCTGTGAGCTAGAGTCACTTAAGCTAAGTAAGAGAAATGGGACTGAAAGTCCAGGCCTTCTGACTCATAGTTTAATACTTTCACACTCACATCTTCTGCTAGGCAGACTGGAAAGGGCAGAAGTGCAGAGGTGGCAGAATATATGGTATCTGGGATGGAGCCCTTTATGCTCAATGCCTGGCATACAGAAGTTGCTTGATAAGTGGCTAATTAATCGATGAATTAATGTAAGACTCATCTTGAGGTAAATTTGTGTACTGAGCAGTATTGTCAGCTGCAGTCCCAAGCAGGCTGGAAATTCAGCTGGGACACTCCAGTGTGGCTGACATCAGTTGTTTATGGCTGGCATTGATTCTGATTGGTTGGTATCAGGACTCTACAGGTAGTTAAGTTCAATATTACCCCTGCATCAGGTATCTTAGTTATGGGTTGGGGTCTTCTCACTCAGACTGAGAAAAATCAGGCTATGGAGGTATGTTAGTTTGCTAAGATTGCCATAATAAAATAGCACATACTGGGTGGCTTAAACAACAGAAATTTATTTTCTCACAGTTCTGGAGCCTTGAAGCCCAAGATCAAGGTGTCAGCAGGCTTCTCTCCTTGGTTTGCAGATATTTGCCTTCTCCACTGTGTTCTCATGTGGCCTTTTCTCTGGGCGCACACATCCCTGCTGTCTCTTCCTCTTCTTATAAGAACACCAGTCATTGAATTAGGACCCCTCATGACCACATTTAACCTTATTACCTCTTTAAAGGCCCTGTCTCCAAATATAGTCATATTGGGGTTAAGGGGTTAGGGCTTCCACAAACGCATTTTGAGATAGTCTGTAAGAGTCCATAACAGATGGATATAAAGAAATAAACTGCAAAAATTTGGAAGAGTTTTTTCTTCAAGCTTCCAGCCAAGTGGTAATGACCACACTGCGTAGATGTCAGGGAACGGGGCTGGAAACGTCTGCCTGGCTCCTGTGCTCCAGTGTCTCGATTTGATTTCCCTTTTCCGCGTAGCCTATTTCTCCTTTACCCTTTCCTGAAGTGGTAGTTTACCACCAGTGTGAAAACAACACCATCCCTTAGTCCATTTCTGGGGTGAAGAATGTTTTTGGTAATATGTAGCGTGAGTTAAGCAAGATGAAGGGTGGCGGGATGGGGTGGGTGTTGATGGTGTTGGATGGAGTGTGGTCTGGTTTTATGGGAATATTTGATTATTTCTGTTTATCACTCTGTACCTTTGTTCCTTCTGTTCCATGTCTTTCCTGTGCTCCAGTGCTTTGCCCCTTCCTTTGGGGTCTAGTCAGCTTCCCTTTCTGGGAATTCAGTGTTAGGTCAGTGTATGTATCTTCAGTCTGTTCCTGTGCTGAGTGAGGCACAGATAGGGATCTCCTACAGAGAAAAGAAATGAAAGTGGTCCTTTAAACAGGGGAAAAGACTAAACTAAAATAATATTTAAAATGTCAAAAATTGGAGAAAGTGGGAAGTCAAAGATTCTGGGTGGTAGTGGGGTAGGTATTTAAATAGAACATCTATCTTGTGACCTAGAGAGAATAAGAAATCTCTGTCGAGAGGGAAGGAATGAAATAGGTTCCTCGCTGAAAAGAACCCTAAGAGGCTGAGCCTGCTTCTGTGAATGTTGACCTTAGGAGTCACTATCTGGAGATGCCTTCCCAGTCCATAAGCATATCAGTTTCCTTGATATTGAGTGTGGAAGATGGGTGTGTTACGAGTGTGTGCCTGGACATGGGAGTCCCTTGGAACTTGAATACAGAGTGATAAGATAGAAGAGAGGGTAATAAGGCAGTAATGAGCTACAATCACTCTAGAGTTGATGTAAAAGTACAGCATAAAACATAGTTCCAGCTTTTTAAAATGTAGATACAGGGTAGCAGTGACTAGATAAGATAAGAACAGTGCTGTGCAATAGCCCTTTCTGTAATGATTGAAATGTTTCTGTGCTATGCAATATGGTAAGCACTAGCCACATGTGGCTATTGAGCAGTTGAATTGAACTTTAATTTTATTTCATCATAATTTTATTAAGTTTAAATGGCCACATTTGACAAGTGGCTGCTGTTGTAAACAATGCAGGATTAAAGTTGGTGTTGATGGGCTGGGTGTACCTCTAGTTTTTGTTCTGATCCAATTCCTAGTTAGGTGGGTCTAAAGAGATCAAAAAGAGACAATGGGGGATAATATTAATAGCCAACATTTACTGTGTGCTTACTATAATTCCAGGTACTTATCTAAACACTTAACTGGCCTTTTATATAATCCTTCCAACAATAGTAAGTACTATTATTACACCATTTTACAGATAAGAAAACCAAGACATAGTAAGAATTCTACTTGCCTTGGATCACTCAGCTGGTAGGTAAAGGGTGGAGATGGAATTCATTCACAGGTGGTTTGATTAGAGTCATTTATGTTACACAGATTCAGGAATGAGGTGGCATGGAGTATCTGGGGCCACAGTTCCCAAACTCTGTGCCAAGGTGCAGATTCATGGGGGTACGATGGGATATTTAAAAATTTTAAGGGAAATACAACAATATTCAACATCTCTTGTATACTATGTGAACTGCTAGCCCAAGGTAATTCACAATTTGAATGTTGATTGTGCAACAATAATATCTTTGCAAAGCTGGGTTTTAGGGGGTGCCTCTGATAAAAAAGTAAGCACGGTGTGAAAATTAGCAGGACACAGGAAATGAGGGTAGCAGTGCAGGATTCCAAGGTTTGAGAAGTTGTAAAGTGCCCAATAGGCACACACATTCCATTAGTAGCTAATCATGGTTATTTAAGAAAAAAAATATTATTTATTTCAACTTGTCTATATTTTTTTCCCAAATGGTTACTAGGTTGTTAGGCACCAACTACCTTAGAAGCAAAACTCTTAGGTATTTCTTCTGACCTAGGGATGCTGTGAAAAAATTGCTGAGGTCCTAAGTGCCCTATAAATTGAGAAACTGGAAAACTCTGGAGTGTTGAAAACAGATCAAAATGGAGTATGGGGACTTGGCCTGAAATGGCCTAAAGATAAATAATAGACATTTAATGGACATTTCATAGATTTGACCATTAAGTGTTCGCTGTATACCAGTGTTCACGGTGCCCCAGATACATGTTCCCAGAATGCCTGAATCTGTAACCTTAAAGGTCAAACAAACAAACAAACAACAAACAAAACCTGTGAAGACAGCAGTAAGAGATGTAAACAAACTAAGGTTAGTGGTAGGATGCAACCTGGAGCCTGGGCCCTCCTGTGGGATAGACCACAAGATAAAGACGTGGTGTGAGGAGGCCTACTGGGCTTCATAGGGTAGATTCCTCACCTGGCCATTGGTGAATCTGAGATTAAAGAGACTGGGGATCCAAATGATTGTGCAGAAGCTTGGTTGCTGAACTTGAATTCAGAATAAATTATGTTATATAGTTCTGAAGGTTATATCACCCTGGCCAAGATGTGGTCTGGTAAACTGTCCTTGCCTTTCATATAACAGTACATTTCTTTGGTGCCCAGAAAGTATACATACTGCAGACTCTTCCCCAAATGACACTGAAGAAACACTACAGAAGACTGAGCCTGTCCCCCAGTTTTCCTTTTGTAAGTATATTGCAGATTATTTTCTTTTGGTTTACATATACTTACTTTAGACAGAATCAATTAAAATTAATTGCTTAAGTTTGCAGTTTCTTAGATGTAATCATATCCTAATTTTGTTTTTTGTATAAACTGGATTGGATTTGGGGTGTTTAAAAAGAATCTTTAAGCTGTCAAATATTGATAGATCAACCTTAGGCTGATTTTTTACTTATGACTGAACTTAACATTCAAAATCATGCTTTCAAGGTTTCAATTGTAGAGAGTCACATCACCAAGGTGAAACTTTTATTTTTATTTATGTATTTTTTTTTGGTTGGGAGAGATAATTTGGTTCATTTATTCTTAGAGGAGATGCTGGGGATTGAACCCAGGACCTCATGCATTCTAAGCATGTACTCTACCACTTGAGCTATATACCCCTCCAAAACTTTATTTTTACATCACCCTATTGTTACCTTTGCTAAAATTACTGGATGAATAAGGATAATAATAATAGTAATAAACAAATAACCATTCATTTGGCACTGAGCTCAGTTCTTTATATATATTATTTTTGCCTTTACATACATTGTCATTACTCTTATGTCCTTAACACTAGAACAGTTCTGGTATACAGTTAATGCTCAATAAGTATTTGTTACATGAATGAGACAGAAGCAGGGCTGGGAAACAGTGACTTGGGACACGGTGATGGTATAACAATAAGCAGGAAATGTTAGAGTTTAGGAGAGTGGAAAGGGGTGGAGGATTCTAATATCTAAGCAAAGACCATTGATTTGTGATTGTATGTGAACTTGGTTGAACTTGTAAAAGTGAAGGCAGGAAATAGCTGTCTTACAAAGACATTATATCATGTAGTTCTGTTACAGAAATTTTCATTTGGAGGAAGAGTCCTTCTCTAGTTATTTGAATTGCTTGGATCCAGTATTGTGTAAATCAAGGGACTGTCCGTCTGTAACACAAAGGATTGTTTCCCTATCCCATCCCCACCCTATCCTCCCCATCCTTTCCCAGTCTGTGTGGGGGATATAGGAATTTGTGTGTGTGTGTGTGTATGAGTTTTCCAGTAAAACTTTTATTTTACCAAAACAGGCTGTGGGCTGGTTTTGGCTTACTGTTGGAACACTACCCAATAATACTCACATTCTCCAACATTTGAACATTTGCTATAGACTATAATACTTTGTAAATACTATTAACTTTATTTATTTAGATATCCATATACAGTTTTTTAAGATATCCATAATAATAAGTAAAGAATACATGGAAGTATTTTATGAATATCATATAATTCGGGGAATTCCCATTTCTCATTTCCAAATCCCAAAGCTTAATATCTATAGAGAGTTTGGAAACACCTGGAGAAGGGGATTTGCTGCATCCTTGTGCAAGGATCCGGGAATTCTCGCCGGAGAAGAACTTTTTCTTCTCCCCACCTGGAGAGAAGATTTAGACCCGGATATGTTCTCCCAAATCCTGTAACCTCCAGATCGTCGTTCTTGCTAGGTTCGACCCTGTTTCCTTTGTCCTGGAAGCAACTCAGACACAGGCTCACTTAATTTTATTCTGGGGTTGCGCGACCTAAGGTTTAATATGTTCTCTTTTTAAATCTCTCACGATTTGCTGTAGGCACAACCAGAAATTGGGCTGCAGTTAGATGGTTCGGGAGCTCTCCTCCCGACTTCTAGCCCTTTTCCCTCACAGGTTTCCGCGCTGGAAACTCCGGTCCTACTGTAAGCAATGAGTGCCGAGGCCAAACGCTGGATGCTCCCCTCCTCCCCCTACCCCCGGGGGTAGGGTGGGGCGCGAGAAAGGTAAAGCAGCTGGGAAGAACTCGGATTAGATTTACAGTTTAGCCTGGGGCAATTGAGTCAGGGCACGTCACCATGGAGATGGGCCGGCTGCGTACTCTCCTGCCATTGGCTGGGGACTCCGGCGCTGGCGGTATATAAGCCAGCGCGGTGAGAACAGTGCGCTAACTGTGTGGACTGCACCGGGTAACAGCGGCTGAGCTCAGCTGAACAGATCTTAGCTGAGAAGGGCAAACTCTTCGAAAGGGCGTCGGCGGGACAATGGAGATCGGGTGAGGCGGGCACCAGGCCCAGGGAACCCTGGGGGCCCCTGGGGAGGGGAAATGGTTGTCTTCGAGACCAGGAAACCCAGCATTCTGGGCCTCCAGGGGGTCGGGAGGGAGAGCGAGTGCCCGGGAGATGCAGAGAGGCCCGGCTCGGAGCCTAGTGTCAGGGGCAAGGCGACAGAGCCGTGGGGCGGCCAGCGCTGGCAGGGGCGCGCGCGGGAATCCAGCAAAGTGGCGCCACCTGATCAGGAAGGGGACAGATTAGTAGAGCGTAGTCCGCTAGTAAAAGGAGCCGGGGTGTGTGTGTGTGTGCGCGCGCGCGCGTGTGCGTGCCAACGCGCACGTTTATGTGTGAGTGTAGAGGGAGCATACTCACCCCCACCCCCACCCCCACAGGAAGAGGTCTTCTCAACCCATGTGCTCATCACGGATTCCTATTCTAGAGTCTATGTAAAGCCGCGTGATACTTTTGTGCCCGTATTTAGGATTCCGCCTTCAGAAGAGAGATTGCTTACCTCCCTTACCAACACCTCTCTTCCATCCAAGTTAGAGGTCCAATTAAGTTGGGGATGGAGTCTCCTAGGAGAGAAGGAAATTCTTTTTCGTTGATCTGGGCAACAGACACTGCCTTGTTCCCTCACCCCATCTTGGAAAGCTCATTTCTGCTTTGGTCCTGGAACTCCTAGCCTAAATCTCCAGCATTAGGGATCACAGTGGTTTTGGGATGCCCAGGGACTGAGAAAGTTCTTGGGAGACTGATGGCCAATGAGGGTAAGCTGTGGCCAGAGGTGCTGGGTGGCCAGAGCTTCACACTTCTTTCATTTACTTTGCACCTCTTGGGGATGCTGTTTGATTAACTTTTACCATCTCACTGCTTCTCTCTTCATCATCCAGTGACCTCAGTTCTATTTCCCCCACCTCATCCCTTACCTAGCTACTTCCCAGAGGGTAGCCTGGTGTACTGTAGTCATCTGGTTTCAAAGACACTGCTTTTGAGGAAAAAGGCTTCCTCTGGAAGCTTGGTTAATTGTATTCAGCTCTGTCACACCTTAGTTCCCCCCACCCACGCTTGGTTTTTCCAGATAGGTGTGACAGAACTGGGCTGGAATTGTGAGAAAAAATCCCAGCTGATTCTTGGGGATATCTGGCTTCTGAGTAAATGTAAGTCTTTAGGTCTCTGAAGGGCAAAGATCCTTGGCCCTTGGTAAAGAGAAGGAAAGATAGGAAAAGGCAAGGAGGAAAACACAAGCGGGGGGAAAAGTCGGGGAAAAGGCTCAAGTGCTGTGGACCTGAACCATGATTTATGGAGTCAAAGGTCTTCCAAGCTCGTGAGCAAGTTTTTAATTCATTTTCTAACTGAGCCTATAGGATTGGTGAGGTCGATTACATTCCCTTGCTTTATACTTGAGGAAAGAATTTGAAGCACAAGTTACTTTTCTAAAAAGACAAAATTGGGACTAGAATCCAGGTTGAGTTCTGCTTCCTGCTAGACCAGAAATTGTGAATTTATGAATCAGAGTTACCTGAGGACAAAGAATATGAAAATGAATACACACACACATAAATGAATCACTATGCTGTATACCAAAAATTAACACAATGTTGTAAACCGACTATACTTCAATTAAAAAAAAAAAATTACCTGAGGCACACCTTCTGTAAGGACTGGAGATTCCAGGCCTCTCTCCAGAATTATCCATCTGCAGGGGTGGGCTCCAGAGTCTATTTTTCACACACTGCTGCTGAGAAACATGGGCAGTCAGTTCTGCTCCAGCCACTGACACCCAGAGTAGTGGCCTGGGTTTTTGCTTTTTTTGTGCAGTAACTTGTTTAGAATGTAGTCTTGAATACCCCTTGCAATTCCATATGATAAGGATCTGTGTGGGTCCAGGGAATCACAGAATTAAGGATACTGGGGAACTAACTGGCACATAGACCTCTACTAGGAATGTTCATATGGCTTTTTTGTGTGTGTGTGTCAATCAAAACATTTATTAGCCCTTATTATTTGTCTGACTGCTGGAGGGTAAGGGTCCAAAAGGAAATTAGGTTTATCTCTACCCTCAGGGTAATTAATTACATTTTGAGTGTTTCTAGCAGATAGGTAGGGTACTAAGGAGGATTGTATTGGGTCTGTCCCTCCCTAAAGAAGGTCTTAATTCCATTTTGAGTGTACTTCTTATCTTTCATCCTCTGGCCCAGCCCTTTAACAGTCCTTGATGTGATTATTTCACTGTACTTCTCTGTAGACTATAAGCCCTTTCTCTCTAAATCTTTGTCACAGGAGACATATTCATCCTGCCAGTAGCAAAACTGGGGTTGGGGCTGGTGGTGGAAACATAAGCATCGTTAACTTGCCAGGCTCTGGAATGAGGCAGGAGTTTTGCGTCAGACTTTCAGAAAGAGGAGTAGCGGGTAGGTTAGCTTAGAGTGGCTTCTTCTGAGAGAGAAGAGCCTCCTTTTGGGCAGCTCCTTGGCCAGCTTCTCGGTCCCCTGTCTCCTTGATACCCCTGCCAGCCTTTCTACACTGAAGGTCATTAGTTTATGATGCCCTTGGGATGGGAGTGAAACTTACCTTGATTTTCCTTTTTTCCCCCCCTAGATTCACATATGAAGATTATCAGACCACTGCCAAATGGCTTCTGTCTCACACCAAGCACCGACCTCAAGTGGCAGTGATCTGTGGTTCTGGGTTAGGAGGTCTGACTGATAGATTAACTCAGACCCAGATCTTTGACTACAAGGAGATACCAAACTTTCCTAGAAGTACAGGTACTGGCAAGGGGGAGGAGGGATGGGACTGAGGGATATTGATGGGATTCTACTGGGGGGATATTGCTTCTACAGCTGCCTACTTCTGGTTATCCTCTGTAGCATTTGACTAGAGACAACTCTTGTAAGAGAAGGGAAACCCCACCAAGATTCAGAATGACTTTAGAGGGAAAATCCCCTGGTAGAAATTTTGTAACAGACAGGGCATGTGTGTGTCCAAGGTACTAAATGATGCCATATTTCCTATGCCTTAATGACTCAACTCCTTAAGCTCTGAAGTACTTCCCCCACACCTTCTTTCCCCACACATGCCATGGTCACCACATCCTCATAAACCCGTCTCATTTCTTTTATTCCATAGCTTAAGTGGAAAAAGCAGTGCCTGTAACCTCCCAGGACAAAATCAGACCTCTCCTATGTGTTCCTGCCATTCCCAGTCTTCCCAGCTCTAGCTCCAGACCTGGGAGAAAGCACACACTGGTCACAGCAACAAATGAACACGTGTTGACTGCCATGTTCTCGCAGACAAATACCCAGATAATACGTGAATACACAAGACCTGATTCTCACTGGCCCTTTGGAGGGGGACAGGCACCCTCTGCACAGTGCAGTTCTGTGGGACCTGAGAACAGTATACCCAGCATCCTCACAGCAGCCTAAAGCTCTAAGGCAAGGCTTAGAAAAGGGACGGTGAAACAGGGACAAGTGAAGGGCAAGGGTAGTTTATTTGGTTTACTTATTAATTTCTCGGATAACTAACTTCCCTTGGCTTATTCATTAATTTTCCAAGTTTCTACCTTCCTTCCTCTTTTCCCTGGAGAGCTAAGACTTTGAACAGGTATTTTCCCCAAACCCCTTGGAGCAAGACTGGGAGACTAGAGCAGGCAGGAGGGAATGGGGGTTGGAGAAGGCAATATTAAAAAGAAAGAAGGGAGAGCAAAGTTTTCTAAGGGAGATAGTAGGGACATTGGCTCCACCTGCCACTCCTACCCCCAGTGAGAAGGGCACTGCACCAAGTGATAAGTGGATTAATTTTTTTAAAACTTTATCAACTAATTTTTTTATACTCCATTTGGGTTTTCTTAACTGTGTCCCCCCCTGCTCTATCACTGGTATTTTTTTTTTTTTTATATAAGCTCCTCAACCTCTGAGTATCCCTCAGCTCTCCTTGGTTTTGGTCCCTCTCCCAGACCATCCATTCCCTGAGGGATAGGTTGGCCATGTCCATTAAAGGAGAAATGCCAGATAAGGGAAATGGTAGTAATGGTTACTGTGTCTGTATGAGGAGTTATCTTTGCACTCCCATGCCCCTGCATGCCCCATTGAGGGCTTGTATTCCCACAGGACTGTTTTGTGGGTCAAAAAGGAGGAGATTTGTATGGGTCTGACATCAGCCCCTTTCTCCCTTGTCTGTAACTTCTTTAGGAAGCTTCAATATACCATGAGCTCCCTTTCAGGAGTGAGGAGGAGGCATATAGTTTCATTAGGGTAATGAATACAAATACACATGTTGAGAATTTTGGAAAAGAAGCCTATAATTATAACACTCACTGCATTCATTATTACCCATTTACTTTTTACTCATTTTTATTCTCTTGCAGTGTGGCTTTCTCATTCTTTTGACATTTCTTTAAAAAGAAATTGATGTATGTTTACATTGAACATCCTTACCCCCATAGCTCTAATCTCAGGATGTACTTACGTGTAAGTTTTATGATTAATTTCTGTCTCCCCATCAGACTTAAACTTTCTGAGAGTGGAGATGATAATGTTTTCTTTTGGTTAATGACACCCTCACATGTTGAGCACTGTGAGTTGGCTGATGGGAGGTGCTCAGTGGATATGCATTGTATGAAAGCATCATTCCATTCATTTCCTTTCCTTTTTTGTATAGTGCCAGGTCATGCTGGTCGACTGGTGTTTGGGTTCTTGAATGGCAGAGCCTGTGTGATGATGCAGGGCAGGTTCCACCTGTATGAAGGCTACCCACTCTGGAAGGTAAATCGGGGGCACAAGCCTGGCTGGGTCTGCAAGAAGGGAAAGAGAGCTCTCCATCTTATTTTATTACCTACCTACTTGGGCAAGGTAGATTTTTGGTTCCCTCCTTTCTCTTCTTTCATGATGTAGGTCACGCTCATCTGCAGGAGTTGACTGATGAAATTTTAAAGAACACTCTCTGATCTTTTATCTTTTGCCTCTAAGGTGACATTCCCTGTGAGGGTTTTCCAGCTTCTGGGTGTGGACACCCTAATGGTCACTAATGCAGCTGGAGGGCTCAACCCCAAGTTTGAAGTTGGAGATATCATGTTGATCCGCGATCACATCAACCTACCTGGTCTCTGTGGTGAGAACCCTCTCCGAGGGCCCAATGAGGAAAGGTACCTATCCAGCTCCTTTGTGTATAAATGGGTTGGCTTTAAGGACTTGTCTGCGAGCGAGGAGAGAGCTCACTGTAATCCATTAATCTTGGATAATCCATCCTGTGCCCTAGGTTTGGAGTTCGTTTCCCTGCGATGTCTGATGCGTACGACCGGGATATGAGGCGGAAGGCTCACAGTACCTGGAAACAAATGGGGGAGCAGAGAGAGTTACAGGAAGGCACCTATGTGATGGTGGCGGGCCCCAGCTTTGAGACTGTGGCAGAGTGTCGTCTGCTGCAGAAGCTGGGGGCGGATGCCGTTGGTGAGAAGGGGAACTTGGCTGGAGGCTTGAAGAGGGAGGGTTCTGGTAACAAAGGATAGGAAGGAGTAAAAGATAGTAAATTGAAAGACGATCTGACTTAAGGGAGGACTGAATTAAACTGACTTTAAATGAGGTGGGGGGTTTGGTGTGTTGTAACATCGATGCACCATCCAGCACCAAGGGCTTTAACCACTGTAATGCTGATGACCTTTCTATGATTTGATGACTGTTTCTAAAGATTATTCTAACAAATATCTTTATAGCTACTTTCTGTACCCCTGGCTGGAAAATAGAACTGCATTATTAGAACTGACTTTAGTATGACCACAAACATAGAGAAATAAAGTATTGCAATGGTAATATTTATAAAAATATGTTAAGACCCTCCAAGGCCCACCTCTCTAAGGCAACAGAACAACCTGACCTCGAGAATGATTTAGCTGCTTTGGGTGTTTTTTTGAGATGTGAAATTGTCAATGAAGTGATGAGTGGAGGTGAGGCTAATGGGTGAGGAAAAGAGTCATCTGCAGATCCTGACGATTGGTTTCCTTCCTTCTCCACGTCAGGCATGAGCACAGTACCAGAAGTGATCGTCGCAAGGCACTGCGGACTGCGGGTCTTTGGTTTCTCCCTCATCACGAACAAGGCCATCTTAGATTATGAAAACCAGGAGAAGGCTAATCACGAGGAAGTCCTAGAGGCCGGGAAACAAGCGGCACAGAAACTGGAACAGTTTGTCTCCATTCTTGTGGCCAGTATTCCGCTGCCTGGCAAGGCCAGTTAACTGGCCCTGGAGTGGTCTGGCCTCTCTCTTATGGGAGCCAAGAAACTGCTACCTACTTCAGCCTCTTTCTGGGGTCACGTGCCTCTGCCTTGAGGTGGTGGCAGAAAGAAGAGGAGGCTCCCCATTCGTCACCTTCCCTACTTCTCTCCCAGCAGAACTTTCTAGTGCTGGGTCTTCTTTTGCTCAGTTGTCATCTCAAATAATTTCCACCCCTATTTGTCCACATGAGCTGGAGCCCAAGCCCTACCACACACTTGGGGACACGCCCAGGATTTGACTTGAGCCGTTGAACTCTGCGCAGTAACTACTACTAGCTCTTCGGAAATGAACCTCTCACATTCCTGGGGGCTCGGTTCTGCCTCCCCAAAGCACTGGAGACCACACAAGGGACAGCCCATTCCTTTTGGATGTTTATACTTAACATATTTGTAGAATAAAAAGAAAGATGAAATAATTTCTTCATTTTTGTGTAATCTGGAGTAAGGCTGGGGCACCGATTAAGGTTAGAATGAAAGGCTGTGGGACCCCATGTCCTGCTTGACTGACTGCTTCTCAGACAGCTGAGAGCTGAGATAAGGAAGTATGTGGTGCAGGACAGAATGAAGGAAAGGCAAAAAGGAGGAAGAGAAAGTGTTAGAAGATAAGGGAGGAAGGGCTAACTTCTGGCACCTGATGGCCACATCCCCCCACCGCAGACCCGTCTTGCCCCTGTCCCTTTGCTTTGCAGTCATTTCCCCCGCTGGCTACTCTCCTTCAGGGATATCTGAATTTGTACGCTGGTCTCAGTTTCTGTTCCATAGCTGCACTTTCTTGTTAAGCCCTAGTTATATTTCCTGTTGGTTTCCTTCAGTCCCCTACTTCAACGTCTGACATGATTAAGGGTAGCCACATACTCCTTCCCTCCATCCTGACAGTGCAGCAGCAAATAGCCCTTCCTCTGCTGCCACCACTCCACGGCCAATTAGTCCTGCCAGCCCCAGACAACCCATGGAGTCCACTCTTACTCGGCTTCTTCTCTTGGAGCACCTCCTTCCCTCACTGCTTTCTTCCTGGGCTCTAGTCTATCTCTTCGCTGTGCTTGGTCAGAACCTCCCCGTGATGTGTGTCCAGGCATTGCCGTTTGTTGGCTCACTGCTCTGTTTGTGCTTATCAACTTGCATTCAGCTGGCTGGCATGTTTGAAAACCATACTACCCTCCCAGGCCTATTTGCCTTCTGACAAAGCTGGATGAGCCTCTAAGAGTGGTTAACATTTCAGTTAGTGGCAGCATTATAAAGAAGAGGCATTTTGAAGGAAAGCTTTTGACAACTCTTTCAAATCATCCTTTGGTAACTGGCCTACTTAGCTGAGCCCAGCACAAAGAAAGAGCATCCTGGTGTGGCCCTGTAACTAACCACACTTCCTTTCATCAGTTCTTTGTACCTTCACCCGCCTCTAAAACCCTGCTTGACAATCTGTTAGCATCTGTCATTTGTCTGAGAGAGCTGGTGTAGAAGGGAGGATGGTGTCCTTTAGAAATGTACACAACTGTAACTTGTCCATTTAATGAGGTGGCTTACAGACATTTTTAATTCATTTTTTATTGATGTACAATATTATATGTTACAGGTGTACAATATAGTGATTCACAATTTGAGATGTTTCTTTTTAATCAGGTTATTGAGTATCTCTGTATAACACTCCTAGCTACAAAAACATTAAAATTGAGAATATGAAAACAGTCTTTTCCTCTCAAGTGCCCTACAATCTAAAGAGATACACATTTGTAAAGCTAGTAACTGTTAATATAAGGTGGTATAAAATAGGTATGGGTCACATATTTTGTGAGCCCAAAGGACAAACTGCATACACGGGACTGTGAGGATTGGTTATGGCGAGAAAGGTTGTTTAACTTTGAGCTTAGTCTTAAAGGATGAAAAGGAAGAAGATTTCCTATCAGTGAGCCAAAGCACAGGGATGTGAAAAGCACTAAGCATGTCCGTGGGTCATTTTCACAACAGGTATGACTAGAGCAGAAGACATGAGTACATAGCAGATGGGTATTTGGAAGTTAGATGAGGGCTGCGTTTGGTGCTTGGCTTTCTTACCCCTGATCTGCCTCTGGTGAGATGGATCAGGAACCAGAAAGGTGCCACCTGAAAAATATGTCCCAGAGAGACTTGAGTGGAAAATTTAAGGGCATTTCTAGCTATTGAGGTATAAAAGGTGTCATGTATTTCATTATAGAATACTAGATTCATGAAGAAATTTATGCATTTGATGTCCTGATTCAAGAGTCTAAAAAAACCTCTATACAAGTATATATTACTGAATTCATGTTAGGGCGTTAAATATACAGCCATGGTAACAGAACAAAGTTGCATTTTTTTTTTACTTTATTTAATTGAAGTACAGTTGATTAACAATGTAGTGTTAGTTTCTGGTGTACAGCATAGTGATTCAAGTATACATATACATGTATATTTTTCATATTCTTTTTCATTACAGATTATTACAAGATATTGAATATAGTTCCCTATGCTATACAGTAGGACCTTGTTTATCTATTTTTAAATTTTTTTTTAAATTGGCGTATAGTTGATTTACAATGCTGTATTACAAAATTGTATATTCTTTAGTACAAACTAAACTATGACAGGGAAATTAGCTACAGGCAAGTAATAGTCATTTAATTGTAGGTAATAATTATTAATTATAAATTAACTAGAATTCTAGTTTCAAGGGGGTATGAATTTTATTGCATGTGAATTATATCTCAGTAAAGCTGTTTTTTTTAAAAACTTGAAAACACTTTGTGTTCGTTTTTTTTCTCTTTTCATGTGTTGTATTGTCATTGTTTAGAAAAATTGCTTTTGAAAGAGGAATACAATAATGTGTGAGAAGTAGTATATGCTTAAGTGCCAATGATAACATGAACTGCAGAGGATGGGGAGTGGGAAAGGGACAGGCAGGACTTGAGTTAGGCTTTACAGGCAAGATGGGTGAAGAGGATGTGGCTGAAGGTGCTTCATGCAGGCAAATTCAGGAGTCTCTGAACAGACTGGAATAGCTAAATTGAAGAAATCATGAATGGGAGCACTTGGAGATAAGGTGGAGAGGGGTTAGATTGTTTCCGGTTCTGACTTCAGGCTGAGAAGTAAGAACCTTATTTTCTAGGCACGTGGTCAGCCATTTAAGGCTTTTAAACTAAGGACTGATTGGTGGAAATCACACTGCAGTGTTTTGATGGATTGAAGCCTAATTAGAAGCAGAGAGATTTGCTTTGATGGTAGAATTAATTTCCCCTCAAATTAGCTGTGTAGAATAGTATAATTGGTGGTGTGAAGTATTTTATTTTTAATCAAGTTGAGGTCTTTTGTAGTGTTTGAAAGAAAATGCTGTTATAAAATAAAACATAAAGGTAAGAATGTAAGCAATTTAGAAATGAAAATATACACTTAAGTTAGTTTTCTCTCTTTCTTTAGATTAAAATTTTGAATAGGTGATATCATCACATAGTTAAAAAATTAGGCAACGTAAAATGTATACAGTGAAAAATTTCACGTTAATTCTATCTTCCATCTGCCCTTCCAACCCCACCCCACTAGGAGCCACTTTTATTAGCTTCTTGTGCATTCTTTCAGGTTTTATAAAAATACAAATAAATTAAAAAATACATATCTTAATTTTTTTTCTCCTATTATTATACACAGAAGTTAGCATGTTATACATACCGTTTGGCACCTGGCTCCTTTATTTTGTTTTAATATATCTTGGAGATGTTTTCACATTAGCAAACTAGTGTGCTGACTTAATGAAAGAGGTCAATGCTGTCAAGGATCCTTGACATCCTCACATTTTTTAGCAGGAAAGGAAGAATCTGGTCTTTTTCTTTTTCTTTTCGGTTATTTCCCATCCTGTTTGTTGATTGCTACTAGAAATAGAGACAAATAGATAATGCCACCTGCTGCCCCTTTAAAACAAGAAGGTGAGGGAGAATGTGCCTTGCATCTAAACTTGATTTGGCTCAGGTTTGCATTGCTCTTTTCCTTGTAAATAAGCCTCTGCTTTTCATAATTGTACTTCGTTTCTAAGGGACATCTTTTGAATAAACACTTACTGTCTGCCTTGTTTTTCTGTTACTGTAAATTTGGATTTTAATAAAAATGGAAAATTCCCTGCCTTTAATCTTTTTTTCCAGATTTTTAGCTTTGGCTTAAATTAGATTTGATATTGTTTGGGATTAATCTGCCTTTGTTCTCTTGTTTTGGGGTCACAGAATCCCCACCCCTCCATTTGGTTTTTCACTTTTCACTTTCATTCTGAGTTTGTTCTTTTAGGAGGCTTACTTTATCTCACTCGCCAATCTCTTTCTCCTGTTCTCTTTTCTTTCTCTCTTTTATTCATTTTTAATGCCATTTTGCTTGTCACCTATTTGATTTTAGCCTTAGTCTTTCCTTTTCTTTGTTTATTATATTTATATTATTTTTTAATGGGGTACTAGGGATTGAACCCAGGACTTGGTGCATGCTAAGCATGCACTCTACCACTTGACCTGTTTCCCTCCCCCAATCTTTCCTTTTCCTGTTTTATTTTGAGCTGTCTCTACTTGAGATCTGGCTAGAATTTTATAATAAAAGATTAGTAGCAACACAGCACTACATTACGTGTGGGTTGACGTGTTCTAGTTCTATCAAGTGTTCTTTTTGCCCATCAAAGATTGTCTAAAGTTAATTCCAGTTCACAATATTAATCCCCACCGCTACTTCCAACTCTTAGTATATAGCTACTACCATCGTTAGCATCCCACCCACTCCATTAAACAAAATATAAAAAGAATTTAATTGCCATTAGGGAATAAAGTTGATACTTGGCAAAATGGCTATTTTTGATACGCTTGTTTTGGAGGTGGGAAGTTTCTGACTCTGGACTTGACAGGCCTGCAAAGCCTCTGAAGTGCAAGATTATGAATTTCGGGGGGGAAGGAGAAAGTCATTAGGTTTCCTTGGATGTTTACTCTGCCAACTCACCCTCCTCCCTCACAAATGGGTAGGAACCACTAGCCTTTAAAAAAGCAAGCATGGAATTAGGGTAAGAGTACTTATGGATATTTTCTGCCAATCTGCCATTCTTTATGGGTGTCCAGCTTCTAAAATATTTCCCACTTACTGACTCGTTACTTCAGGATAGCTCTGTGGTTGGTCTAAAGGCTTGTTAGCAGGACTCCCAAAGATCTAGAAAACTGATTCCTGGTATGGTTACACAATACTGGGTTTAGGAATGTTCTCAGACCAGAATGTCTTAGCCAGGAGAGTCTGACGGAGGTGACTTAGAGAACCAAAATGTACCCAGCGATAGTATAATAGTGTATTGTATAAACTTAGACACATAAGGTTCTCCCACCGGAGGGGCTCTGGGCATATGCACACTTGCTAACATTCACACTGACTTACAGGTAGGCTAGACCGAGAACTACTGTTTTATTTCCATAGAGTCTAATATGACTTGTACACTTGAAATGGGTGAATTTTATGACATGTGAAATACACCTCAGTAAGGCCATTAAAAGAAAAAGAGAAAGTAATAAAGAAGCAAGTGATTTCAAACAGGGTAGTGATACAGAAAAGAATGGGGCATAAGAGGTTGGCCATGTCCCAGGTCTCAGACCAGTCCCTGGGATGCACCCCATCAAGTGAGGGTCCTTGGCTTCACGCAGAAAAGAATTCAAGAGTGAGACGCAATTGAGTAAGAAGTAGATGTGTTCAGAGAGATGCGCACCCCATGGATAGTGCGGGCTGTCTCAGAAGGCAAGAGAGACACTGACGATGAGGTGCAGCGTTAAGTTTTTATGGGCTCAGTAATTTCATATGCTAATGAGTAGGAGGGTTATTCCAACTACTTTGGGGAAGGAGGTGGGATTCCCAGGAATTGGGCCACTGCCCACTTTTTGACATTTTATGGTCAGTCTCGAAACTGTCATGGCACCTGTGGGAGTGCCATTTACCATACTAGTATATTACAATGAGGGTATAATAAAGCTCAAGGTGTACTGCAAGTCAAATCTCCCACCATCTTGGGCCTCCAGGTCTACTGGGAGTTGTTTTTCACCATCTTGGTGCTAATTTGTGTTGTTATTCCTTTAATGGCTGTGCCGTGTCCCCTTCCCTCCTGTCTCTTTAGTGCAGGAAAGGCTTCCCTCAGGAGCTGGCATTTGAATAGATGCCTGAATAAACAAAGGAGTGGGGAGTGGATTAAGGAACAGCGTTCAAGCAGAAGGTGCAACTAGCATAAAGGTTCTGAGGGAACTTGGCAATTTAGCAACAGCAAGAAGGCCAATGTTATTGTTACTGAACACAAGTTTGTGTGCCCAGCGCAGCGAGGCCAAACAAACTGAGATGGAGTCTGGATCAGAGAAAGGTTTACAGCAAGACCACAAGGAGAATGAGTGGCTGGTACTCAAAAGACCCAAACTCCCCAGCGGTTTTTGGGGAGAAGTTTTTAATAGGCAAAATTTGGAGTGAGGGCTACAGGGTGTGTGACTTTCTTCTCATTGGTTGGTGGTGAGATAACAGGGCTGTGTTCCAGGAATCTTGTGCTCAGCTACCAACTTCCAACTGGGAGGGCCCTTAGTTCCTGCAAAAGAACTCAAAGATATTGTTATGTATATTCTTTGAGGAGGAACCAGGACCTGCAGTATTGTTTATTGATTGCCCCTTTTTTGTTTCTGCATTCCTTTACTTCGCTGATTAGCAACTGTTTGAATCTGCTCTTTGGTACTCAGGAAGGTCTAGAGGCTAAAGCCTTTTTCTTGCAAATAAGAAGCAGGGAACACAGAAAGGCTTTTGTATCCTGGAGTGCCCCACAGAGACCTGCTTGGTTTCATTATTAGAAGGAAAAAAGCGAATAGTGGTGGGAAACAAGATTGGAGATGTGGACAGGTGTTGTAGGTCATGGTAAGAAGTCTGGATTTTTATTTTGTTGTTATTTATATAAAATGAGACTAATGAAAGGATTTTAAACTGATTTACCTGAAAAAAAATGCAAACATATCACTGCCTGCTTTGTAGAAAATCCATGGCAAAAATGGAAGGAGGGAGATCAAACAAGACACCATTGTGGTAGACCAGGTGAAAAGTTAGTTTTGCATCAGTGGTAGTGATGGAAGCGTAAGACGAGGTCAGATTCTGGAGATATTTTGAAGATAGAGCAGGCAGGACTTGCTGACATACTGGAAATAGGGTATGAGAAAAAGAGAAATTAAGAATCGTTTCTAAGTTCTTGCCCTGATAGATTCGGTGAATGGAGCTGCCATTTACTGAGATGAGACCTTAAGGGGGAACAGTTTTGGTGGATAACCAAGAGTTTTGTTTCTATAGCTGAGAAGTTTCAAAAGTCCAGACCTCCAGGTGGGCATGTGGGGTATGCAACTGGATAAGTGATTCTGGAATCAAAGAGAGAAAATTTAAGCCAGATATACAAATTTGGAAGTCATTAGCATATAGATGGCATTAAAGCAAGTGATCTAAATGATATCATCTAGGGGAAAGAAATAAGGATGGAGGGAAGGATCCAGCAAAGGAGCTTGAGAATGACCCATTAGTGAGATGGGAGGAAATCAGAGAGTAGGATGTCTTGGAGGGCAAGCAAAGAAAACAGTTAAGGTCACTGCTTATCTTGACAAGTAGTCTTACTGGAGCAACAAGAATGACAACTTGATTGGAGTGGACACCAGAAAGGGTGAGAGACGAGGAAGTAGAGACAGCATGTACAAACAACTCCTTAAAAATTTTTTTGTTATATAGGGGAGTGGTGCCTGGAGGAAAGATGTGGGGTCAAGGAAAGAGGCTTAAAAAAGTATTTTAATGATGGGAGACATCTTGAAATAGAACTCAACTGAGACTTGCGTATGACATGAGGGAGAAGACATGATGGCTTTTACTACTGACTGGGCGTTAAATAGGACCTTTGGTTATTATTTTTTTCTTTAATTGATTATTGATGCAGCACCTTATGATTTGCTTACAGTACAGTTACAACTGTGCCGTGCAGTAGGGACTCTTGATAATGAGAAGAAATGGGTCCACACTGATAGCTTTGGCTTTGACTTAGGTGTCCATAAGAGGGCAGCAGAGAAAGAGCTGTGCAAGGTGGTCCCTGCAGGGTAATGACTCTGTTACACACTCTTCAAAGATATTAGAGGGAACACAGCCTTTCCTTCCCAGGACCTCTGCTAAAAATCCAGCTTAGAGACCCCAAAACCTCCAGACTTTGGGACATTCTCTAGTGATGTGGTCAGGCTTTGAGATCTGGAGATAAGGAAGCAATTAGAAAGCTGACTAAATGTGGAGGAATGACTAGTACAGAGGGAGGTTGCAGCTATTCTGTTGATGCATTTTTTAAAAGAATGAGACCACTGTTATTACAAAGAGACTGATTCCCCTGGAGTAATCACTGCCACAATCGTTCCAAAAGACCCATTGATGCTGAATCCCAAAGGGGGAAAAGAAAAGGCCAAATAGGGAAGGACCTAATCTATAATAAGAGGAAGTCACTTCTGAGATTGGAACTTTAATGTGAATAACCACAGAACATAACCTGTACAGAGTACTTTACAATCTACAAAAGACTTTGTCCTTTTTAGTTTTGATTTTATGGAGACTTTTGGGTAAGTATCATTAATGCTATTCTCATTTTCATTTTCAGAAGAATAAAGAGAGGTTTAGAGAAAGGTCACCTGACTTTTTCACCATCACACAGCAAAGGAATGACTAAGCCAGGACTCAAATTCGTGACTTTTGTCTCCTTGTCTTTGAGTCTACAGAGAATGATGTGGGTGGATGATGCGGTTGGGAAAGACATCACATGTTTAGGCTGAATATGAAAGGTTTGATGGAGTTACACTTGGTAGCAAATTGGAGATGAAACAGAATAGTGAAAAACTATGTTCTGTCATTTTAAAGGGTTGTTGACGTAAAAGAAGAATTACATATATTGTATGCAACTTTGGAAAGTTAAGACTTGACAGGGAGACAGATTCCACTTTTTGTGAAAAGCTCCACAAAAAAGAAATTATTGAGTTACATTTTTCTTTTTAAGTGGAGGTACTGGGGATAGAACCCAGGACCTTATACATGCTAAGTATGTGCTCTACCACTGAGCTATACCCGCCCAGTCCCCTGTGGAAGCAGGGGCTAGATGAATATCAGACAAAACTACAGAGAAATCTTTGATCTTACAATCTCTAAAATCCTATTCAAATCAAGTAGACTTGTTTGCAAAAGGCTAAATAACAATGGTACACTTCCCTAACACTTCAAATCAAGTAGCTTGAAACATTAAGAGTTGTTTGCAAAAAACCTGAATAACAATGTTCCACTTCTGCAACACTTAAGTTATGTGGAAGGAAGGTGAGATGTTTCTCTGTCCTTTCTTGTTGCAATAATTATATGTTTGAGCACGTCCTTCTCTGCTTGGTCCGCTGCAGGGTAGGAAGTGAGGAGTTGGGAGGCTAGGTCTGGAAGAGTTGAGAGCCATGACTAATCCCAGAAAAAAATGAAAGCAATTCACCACTTCATCAGACAGGGAAGAGCATCCCGTTAACCTAGTAACTGAGAAATCTTTAGCAGCACACCTCGGGGGATTCACCAGGAGACTGAAGTAGTGACTCCAAGAGAATCAGCGAAGGAAGGGTTACACAGGAACTTTGGGGAAGGAGTGATTTATGCGCAGAAGCCTTGCCCAGAGGGGTAGTCAGTGGTGAAGAAAGCCATTTGTTCTGGGAGAACAGTTTAGAGGGAGTTAAGTTTCATGTGGAAAAGTTTATGAGGAAAGTGTGTGGGGAAGAGAGATATGGGAGATATGGGGCTAACGACATGCATGAAAGCACTTGTTGAGAAATGTGGTTTGTAGGGGGCTTGCTTTGCTGGGGCTGTGAGGAGGGCAGGTGTTTGGTGCAGAGAGAAGCCATAGGGGCAGGAGGAAGGGTCCTTGCTGTGGCTTTTTAAAAAAGATACGGATATAAACATTTTAAAATTGAAATAAAAACCGTATGGGATTATAAAAACAATACCTGTTAATGTAGAACAATTAAGCTATGTAAAGAACAACAACAACAAAACCCTTATATCTCCGTATCTCCTAAGCCAAGATAAACACTATTATCAGTTTGGTGTATTTACTATGGATTAAAAAATTATTTATTTATTTGTTTTTATTACAGTAAAATATACATAAAACTTGGCCATTTTAACCATCAGTACGCTTTTTTTTAGCATTTTTTTCTTTTTTAAAAATGTTTATTTTTTATTGAAGTATGGTTGATTTACAACAGTTTCAGCTGTACAGCAAAGCAGTTCAGTTATATATATACATGCGTGTATTTTCAGATTCTTTATAGCTTATTACAAGAAATTGAATGTAGTTCCCTGTGCTATATAGTAGGTCCTTGTTTATCTGTTTTATGTATAGTCGTGTGTATCTGTTAATCCCAGACTCCTTAATTTATCCCTCCCCCACTTTTGGGGAAACTTTTAATGTCCATTTTCTCCTCAACTTTTTATTTTAGAAATCTTCAAACCTATAGAAAAGTGGAAAGAATAGTGTAATGAACACCAGTATACCTTCCACTTAATTCAAACATTTAGCCACATATACACTTCCTTCTTTTCCCCTGAACCATTTGAAAGTAAACTGTTGCAGACATCGTGTCAGTTCACTTTTAAATTCATCAGCCTGCATCTCTAAGAACAAGGACATTCTCCTAGCTAACAACATAACCATCATTTCCCCTAAGGCCAACATTTATACTTACCAAAGATTCTAAAAGCTTTCCCTCTTCTTATTTCTCTCTTGACTAAAGAAAAAGCACAACCAACATAACCTAAAAGTCGAGAATTTTGTTTTATTTGGCAGACTTCTGAGAACCGAAGCCCAGGAGACAGCCCCTTAGATAGCTTGAGGGGCTGTTCCGAAGAGGTAAAGGAAGAGCCAGGGTATGTGGGAGTTTTTGCAACAAAAACCAGGTAGTTGGAACATCAGAAGAGTACTGTTAACTAAAGAAAACTAGACATCTGAAATTAATGAATTTAGGGCTTAACTCTGTATGGGAGGATACAAGAGTCTGGGCTTACTGAACTAATTCCTTTGATATGCACCTTAATTATCTAGGGTCAGTATTCTGTTCTTTCCCTTCCTGAGTCTCCTTAGGGGGCACCACTGGGGGTGGCTGTATTGGCTGATGGCTTGATGGCCGCAACATCCTTTGTTTACTGATGTGGCAGGTGACATTCTTAGTCCATTTTTGAAGGCAGAACTTATCCGGTCAGCTAGGTCAAAGCACCTGTATACTGAGGGAGGTAAGAAAGAACTTACTGAACTTGCTGAACCTATGCAAATAGTTATATTGCCATGAAAAGTAAGGAGACGTGGTAAATGTATGGGTCAAATGTGTGGGTCAGTGGGGATCAAATATCATTTAAAAATGTTTATTTCAGTTAAAAAAAGCAGAGTCTAGTAATTTGTTATGGATTATAGAGAGAAGAAAGAAAAAAGAAGAAAGAAAAACATCTTTAAATATTCATAATAAAACATTAAAACAACATTAACATTAAGATGGAACATTAAAACAATATTCCTAGCAAATAACCACAAATGTTCCTCATTACTCCATTCAGCTTTATGCAAATAATTCTTGTTCTGCTGGATCTTGAGTCAGCAATCTCAGAAGCTGTTTACTTTTTGACTAAAAGGAGTTCTCAAAATCTTGACTCAGTCCACTGGTTTGGTATGAAAGATGTCTAAGTGATGTTTATTCAAAAGCCTGTACAGTTACCCCTTGGTATCCTCAGAGGATTGGTTCCAGGGCCCCCGTGAATATAAAAATTTGGAGATGCTCAAGTCCCTTGTATGCAAAAAATGCCACAGTAGAGTTGGCTTTCTGTATTTGTGGATTCTGCATCGGAGATACAGAGGGTACACTATATTTAAGAGTTTATGCTTTCGAGGGTCGATGGCTTGAAGTATCTGGTACAGTCCTTTTTCATGAGGCTGTGAGACTGTCCTTTTCCTTAACTTAAAAATACAAATTCAGGCCTGTAGTTTATAGGGGAGCCTGCAGGCAAACATTAGAGTAAAACAAAAACTATCTGTAGGTGACAGAGCCTTAAAGTGCCTCTGGTTAATTTATGTCTGATAATTTTCAAATGTGAAAGGTTGTGAAGGCCCCCAATAAGAATAGTGCAAATTACAGGGAAATCTGTTTGCTTCTTCGGCATGCAAAACCAAATAGTAAAAATGATAAAGTCATTTAAAAATTTTTCTAGACAGAATGTCTCTAAAGATAATTGTTAATTGTTAAGCCTATTTCAAAGAAGTCAGTGAATGTTATGCTGCTGGACAAAATTGAATGAACATAATTTTTATGGAGGATACAACCCATAGTGTCAGTGAGCCGGCATCCTTCCTAGCAGAGGTGTAGGCTGTGAAGGGACAGAGAACTTGGATAGATGGAATTGGGGGCAGCTCCTTCTTTAGACTTTGTTGGCTCCGGAAGTTCCTATTGCATTGGAGTAGGGTGGTTGTGGTCAGTTTCATTGATCACATGCTATTAACAAAACTCCTCCAACATGACAAAAGCTGCCAAATTCACTCAGTTAGAAAGAACAAGACACAGTGCAAAAACTCCTCCGGATGGTCATCTGCCTAATGGACCCAGGGCTACGCAGGACCTGAACAGGTAAAAGCCCCAATCAGGAGAACTGTAGTCATTAGAGAGGGGATAAAAGAATCAGAAGAGTGAAAGACCTGACAGAGGTTAGAAGGGTTGGATTCTCAGATTGTGAGCCAGTCTGTGTATCACATTTTACAAAGATGAATTGTTATGATCCTTAATAATAACTGAAAATATCCATCTTATATATATGCAAGGTTGTTTTTGGCATCAGTGGTAACTGATTGTTCTCTAGATCCTTGAGTAAATGACTTCAACCGGAACAGACTATCAGGGGCAAGGCAGATAGTATAAGAGAAGGAACAATCCGTGGGAGTCAGGAGATGGAGTCTCATTCCTGTTCTGCCACCCACTATCTATGTGGCTTTAATTTTATTGCAAAACAGGAGAAATAATTCTAGTTCTTCTTATTTGGTGGAGAAGTTGTAAGAATCACATGAGGTCATTTCTGTGGAAGTGAACTAAAATACAAAGCCATCTATTTAGGTCCTCAGAAAGCTGAAACACCACCTTTGCATGGATTGGAAGAAAAGCCCCTTCCTCTGGGGAACATCAGCTCTATGTCCGTTTGTACAGTTTGCTGAACAGAGCACAGATTAGGTTTCACTCTCTACTTGTCCCCTTGGCTGGCTACTCTTGAAGGGAGTATAAACTTCGGAACTGTTTCTGTAAGAACTACGCCACATAGTATCATAAGGAACCATTCTTTAGCAAGATATTTGCCGAATACCCTTAGTAGGCTGGACCCTGTTGTGTTTGGTGGGGCAGGGTAAACTGATGCTAAACTCTGCAGACAACTGGGCACTCTGGGATCCTAACGGAGGAGTCAGTGTTTAGACATAATAATTGTGTCCATCTCCTCCCAATCCTGGACTTTTGTGTATCTGGAGGGCATGTGAATGACAAAAACCCTGGGGAAAAAAGCTAATGGCATATTTGGGACCCAAGCAGAGTTGGATTCCTTATTAGTAAAATGCTGTTCAGCATTCTTTCCTTTTTTTTGTTTCCATGTCTCCCATTCTAAGAAACTCCTCACAGCCCGACAGCTTCCAGCCCCAGGCTGACCTGAATTCTTATAGCCAGGCAACTGTCACTAAGCGGTAGCACTCACTACTGTAGAATGTGGGAGTAGTTCCCCTGTTCGCAGTGTAGCAAGACTGATTCTTTTAAACCCGTGGATCTCAGCCATGTCACCAGATCCAATCTTTTACAGCAAACATGTTGTATGTCCCTTTTACTATCCTGAAGTGTAATTCATAGATTAAAAATAACACATTTACATTCGTAAAATCAGCCAATCCATCTTCAGAGTCTGAGCACCCAGAATCATTGCTCTAACAATTCTTTCCTTTTTCTCCTCCCTTATTGGTTTTTCCTCTCTGCTAAGTCTTTTTTATTTTTTTTTACCTCCAACTTTATTGAGATATGATTGACTTATAACATTGTGCAAATTTAAGATGTACAATGTGCCAAGTCTTATTAAAAAGAGGACCAGTTTTCATTTCTCAACACCTTGAGTTGGTCTTTATTTTAATAAACAATAACAATAAACAAGCTGTTATTTTTCCCATCTTAATAAAACAAAACAAAACAAAAAACGAAGTAAAAACCAAGCTTCTCTTGACACTCAGTCTTCTCCAGATGTAAATCTCCAGCTCAGGCAGACTCTTTTGAACTCCGAACTAGGTTCAACTGTTATTAGGCATCTCAACGTGTAATTTTAATAGACACTTAGCATTAACACAGGGTTGGGTGGGATGGGAGGATACTGTAAGGATGTACACCAAAATGTGAATGACAGTCTTGATGAGGATCTTGTGTGTGTTTCTCTATGTCATTATGTAAAACTTCTAGGGTGAGCATTAACACTTAAAAAAACTTTTTAATTTTGCATTTTGCAATAGTTATTGATTCAAAGATAGAACACAGAGATCTCATGTACTCTTCACTTGGTTTCCCCTAGTAATTACATATTACCTAACTATAGTAGAATATTAAAACCATAATTTGCATGTGTGTGTGTGTGTGCGCAGTTCTGTATCATTTTATTTCATGTGTAGATTCATGTAACCACTGCAATCAAGATACAGAACTATCACATCACTATAAAGACATCCTTTGTCTCTCTTTATAGTCACACCTGTATCCTTATCCCTACCACCCTAACCCCCAGCAAACACTACTATGTTCTTTGTGTTATATAAACGGAATCATACAGTAATGTATATTATTTTGATATTTTTATTATTTGATATTATTATTTGATATCATTATTTTTGATATTATTATTTTTGATATTATTGATATTTGATATTATTTTTTTTTCACTCAGAATAATGCCTTTGAGATCCGTTCAGGTTGTCATGTATATAGGTTATTTCACAGGATGCAACAGTTGCTTCAGCCCTTTGCTTGTTGAAAAATAATCGAGCTGTTTCCAGTTTTTCACTAGTAAGAATAAATCTGCTGTGAACATTCATGTATAGGTTTTGGTGTGGACGTACATTTTCGTTTTTCTGGGATAAATGCCCAGGAATGTAATTGGTAGGTTGTATAATTGTATGTTTAATATTTTAAGAATCTGCCAAACTATTTTCCAGCATGACTGTATCATTTTACGTTCCCACCGGCCATGTTATGAGAGATCCAGTTCCTCTGCATTCTTATCAGGGTTTGGTATTATCACTATTTTTTAATTTTAGCCATTCTGGTAGAAATGTAGTGATACCTCTCTCCTGCAGGTCTGGAGTTCTTTCTCTGCAGTCCTGTCCCCTCTGGTGCTCTGCTGTGAACTCTAGTTGCCTTGGTTCGCTTAGACTCCCAGTTCCATCTCCTTAACTCAGAGAGACCAGACCCTGAGCAGGCTCCCCGCCTTCTGTGTGCCATGTGGCCTAGACCCTCTCCACAGGGAGTAAGCTGAGGGAGGAAGCTCATCTCCTTTGTTTCCCATCTCTCAGTGATCACTGCCCTTCATTGCCTGTTGTCCAAAGTTTTGAAAATCTTTTGTTTCATATAACTTGCTCATTTTTCTAGGAATTTCAGGCAAAATCCAATCATTGCTATCCCATTTTGACCACCAGTGGAAGTCCATACTAAGATTAATTTACAGTGAGAAATAGTGCTTATACTTAGAATCTAGATCTTAGATGGATTCATTGTCAATTTTGTGATCGGAGTATCCGTTTGGTCCCTAGCTCTAGCTCTCTCTCTGTCTAACCCACCTCCTATCTACCTATCTAGCATAAATTTTGCTTAACTAAAGTCAGGAGTTCTAACATCAGAACTGTCATTACTTATCTGTAGCATCTGAGACATTAACTTTTTGGAGTCACTTTCTTTATTTGTGATGTGAATCATCAGTCTACATGAGCCTCAATTCCTTGAGATTCTAGGATATTGGTTGACTTCTTCTAGGAAAAGCAGTGAGTAATGTTGGTAGCTGCAGTCCTTGGTATGCTATTTTTTAAAAAATTGAAGTATAGTTGATATAGAATATTATATGTTATAAGTATACAACATAGTGATTCACAATTTTTAAAGGTTATACTCCATTTATAGTTATAAAATATTAGCTATATTCCCTGTGTTGTATAGTATATCCTTGTAGTTTATTTTATACATAATAGTTTGTATCTCTTAATTCCCTACCCCTATACTGCCCCTCCCCTGTTCTCTCTCTCCATTGGTGACCACTAGTTTGTTCTCTACATCTGTGAGTCTGTTTCTTTTTTATTATATTCTAGTTTTTTTTTTAATGATTTATTTTTAATTTTTTTAGGGGGTAGGTAATTAGGTTTATTTAGTTATTATTTTTAGTGGAGGTACAGGGATTGAACCCAGGACCATGTGTGTGCTAAGAATGCACTTTACCACTGAGCAATACCCTCCTCCCCCTTTTTTATTTTTAGATTCTATATATAAGTGATATCACTTAGTATGCTATTTCTAAATTATTTTTTAAATTACTCTTTATTTTGGGGAGGGAGGTAATTAGGTTTACTTATTTGTTTATTTTTAGAGGCGGTACTGGGGATTGAACCCAGGACCTTGTGTATGCTAAGCATGCTGTCTACCACTTGATAGTATGCTATTTCTAAATAAGAAAATAGCACTGATCAGGTAATAAGCTGGTGTTGGTAATTGCTATGTAACATCAATAACAATAGCTGTACATTTATCCTTTTACATGCAGTGTGTTATGTAATATTCACAACATCCTGATGAAGTAAGAGCTGCTATTATGCAAATTTAGAAGATAAGAAAACTATAGCCTAGAAAAAGAAAAAACAAATAAAAACCTGCCCAGTCTAAAGGTTATACTTAGACCTCAGACATAGGTCCTTCCTTCATATTTAATCAAGGATTAATTTCAAACAATCTCTAACAGTAAACAATTATAAAGAAGCGGGTGGTGCCTATAGTGGCTATATTGTCCCTGCTGACTTCGGACAGCTACTGGGTTCAGTGGAAGCTTCTTTACTCCGCCTTCACGTTGCACATAGGTCTCGCCAGAGGGAATGGGCAGAGTGGACACCAAAGAGGAATAGCACAGGCAGATTGTGAGGGTGAAATGCAGTACATGCCCACATGAAGTAAGTGCTCATAGCCAATAATGATTAGTTGTTGTCATTATTATTGTAAATTATTGACATCAGCACTGTAAAAGTTCAGCCTGATAGACTTTGCAGAAGCGGTTCCTAGGTCACCACTTGAAAACTCCTGCCTGAATGACAAAGCAAATCATCCTTCCAAAGGCCCCTGTTTATGTCTAGGGAGGGTTTTCAATAATCTCCAGAGAGCTTTAAAAATACTCTCTCATGATGTCACTATCAGCTAAGCAAGTGATTAGAATCAGCGTTAGACTCTGGGCTTTTCTCACACAGGCTATGGGGACTCATAGTGATGGGGCTGCTTCGGATGTTCTCTTATCTAGGGCTAAATTACCGGGTTATCAGCTGGGAGCTGGAAAAAGGGAGTGGAGAGTGGAAGGCTGGAATAGGCTTCATAGGTAAAGGTAGGTAAAAATTCATCACTGGCTCAAATACTCCAAATTTCCTAATAAAGTCATGATATGGTTCTAAAATGTGAAAAGCTTAAAATAACCATGTTGGAGGGATGACCCCAATACAGGCCAAAGAGATTGACATTTGAGAAATGCTAGGAAAGGGTTAAAAGAAGCAAGCTCAGAGAATCTAAGGAAACGACTTGATTTGAAATTCATGGGCAAGGTCAGGCTGCTATAAACCACAGGATAGTGGGTGTAACTCAGGAGGGTAACAATTGTTTAGGAAAATAAAACTGTCTACCATTTCCCAGGCTGGAGACATTTCCTGTCTTGGACATCTGGATCCGTTTCAATTTCCAAACAGCCTTACTTCAAAGTGTTGATGGGAGGAGAAAGGGCAATTGGCTAAGTGTGTTTATTCAGGGCTGCCGGGGGAGTGCTAGCAGGAATGGGAGTAGGAAGTAAGTCTGGATTTAAAGGAACCTGGACCACGAGGGGATAATCATTTTTCTGCAGACCAGTATCCAGGGCACTTCTCGGAGAGAAGGAAACCCTGGGAGGGAAGAACTTGGGAAACAGGAGGATACAAGCGTCTTTGAAGCTACTTAGGTGTGTAGGTAAGTGACAATGATGTTGGATGCTCCAGGGAAAAATATGAGAAATTCTCTCTTTTTTAAAAGTTAAAATATATTCGCGACAACTTCAACTTTAAAGAAAAGTTGCAACAATACAAAGAACTCCTAAATACCCTTTATCCAGACACATAATTTTAAAAATTACTTTTCCTCATTAAAAATTTTTCTTTCTTTCTTTCTCTGTAAACATACCATGTACACACATACATATCATCTATGTTTTGAACCTTGGAGAGTAAGTTGCCTACATCGTGCCCCTTAGCACCTTAGCGTCTCAGGTTCATTTTCTAAGAACAAAGATACTCTCCTAAACAGTCGTGGTACAAGTTTCAAATGCAGTATATCAAACATTGATATAACACTCCCATCTACTCCATTGACAATATTCTAATATTATCAATTATCTCAAAAATGTTCTTCATAGCAATATTTGTTTCTGGTAGGGAAGATCTCTCTGTGATAGGGGCATGAGGCTGGCATAGCAGGACGAAGATGCAGGCTCCTTCTTTCAGTCTCTTTAGGATCTTATTAGTAGGCAAAGCCCAGCAGATCAGTTGTTTGGATTTTTTTGGTTTCATTCTTATTCATTTCTTCCCTAAGAGTACAAAAGCTAATCAGCAGGAAATAGCCAAGTGTTAAGAGATCTATGGTAGTAAAAAGGATCTGATGTGACAAGATATAGATTTTTTTTTGTTTTTGGTGGGAGTAGGTAATTAGGTTTATTTATTTATTCTTAGAGGAGGTACTGGGGATTGAACACACTACCACTTGAACTATACCCTGTCCCCCACCCTGACAAGATATAGTTTTAACTAATGGTGAAATTGGGCATCCCCTCTTCCCCTCAGCCTCAACTTCGGAATGAGAATGGACTATGGTACTTTTTCTATTCCTTTTGATCTTCTTTGGGGACGGTGGGTAACAGGGAGAATAATAAACATATGAATGAGCAAAAACAAATTTGGAGGTGGGGAAAGTATAGCTCAGTGGTAGAGTGTGTGCTTAGCCTGCACAAGGTCCTGGGTTCTATCCCCAGTACCTCCATTAAAATAAATCAATAAACCTAATTATCCCCATCCCCTCTAAAAAAAAAAAACAAAAAGAATAAATTTAGGATTAAAAATAAGGAGATGGTCCCCTACGGTAATTCCAGTCCTTTACTGAGATTAAGACTTTCTACAAGAATTTTTCTCAAGGAAAGTGTGACACTGTACTTGTTTGTCAGTTGATGTCAACTTTCCCCACTGATTCCGTATATGTGAGCCAGTTGCAGAACTGCTTCCCTTGGTCATCTTCCATTTCTGCAGGATCCACACGCTCTTTCACAGCCACAGGCAATGTGGTGGGGAGGGACAGGAGAAGCGGGAAAAACATGAGAAAGGATCTCTGCTGTGGAGAGGAGGCCGTAATGGGGACAAGGGAGAGGAGACCCCCACCGCTATGCTGTCAGTGTTCAGGGGTCTAAGATTTCTACTGGATCCTCGTAGTTTCATCTCACAGTCAGTGCTTCTGTTTCCCTCCTCTCCTCCAGGCAAAATGAAGCTGACTCTGGTGCAGATCCTTTTCATGATGTTGCTGCTGCTACTGGGCCTGGGGGTGGGCCTGGGGTTGGGACTTCAGATGGCCGCAGCTGTCCTGGAGGACAGTGATCAGCTACTGAACGAGCTCCAGTCTACTGACTCACAGGACCAGGTTGAGGCCACTAAGGAGGGAACAGGTGCCCAAACCACCGAAACCCTATTGCTTAGCAACCAAGAAGTGTTGCAACCAGAAGAGACCATTGTCAGTGAAGATGAAGTTGGAGGAAACAAGATGCTCAAAGCTGAGGCTCTCTTTCAGAGCAACAAAGACTATCTTAGGTCGGACCTGATGGACAGGGAATGCAATGTCCTGATGGAACAGAAGATGACGCAGCACAACCACACATGCATACCCCAGTACGTATTCATCCATGAGGAACCAGATGCAATCAAAGCTGTCTGTAAGAGTCCTGCTGTTGCCTGCAATCTCAAGGGAGGCAAGTGTCACAAAAGCTCCCGTCCTTTCGATTTGACATTCTGCAAATTATCCAAACCAGGCCAAGTCACTCCTCACTGTAATTACTTAACTTTCATTCTTGAAAAGCACATTTTAATATCCTGTAGTGACATGAAAGTCCAGGTCACTTCTGGACCATGAAGCAACTTCTTCACCTCCTCATCTTTGTCTTCCTTTCCACTTCTTTTTTTCATGCTGTTTTCCTCCTTAGGTATCCTGCAAAACAGGTTTTGGGAAGAGAGGCTAGGCTATTCTTTATCAAAAATGAAAATATAAATCTTCTTTGTCCCAGGGTTCACTCAATTTGCATTCCATTCCTGGGATTAGAGGTGGCAATGTTACAGAAATGACAGGCCAGCCAAGAAACAAGCACCACTCGGAGGGTTGGAGTACTCAGATGTATTACGCCGGCGGGCTCAGAGGGGCTTCTGCTCCTAAGCCCTGAGCACCTCCAAGACGTGTGCATGAGGTTTTATAGGGTTAAGTACAAGCTTGGGGTATTCGGCCAATAGGCATGGAACACCTTTAGCAGCATCATTATCACAAAAGTAGAGACAGTGAGGCAGCAAATCAACATTTCAAGGCCAGATATGTCTCTTTGAAAATCCAGCAGGCTAGCAAAAACATGAACAGGGAATCAGCAAACCGACACTTATTAATTTAGATTTACAAGTTAGCCCAGCAGAACTCAGATCAGTAATCTGACACTTGTTACACTTAGATTTGTGACTTAGCTTGTTGGCCCAGCTGGGCTTTTCCTTCACAGCAGAATAGGGTGATGATGTCTAATCTCTCTAGGTTCTGTGCCTCTTGGATCCTATCTCCTGCTGGAAAGAGATAAGTGAAGGCCTGCTCTAGCCTCTCCTGCAACCCTGCTCATTAGTCTCTTTCCTGATCTGGGGACCTTTAGGTGTGGATTACAAGAGTTTAATGCATCCTTTACCCACCTGGTTCCCTGCTACTCACTGTGAGCCTCTAGGGCAATCAGAGAAGCCTCCCAGGCTTCTCATGCAACACTTTTCTGCTGCAGATGCAAATTAAAGCGCTTCTATCTGTGATTGAGTCTGGAGAACCGTGTGGATCAGGTTTCCTTTCCTTACCCCTAAGTGCAGGGTTCTGCTGGTATGGTGCTATGGTGATGCAGATTGAGACAGAACATATCTTGGGGTAAGGACAGCACTAATTTTCTTGACCCTTCTCAACTCTTTTTCTTTTTCCTCCCATCTTTTACTACCTGCCACTTTGCATCTTCTTTTCCCTCCCTTTGTTTCTCTGCCCTCAAACCCCACCCTTTCCTCTGGTCTCCTTTTCCTCTTCTTTTTGAGTGCTCTGTGTTCTTTTTCTGAGTCCTTTTAGAAATTCTTTCAGCCAACACTGATTTCTCATGCCATGCTAGGTGAGAAGCTGTTGATCCTACAGTTAAAGAGTCTGGCATACGTGGTTAGGGGGAGGGTGGGCCAAGAGAGTGATGAGGAGAGAGAGAAAGAGAGAACTATTAAAAAAAATTACGTCAGTAAGTAGAATAGTGTCACATTAGGTGCTCAATAGGTATAGAATGAAAAGGATTGGGAGGAGTTTTATTCTCACTCAGCATCTCTTTCCCTTTTTTTTTTCCCGCTCTTAAGAACAAGGAAGTTGGTGAATCATTTCAACAGAAAAGGGATTGGGTCTACTCAAAGAGGAGAAAAGCTATGGGGCAGAATAAATGGAGGATGTAAGTGGTTGCCTTCAGCCTATTTCGTCTGAATTCATATCTGTCAGGAAATAATGTAGTTAAACTTGCATGGGCACATAGAAAATGGCCATAGGGATTCACTATGTGACTTTATTCTGAGATCTCCTCTCCCCAGGGTTTTTCTCTGCTTCCACCTCCTAGACAGTAACACACTCAAGGGTCAGGGACATACAGAAACGGGAGACTGGAAGGAAGGAAAGGTTTGGCTTACTCTGACCTGGCTTTTATCTTCCTGTTCTTTCTTTGTTTCGTCCCCAATTTCCCTTATCCTTCCTGTCGCAGGCAGGCAGGCAATCACATAAATGCTTTGCCTCTAGTCTCTTCTCAGACTACCCCCCCCCCTTCAACGTTTCCCTTTATACCTCTGGCTCACCTCTTCTGGCAATGACGTCATTGGAACAGAGTTGTTGGGCAGGAAGTGCGTCTGCGTCTGTGGGCTGCCCTGACATTTTAGAGGTGGGTGGAGGAGTGGCAGGAGGTGAAGCCTTGGACCAGGCAGATGCCTCCTCTTCCTGCTGGGGGATTCCTTTCAGGAGAAACAGACAGACTATCTAAGACAAGAAAGAAATGAGAAGTGAGATGTAAGAGAGGAAAGAAGAGTGGGTGTCAGAGAAAATCAGCCGTGTCAGGCATTTTTTCGGTAGAGAATCTCAAAGCACTTACAACTGGGAATGGGGTTTGAAAGGCTCCAAGTCTAATTTCTTGACCAAAAGACAAAGGATCCATTGTGTAGGGGAAACTATTAACAGACTGGGATTAGCAAGGAATGGAAGCCCCCGTGCTTTCATTCACAGATGAGACCACTTCCTCTTATAGGTTCCCACCAGCTTCACTCCTTAAAGGTTCCCACACTCCAACAAGTACTCCTATCTGATGTTCACTTTGGACCAATCTCATGGTCAGGCTTCTATGTGACTGTGGAGACTATCTCAGGAAAGCAATTTCCAAAGAACTCTGTGGGAGCCTGGTGACTCAAGCTGGAAAATACAGCTTGGTGGGTGTAACGGGTTGACCAGATGTTGTGGAAACCTTACTCACCAGGGATAGAAAATTAACTCCTTATAGCCCAAATGATGCCTCATTTCTCAAACTTTTACCAACTCTTTTAGCTCCAATGTAGCTGCCTTTTCGCACTTCCAGTCTATGTACTTAGCTTATATAACAAGTCCACAATCCTTTATCCTATGTTCCTAAATCCCCAAAGCTCTGAAAATGGAAAGGTTTTCTTTCAAAGTGGTTCCAAAACTCAGTGAGTTGTAAAATCTGACTGAGTTGATGATGCAAGGCTATTTTTAATATTTATGCTGTATGATCATTACACATTTTGCTGAGGAAATACCAATATGTTTGGTTATGAACACTGCCTCTGATAAACTCTTTAGGGATGCATACATCATATATCACACACACACTCACAGTGTTGCTTTTTATAATCATAAGAATTCTGTTTCATAATGCACTGACCTCAAAAGTTTCAGGTAAGGGATTGTAATCCATATATACTATTTAATGAGCCTTTAATTAATTTGAGTACACAATATGACCTTAGTAAGACCATAGGCATTTTTGTGAGAGCAACTGTATCGTAAATTTCTCCTGTATTCTATAACACACTTATTGATCAATGATAACCTGCTTATTGATTATCCAGTACCTCCTCGGAAGTTATAAAGATTGTATGAAACAGAATCATCTAAGAGAAGCAAGTTTTCTGACTGTTACCCAATACTGCACAGTCAAATAAAAAGAGCTGAGTAGCTTAATCCATGTTTCAGAGGGCTCAATGTGAATTCTTTTCTTTTTAGGTCAGCAGGAGGGAAACTACCATTGTATTCCAGGCTCTCTCCTAGCTGCTGTCCATGTTTGGTTTTATGTAATCCCAAAAGGAAGTGCTATTATATTAGCTCCATTTTGCAGGTGATAAGTAACAGGCTCAGAGAGGCCAAGTTTACCTGGACCAAGACCACCCAACTCATAAGTGGCCCATCTGTAATTCGAATGGAGGGTCCCCACCTGCTAACAGAGATGCTGAAATAGTTTGGGAGATGCTGGCTTAAACAGAGTTAAGTAGGTTTTCTTATGCAGGTCTCACAACCTTTAATATTAATGTGGCTTGGGAATCTTTAACAGGCAGAGATCATGTTCAGCATTTCTAAATTTATTTTTCCATGAAATTTCTCCCCTCTCTCTTTAATCATTTAGCAACATTTCCTAGAACTAGTGTTTCTAGTTAAGAAAAGTTGTAGATTTTTCTAAGCCCTTCACAGGGCTTTGCCCATCTAATACAGTTACGATGGAGCCTAACCTAAAGATTAACACCTAGGCAAGATTATAAATTAATTGACCCTCAGATTGTCAGCTAATTTCATGTAGCATGCTATTGGAAAAAAGAACCAGTTCTTGGGAATCAGACAGACATGAGGTAAAATTGAAGCTCTGCCACTTAAAAGCAGTTGTGACCATGGATAATAGCTCATTGTTCTCAGAACTTCAGGTTCTAAATGAGATAATCATAGTCCCACTTACAGGGTTGTTAGGAGAACGATATGAGAGTAACCGGCCCACAGTAGGGCTCAGTGAATGGCGGCTGCATTTGGTGGTAAGGTTGCTGGGCCCACTGCGCATAGGAAGCATGTAAGCATTTGGACAGCGTTCTTCTGCAATCAGTGCTGTGATACATAGTGCTATACCCTTAGCTTGGTTTCAGTTTTGGTCACGTTGGCTAGTATGTGAATATCTGGGGTCTTGTAGAACTCCTCAAACTTCACCCCTTGTGTGGCCATGAAATTTATATACCTGGGGCCAGTGCAGTCCCTAGACCTGAGCAAACAGGGCCCCTGACCTGGGGTCTAGCCCCTCAGGGGTCCCCTACACTTTGGAGTGCCTTTCACTTAGGAAGTTCCCCTCTGGTGTCTGGCACTGACTGGGCCATCTGAGTCTGGTACCCTGGACTGGGACTTTTGTGGGTCTGAGTCCCATTTCTCCCCTTCAGGGCATTGCTCCTCTACCCCATATGTGAGGCCAAACTGCTGCCCCCCAAAATTTCCCACACTCTCCTATGGGGTCATCTTTGGGCCCTAAAGCCAGGCTTTGGGTCCAGGAGGGCAGCCTGGTAAGTGGATGGTTCTCCCTGGCTGGTGTGGTATTTCTTTTGTAGGATCACACAGCAGTGGGTCACCAGGATGGTGTTGACAAGTTGGTTTTGGGTGATTCAAACACTTCCTGGCCAGGGTGGTTACTCCACCCCTTTGCAGCCTCCACACCATGCGGCGGGATGGTGGGCTGCTCCTGTCTCCTGGAAGGACTTTTGAGACCACTGCTCTGCCTTGCCCGTGGGGCACTTCACATCAGTACCCTCTCTTGCCTCTGATTGACAGGTGATGTCATGCTCACTTAATCTGTGCAAGATGGATAGTCAATCCTTGTGTGAATGGGACTGCTCTTTCTCTCTGCCCGTGGGTCCCTTGCTTATCCTCTTGGATGTGGCAATATGTGGAAGGCAGGAATGCGGTGTGGTCAGTAAAGAAAGGTGGCATTCTAGCAAACACAATGATTATGACCTAAAGAATTGAAGAGAATTGTACACCTGAAACGAATATAATATTGCAAGTCAATTATACTTAAGTAAAAACAAAAGCAAAGAAAAAAAGAAAATTTTAGAAATTCTTAAGTCAGTAACTGCCCCCCCTCCCCGCAAGAGTTCAGGAGAAGATATGGTTGGAAGGTGTGTTGTTTTATGTTCACACTATAAAATTCCAAAAGGAAAATTTCACATGGCCAGAAAATGAATTATCCTTCTCCTTTTCCTGCTTACTCTGGGTGCTATGGTCTGAATCTGTGTCCCGTCCAAAATCACACGTTGGAATCCTAATGCCCAATGTGGTGGTGAGAGAGAATGGGGCCCTTGGGAGGGAATTAGGTCATGGAGCCCTTATGAATGGGATTAATGCTTCTACAAAAGCGATCCCCCAGAGCTCCGAGGCACTCCTGCCTTCTGAGGGCCCTACCTGACCATGCTGGTGCCCTGATTTCGGACTTCCAGCCTCCAGAACTGGGAGAAATAAATTTCCATTGTTTGCACGATACCCAATCTGTGGTATTTTGTTACAACAATCTGAACTGGACTAAGACACTGGGTAAGTCTTGCGTCTGTGGTCATTATCAACAATGTGAAGGAACAAAGTCACCTTCGACAGAGTCATTAGAAGCGGGTGTTCACAAGCAGCACAGTGGATGATTTGGTGCCATGAGTCATAATGCAGCTGGCAACGGTGAATGGCACCAGGAACCTGCAGAAAACAGATCTATATTGTGCCAACCCAGATAGGTTTTGAAGGGCCATGGCATTCTGATACCTTTTTCTCATGGTGAGATGTAATGAAATTATCCCGGAATGATATATTTGACAATAAAGAACACAAAGAAATCGCTCTGAGATCTAACAGGAAGACATGGTGCCCAGTCACTACAAAAAGTCTTCATGTGCACTGATTAATAAGCAAATGTGTGAGTATCTTTTCTCTACTCACAGTTCTAAATCTTCATCAGTAAGTCGTTCCTCTTCATTTGGGCCTATGAATTTTATAACATATTTAAAAATCAAATTGTTTATATAGATAGGTGCCTCATTCTCCATCCCCCCCCACACACACACACAAAAATTGACCAGGGCTACACACACCTTAAAGGCAGCTCTGCTTGTGGGCAAATCCAGGGTAATGTCTCTGTATCACGTCCTTGTTGGCTCTTGACATGAACTCTCCTCCTCAGATCTCTAGTGCTCACTCTTGCTGGCAGAGTAGATTGGGCTGGACCCCTCACCCCTTCCTCCCAAGGTGTCAAAGTCTATCATCTGGCAGGGACTCACTCCTGGTGGCATGAAAAGGGACTCCAAGAGGCAGAGTTGTTGCTACTTTCTCAGGACTTTGATTTAGCGTGTTATCTGTTGATGCTCCGGCCTCTGTATCCTGTATCCCACGCATAAGCCTGCCCTCACCTCTTTACTTTTGCAGAGTGGGCTCCAGTTAGTTTCCGGAAAGTGATTCCAGTCACAGAGATGCCACCTCCAGGAGCAGCTAGGCTGAGTCTTTATGAAAATTATGATTCAGAAGCCAGGTAAAAGCTGGATTTAAAGGGAAAAATAAGAGAAAAGAGGAAGATGGCTAAGCGGAAGGAACAACAAGGAAAACGTGAGTGCACACTTCGAGGCATGATGGTCCTTTACCTAATTACACAGGATCTCAGGAGGCACTGCGATACCCCACTGCTGGAAAATGTCAGCTCTCCAGTGTTAGCACGAGGCGAGTGTTTGGAATTATACCCGTTAGACTTATTGTGTATCCTTATACACAGGATATAAAATTTTTAACTTCAAAGAGTGAGTGAGGTTTTCAGCACCTTTATGAGGTGAAAACAAGAAAAGCAAAAAGCAGAACAGCACTTATTCTATGAGTGCTTCTACATGAGTTTGGCAGTGTGCTAGTTACTCGTTGCACAGTCATTAAAAAACTCCTAAAATTAGGCATTGTATCTGCCATTGTAGCACACCCACGAGTGAGAGCCACAGAAGATAGGATAGGAAGAGAGAAACTGGTATGATTACATCCAGCATTTGGCACTGCCCTGGAAGGCTGGGCTGGCTAAGGATCACCATACAGCAAGCAACTGCATTAGGAGAAAGGGGTTAGAGGAATGTAATTCCAAGGTGAAGGAAAGGATATCCAAAGGCTCAGTGGAGAAAGATACTCTTTACTAGGAAGGTGCAGCCATCTCCTAGCTGCTGTATTACCTGCCAAGAATTCACAGAGGTACTCTTACCTGGAAGAGAAGAAATATATTAAAGAAAATACGGTAGAATGGGGGGTTTATATATATGGCAATGAAATTATATAACCTGTCCCAGAACTAGTGGAAGCCCTTCTAATCTGGCTTCTGTATACTTTTAACATGTGCCCAGCATTCTTTAGGCACTTCTTTGCCTTGAGAAACAGCAAGAGGTCTAAGCTCATCTTAAATTTTTTTTTTACCCCAGAACCAGTCATTTCTCTAAAGAGAACTGATTGTTTTAGAGGAGAACAATAGTTTGAAATCAAGTCCAGGTGCTAGATGTGTGTTCATTGTTGTTGGGATGAAAGAGTTCCAAGGCTCCGTTAGTGGATAGAGCTTGAGAATACAAAGATGCAAAAGGATGCAATCACACACACACGCACACACACACATTTGCATGTATTTTATTTATGTATTTTCATTGAAAACCACGATTTCACACCAGTCCCTCCAATTCCAACCAACCCCACAGTCATATTAGTTTTCTCCCTTTCCATATTTATATCTCCGTTTCCATATTTATAACCTCCTTCTACCATATTTTCTTTAGAATATTTACTTATTTGATCAGTTTCCTTGTACGTAACTAATCTTTGGTTGTTGCCACTGTCCCCCTTCCGTGTGGATGCCCTTTGCCTACTCTGACTCTGACAGTCTGTGCCAGGCGGCCCCCTCCATGGATGCTCCCCATTTGGGTTTTCGTACCCCACACTGGTTCCCCTCTGAGTGGACACCTCCTCTGCCTGCTCAGGCTCGGACTCTCCATGCCGGATTTCCCACCTCATGCCTCACCCCCGCTCCCCTTCACGCCCGACAAGGAGGTTCTTTTCACCTCTCTCAGGCTCTGGCTTCCGAGTCCCCATGCCAGGCTGGTCTTCCTTTTGGAGACCTACCTCGCTTTCCCCCATTTAATGGCTTCAGAACCAAATTGTTTAGGAAGGGAAGAAAGAGAAAAGACCGGAAGGGAATAGGAAAGAAGCAAAGTGGAAGGGAAGGGGAAGTAAGCCAATGAAAGGGAAGAAGTGTTATTATCTTTTGAAAATTATTAGCATTTTCTGTGTTTTAAAAGTTTTACTAGTTATATATTATTCTATTTGATTAATGCACTGTGATTCATTTAACTCTTCCCCTACATTTGGATGTTAAGGTGACTTCTAACAATAAATAGTCTGCACAGATTCTTTTTCTTAAATTCTTCCAAGTGGAATTATTAGGTCAAAGAGTACAAACCTTAAAGCTTTAGGTACCTATTATTTATTTACTGAAGTGAAGTTGTAGTTATGCTCCCATCACCAGTAGGTAGAATGGACCCATGTCACTATATCCTTTGCATAATTCGGTATCATCTTTTATTTTAATCTCTGACAGTTTGATAGGCAAAAGAAGACATCTCATTATTATTTAGCTTTGCATACTTTTTACTGAATGGGCCACGTGTAGACCAATTCTTAGGGACTCTGTCTCCTCTTCCTAAAGATTCTCTCTACTTCCTGACACAAACCCTCACAAACCCTCTTTTTGTACCTACACTCCTTGTTACTCTGTAAACACAGATTAAAAACTCTGAGTGGGTTATTCATGATGGCTGCATAGTATCATCAGTCATGCATACAGTGTGATAAATCTGGGTTCATTTAGGAAAATAGAGAAAACGTGGTTCAGGAGTTTCCCCTGGAGGAAAATTACATCACAGTGCCCAGTGGTGCAAGCATGGGTGTCCCATCATTCACCCCACTTCAGCCTTGCCATGTGCCCTTCTGTGGGCAATGCTATCATCAGTGTTTACCACTCCTGAGATTATCTCTACCAGCCCGACAAACTGTTCCCACACCCAGGCATCTTCTCGCTGGCTCCTCTCGTCATCTATTTGTTTTGCTCGGCTTAGTCATCGCAACCACTTTTTAAGTAACTCTTTTAATGTTAACCCTAAAATGGAAAAAGATTTAAAGTCCCAAGACTAGATTTACCAAAAAAAAAAAAAAAAAAAAGGTGTCAATCAGTTGTAAGATAGGAACTTCTTCTCTTGGCAGGCCCTACTGAGGGAGAATAAAATCTGCACAAGCAGAGTCACATCTAGAAATAATCAAATATCCTCATAATGACCTGTGTAATTCCATGGTTCGACAGTTTTTTTTCTTTTTTTAGTTTCTATATAAACATATTTTTATTGAGATAGTCATTTTGCAATGTTGTGACAAATTCCAGTGTAGAGCACAATTTTTCAGTTATACATGAACATACATACATTCATTGTCACATTCTCTTTCGCTGTGAGCCACCACAAGATCCTGTATATATTTCCCTATGCTACACAGTACAATGTTGTTTATCTATTCTACATTTTGAAATCCCAGTCTCGTCCCACCCCCCGTCCCCCTGGCAACCACAAGTTTGTATTCTATGTCTATGAGTCTGTTTCTGTTTTGTATTTTTGTTTTTTGTTCTTTTTTTTTAGATTCCACATGTGAGCAATCTCATATGGTATTTTTCTTTCTCTTTCTGGCTTACTTCACTTAGAATGACATTCTCCAGTAACATCCATGCTGCTGCAAATGGCGTTATGTTCTTTAATCTTCACTGTTGTGGTCACTTAAATCCATCTTCTGGAATTCTAGGACTAATTATTTCCCTAAGCAGAGATATCATAGGAAGTGGACTCAGCGAAAGACAAATCTGACCTCAGGTCACACTTTTTGCTGTAGTAAAATGTATGTAAATACAAAACTTGCCATTTTCATCATTTTTAAGTACACAATTCAGTGGGATTCATTACATTCACAATGCTGTCCAATCATCACTACCATATGTTTCTATGGTTTTTAGAAAAATCATCCTGAATAGAAACTCAGGTCACATTTTGCATTTATCAAAACAATACATACCCACAGTTAAATCTACAGTCTCTCTCCACATCACTTTCTAACTGTCCATTCAAGTCCAGGTGGGGCCAAGAGGCACCATTTCTAGCTCTTGCTTTACTATCTCTATAAAAGATTTCTTCCTCTACTTACTAATCTACCAAGTGTCTATTGGCTTCATTTTATCAAGGCTTAGCTCAGTGTCACCTCGCTCCCCTTTCCTCTTCTTCCTAATATAGCTGTATGTTAGTTTTTCTGTTGCTTATCTAACCTAATTACATACTAACCCTCTTAGTATCTGTTAGTCTTAGTGTTAGGTAGTTTAGATAGAAATGAGCACTGGGGAGGGGGAGAGGAAGAGGAAAGGAACAACCCAGAACACAAGGAACCTGAGCTGTCAGTCAACCAGAGCGCAGGGAACCTGAGTTGTCAATCAATCAATCAATCATGAAACCAGGATATAAAAACAAGAAAAACAAAGGAATGACGCCATTTTCCTCTTGGATTGGCCCGGTCCCAATTCTTGGGCGTGTACTATCTTTTACTTTTTTTTTCCTTCACTAATAAAAATCTTGCTTATATCACGCTTTTTGTCTCTCGTCAAAAATTTTTTTTCAGGTGACTAAGAACCGAGGTAATTTTTATTTCCCTTTTCCTGGTAACATTAATATCTACGCGCTGTACATTTTAAGTCTCTATTCTGCAAGATGAGGATACTAGCATCCTTATCTTTCCCTTCATTCTCTTTCTATCTCCCAGCTTCAGTCACCTGCGCTTTGTTTTACGTTGTCATGATTGTTAACATTAATATATCATTCTATAATTAAAATTAAGACAGGTTCATTTACTCTAACACTAAAAGTCAATACAAAGTAATTCTACTATTTTGAATGTGCAAATAATGTTTTATGAAGATCCAGAAACACCATAATGTTTAAAAACATTTTGTATTCCATCATATTTACTGTTGTCTTTTTTTATCTCGTTATGCTTAATTCACATTCATCCATCCTCTCAATCAAATTGAGTTTCCTATCAAGTCCTTGCCTTTCCCCAGAGATTTCTCTCCTAGCACCTCTGCCCCAGTAGGTCTGTTCTTCAGCTATAATCCTGTGATCGCTGTTGTCTGGATCCTATGTCTGTTCTTTCTTGGTCTACTCTCTTCTTTTTATCTTTGTTGGAGACTATTGTTAAGTAAATTCACAAGAAGGTGTGCTTGGGAGGTATATTTTGTGAGCTCTTGCACACTGGAAAATGTATTTATTCTATTCTCAGAGTGGATATAATTTGCCTGGGTTTGGAATTCTGGATTGACAATAATTTCTCCTCAGAGTTGGGAAAACACATAGCTTCATAGTTTCCCATCACCTAGCACTACTGTGGAGAAGCGTGATGCCATTTTGAGTCTTTGTAAATCATGTTTTGTTTTTTTTTTTTTTTTAATTTCCCTAGCGAACTTTTAGGATCTCTTTATGACTGAGTTCTCAATGTTCGCATTGATACAGTTAAGTGTAGTCATTGGGTCCTGCCCTTGGGGAGGAGGGCTGGTGGTAATGGTAGGATTTAATTTAGAAACTCATATCTTTAGGTCTGGGAAATTTACTTCATTCAGGTTTCAACTTTCCTTTTTTCTTTCTGAAACTCTGTTAATTAGATATTGGATCTCTTGGATTTCCTTCTCTCTTCTACACTTTCCTCATATTTTGGAATGAATTTCTCAGAAATTTCTTTGGCTTTCTCTTCTGACCCTAATGCTGTTTCTTTTGTTTCTCCTGACACTAATATGTTTATTTTCCAAGTGTTTATTCTTTTTCTGTTGTTACTTTTTCACAGCATCCTGGTTTTGTTTTATAAAAGCATAGTTCTCAAATAACTCAGAATACACTAATTCGAGGTCTTAGCCTTGAATTATTAATTATTAAGGCTTTATCCTCTAGCTTCTGCTTTGTGATTTTCCTTTTACTTCATGTTTTGTAAGTACAATCTTCAAAGAGATACGGAAGCAATTCAGCCTGTGAAAAGAATGAACTTTGCAAACAAATAGAACTAATTGTGTAGCCTTGGACAAGCATATTTCATCTTAAAATAAAGAAAATCCAGCAACCTGAGGCTACCTGCTTTCCCTGCCATGTTCCCACTCCATCTTAAAGCCAGCAGTGGAGAATCCCCTCACATCAAATCCCTGCAAGCTTTAAACCTCCTCTTTTAGAAGATCCCAGTCACCTAATCAAATCAGGCCCAGCAAGGATAATCTCCCTGTCTTAAAGTCAACAGTTCCCTAAACCATGACATCACAAAGTGACTCTCCATCTGCTCCCGCCACCCTCACGGGGGCCAGCAGTGCGGGGCACGCACAGCAGGAGTGGACATCTCGGAGGTCGTATTGTGGTGCTGGAACTGGACTTCACACTGTATTTGTGTGTGGAATGTTTTTATGTATTTGGACATATTGGTTATTTTAAAACACTTGGCCAATAACTCTGCTTCTTAGGTTATGTGGGTGTCATCTGTTTTCCCAGCCTCTTTGTTCTTGGCTTTCACGATCGTGACTTGTCCTCTTGTATACGGGTTGTTTTCATGGTATGTTGACCACAGCATATAAAAAATTGCAAAGATGCTTTGAGGTCTGGAAGATGTTATTTCCTTCCATGAGGTTTTCCTTTGGCTTCTTGTAAGAAGTAGGGCTTGGACCATTAGCAGTCTTAGTTTTGAACTTATTCATCAGGCTTTTAAGGCTTCAAGGCTTGGCTTTAGTCTCTGTGAGGGTAGGTCTATATCTGGTTCATTCTTACTCCTAGGATATCTCAGCATTCTGATTAAAGACTTGGATGTTACCAGATGTCTCCTCATTCCAGGGTCTTGAATTTTAAGTTTGGTTTCCTCACGCCTGTGATTCTGATTAAGTCTATTCTTGGCTTCTCGTAGGCCACTTTTGAAACTGGCATTGCCTTGAAGGGGGAAGTCTCGTGACCCCAAATGCCAGGTTTAGCGCTCTCCTTTTCTAAAACTTAGCTCCACAATTCATCACTAACTTTATACTCTCTGGTGCTCTCAAGGAGATCTAAAAACTCTTTTTTTTTTCCAGCTCTTCCAATTATTATAGCAAAAGGCTGCTGTAAAACCACCTACTCTACCATGCCAGGAGCTGAAATAGTGGAATTTCAAAGTAGTAAACACATATGGGAAAATTAGTAGAGTTGGATTTCTACCTTGCATTGTACGCTAAAAAAGATTTCATATGAATTAAATATTTTAAATGTAAGATGTTTAAAAATCATAACATAAAAGCAATGCAGAAAATATAGGAAAATGTATTTATAATCTTAATGGAGATGCAAACTATCAGTCATAATTCAATGTATAAATTTTAACACCTCTGGATGACAAAAGATGTCATAAATGAATTTGTAAAAGAAATATCCAAATAGAAAAATTAATTGCAGCATCTGCTAGAAGGATTAATGCCCGTCGTATGTAAAGTACTCCTAAAATCAATAGATAAACATAAATAACCCAGTGGAAATATATGCAAAGTATATGAATAGGAAATCATAAAACAAAAGAAAAACTGTTCACCCGAAATTGACACAACATTGTAAACGGACTATACTTCAATAAAAATACATATATATAAGAAGAAAAGAATAAATTACCAGTAAGCATTTGAGATGTTTAACCTCATTAATAACCAGACAAACAATTTTTTATCAACTAGAATGGGATATATTTGATAATAAACATTAGAAAGATTTGAGAAACTCTTCGTGAGAGTATGTATTGCTATAGCTTTTGGGGAGAAAATTTGCCAATGTATATTGGGTTTTAAATGTAATTCTGCTTTGATACAGAAAAAAATTAAATATATTAAAATTGAAGTATAATATAGTTAGAGAAAAGTACACAAAACATAAATGTACATCTTAGTGACAACTACAAATCAGATAATTATTTGCTTATGCAAGGATGTTAACATCTACATATCTTATTATTGTTTGTATTTTTTAATGTCTTTTTTTTTTTTTTTAACATTTAAAGACATTTCTATCTAATCACAAATAAGGGAAGGAGAGACCGAAAAGAAAGAGGAAGCAGTGCTCTTTCCCCTGAAGCTGGGCAATGTTGGAAGCAGCATCACCAGTGTGAAGACAGGCCTGTGACATCCTCGGACAGGACAGTCAGTGGACACGACCCCTCCAGAGAGAGCAGTGGGAAGGACCTGAAGTGTGAGAGTGCACAAAGTTAGCACCACCAGGGCCTCAGAATATACCCAAGGATCTTAAAGGAAGATTATATTCCTGTTTGGAGACACGGGCTGCTGAAATCTTTAAAATTTGTTTTTTAATGGAAATGTAACCTTATTTTATACTTACAGGCTATTGAAGCCTGGATATATTGCTTCATGATTGTTATCAGTACCTGTTCCCACTTACGAATAACAGTTGACCTCTGTATATCTTGAGTAATGAGTCGAAATAAGGTCAATAGCGTGTGGAATACAATATCAGAATGTTCTGTGTCTCCTGCATTTGTGTTTCTAACCTGTCAATGCTCTCCTTTGATCATGCCCTGCTGTGCCCCAGGGGTTTCTCAAGGTCTCCGGTAAGGTCCAGAGTCACGATCCGACTTTCTTGGCCCTCAGCTAGACACAGAAGTTCCCAGGGCAGTCTCCAGGCTCAGGATCATTAGGGTTTTTCTGTACACTGATCTCTGAGCAGCCCCCGGGGGTGTGCCAATAGCATCAGGTTATTGTGGAACAGAAGGCGTAAGGTTTGATGTGGGGTTTTGGATGCACTCAAAGCAGTTTTTCCAGAACACCTATTACAAAGTTTCTTTTGGTTTTAACCGTGAGAATTAAGTTGGTTAATATAAAAAAATTAAAACCCATAGTTCTTCCTTAGGCTTTTAAATGTCACTTGAAATTTTATTCTTCAGTTCATAAAGTCAGTTGATACCTGACTACATTTTAGGTATCTCACAAAACTTTCTTGTAACCTGTGGTTATCAGTTATGAGATGGATGTGGAAGATGCAGAGCACGGGGAATCTCAGTTTGGGTCATGGCTTGGGGCTTAGAGAGATGAAAGGTTGACCAAAAAGCCTCACTTCCACCTGCAGTAGTCTCAAAATTTAGAAGAATCATCTGATAGGGGAGGATATAGCTCAGTGGTAGAGTGCATGCCTAGCATACACAAGATCCTAGGTTCAATCCCCAGTACCTCCACCAAAAGTAATAAATAAACAGATAAACCTAATTACCTCCACCCCTCAAAAAAAAAATTAGGGAAAAGAAAAAAAAGAATCATCGGAGGCTAATGAAGGGTAAAGAATTTCTGTGGACTTCCACCCTTGTAAATAAGTTGGTAATGTACCCTAACTGTGATTCCCAGCCTAAGAGTTGTTCCTACTAATCTTTATGTTTGAGTTTTCTTTTGTTGCTCTTCTGTGCCAGAGTGTTTGAGGTCAAGTGTGGGGAATGGACAGTCTAAAGGAAGAATTTCCCCATCACAGTGTCTCTGTTGTGCTTCTGTGTTAGAAGGATATTATTACAGGTAATTTTTAAAAACGACACCAGGCCTAGACTTAGGCAACCTAAATCTCCTCAGCCCTTGTCAATCGGGGGTTATTGACAGGATCATTTAATAGTAACCACCTATGTCTCGCATGATTTTGTGTCCCCTTCCCAATTCCTGAATGCACTAATTAGAATTGGTTTGACAGTGACGAAAACTTCAAATAGCAGTGGCTGAAATCAGTTAGATACATGTTTATTTCTCTCTCATATTTTTTTTTTCTGCAGTCCAGGGAGTCTGCAGGGAACTGCAGTTCAGCTCCAGTATGGTGCTCCATGGTGTAAGATACCAGGCCTTTTCTATTCTTTTGCTCTACCAAACAGAGATTGTGACTTCATATGTCAGGGTCCAGGATGGCTGCTCTGGCTTCAGCCATCATGTCTATATTCATAATAATCTCTCATGGAAAAGGACACCCAAAATAAATTTCAAAAACCAACTACAGCTTGAAAGAAATATGAAAATATATCCAATATGAAATTGCTTCTCAAACTCAGGTGCAAGAAAAGAGTGAATTTTTTTTCTACATCCAATATCTATGCATTAAATCCCCAACTCTCAAAGGTGGCAGCAGCAAAACTTACCTATTATTTTACGTGTCTTCCACCTTTGTTCTTTAATTGGAAAAATCAAATTTTCTGAATTTGTCCTAGTAAACCAGAAAGTTCATTTTTTGTGTGTGGGTGATGATTGGCATCATCACAGTTCCTCTTTCCGTTATAAATTATCTGAATACTGAACATAGTGATTTTTTTGCTCTCACTTATCAGATAGCTAAAAAATTTAAAGTTGAACACAAAAGCCTTGAACATACCTTTCAGCCTTATAGACCCCAAAGTCTCATGTTACAGAAAACTTTTTTGTCTTACAGAAATCATTTCTTTCTTTTCCAAAATTCTGCAGCAATAAAAGTAAAATGTCAAATTATGCCTTAACAAAACATTCTTATGTTATTGTAGTATACCATAGTCTCACAAATCTATTTATTGTGTGTTGTGTAACCCCAAGGTAGATGAGATAAACATGGCCCGGACCAGATGGTCCACAGCACAGAGGCAGTCTAGCCTAAGTGCAGATCTTCTTCAGCTGATGTCTAGAAGGTTGGCTGCTTAGAGAGGGTCATGGAGATTCTCAGAAGTTTGATGGGGTCCTCATTCACTCAGCCATGACAATGAAAAGCCATGAGTCTCCATGTGAAGAGTGATGTCTCCAGGCTTGATTTTCTAGTGTCCTTTCCCGAGTCACTGACATGGGGTCTGGCAGCCGTTGGCCCTAAGCCCTTAAGGACATCAACCAATTGCTCAGTTGGACCTTAGCGCTGAGTCTGAAGACAAGGAGACTGAATTGGGAGGAGATGCACAGATGGGATGGTGATGAAATGTGCCAGAGTGATAGGCGCTCTGCCCCCCATCCCCATCACTCCTCCTTAGCCCATTTTCAGTAAGTGATAGGGAATAATGGGAAAAAGATATTGAGGAATTTTACAAAGAGAGACAGATTATTACCTAAAGTGGACACACTGATTTCTTTGATCATACTGATTCTCCAGCCTTTTTTGGAAGTGGAATATCCTCAGATAAAGCCACATTGGCAGGAAAGTGAGGAAAAGGAATTGTGAATATAGGTGACTATGCCGGAAAGTGAGGAATTGTTTGCAGATTTGAGAAGAGTGATGTCCAAGCTAAAGCACAGATTTGGGCCTCCAGCAATGTAGCGTTGGAGAATTGGAAAGTACTTTGGGGAGTTTACTATTCTGAATATTTAGGTATCTATCCTGAGATGCCTTCTATTAGAATCTACACCCTCATGTTCCCACGAGCATTGTGTTGTACGGACAGAATAAAACAAGGCGAATATCCACAAATACAGCACGAGAAAGATGAATCTCACAACTTCTCAGGGGGCTCCAAATTCTTTCTGGTGCAAATTGTGCCGCAGAGAAGGCTAAGCCCAAACCCAGAAACCCCACATAACCATAGCAGAGACACTTCGCTGGGTCAATGCACTTTATTATTTCTACTGAACTAGGGGCTCACAGGAATACAACTTTGGAGCACACGGCAGGCAACCATTTCCTCTTGCTCTTGGTGCTGGTCATCCTTTCCCTGCAGGGGTTCATCCTCATAACATATTCCACAAGTGCCAAATTGGGTGAGTCGCTTGAAACCACACCTCAGAGCACCATCTGTTCACCTAGGCCACCTTGCCTTTGCATGGTGTTGGGGGGAAAGGGAGGCTAAAACGGGTGATTAAAAGGAATGGGACCAAAATTCCCATTCTCACTTTTGACCTGTAAGGATCAGTCAGGATAGGGTCCTAGCCTCTCCTGCTAATCTCTTGGAGAATACTCTTCTGGAACGGTGGGTGTAAGATAGATTCCTTTTGGAAAGAAGGTTTATGCTAGGTATTTTTTCAATATCATTTACATTAGCAGGAAAAAGATCATCAATATCATTTTGCCATTCACAAGTGAGAAGGACATTGCCTGCCGTGTAAGAAGATTCGTACACACATTCTGGCATCCTATACCCACTTTGTAAGACACAATGCACTCCTTGGACTAGCTGCTTGCTCCTGTGACATCTCTTCACTCCATTCTTACAGGGCACAAACATATCGAGACAGATCTGTTGCATGTCCTCATAAGTTGTTTGGAGGAAAAAGTGTTCTTTAACGCAAAGTAACTTTTTGTGAACATTTTTCATTTTTATTTCTTCAGTACAATAGTCTGGATCATATAATGGTCTTTCCTGATCAACAATGACACGGTTTTTGAATGTTTCTTTGGTAGGTGGTCTGGTAGGTCCTGTACCAAATAAGTATTCTAAATAATCTTCAAATTCTTCAAGTTTGTCTGCTGGAAATTGAGGGTCATTTATCCATTGGAACTGCAGTGGCTTCAGCAGCAGGAACAGCAGAAGCAGGGGCTGTGCACGGATCCGAGTCCGCATATTTTCCTGAAGGGAACACAAGAGGTCAGGAGTTAGGTTCTACTGTGATCCCCTGTGTGCTTCTCGTCCTGGGCAGGGCCCATTTCGACCACCTCCTGCTGCTCTGAGCTCTAATACTCTGGACCATTTAAAAATGTCCAACTCAAACTGACTATAACTCAATAAAAAAATAATGAGGATTGCCAGATTTAAAAAAAATGGACAACTCAAAATCTGTTTAAATATCCCTAAACTATTTATGAAAAGGTGACCTTCCGAAGCCTCTAGTCAGTCTAGAAGACTGTGGATAAGAGAGGGAAAAATGAAGGAAGAAGGGAGAGAAAAGGAGAAAGGGAAGGAGAGAGACAGGAACAAGGAAGGAATGAGGAAGAGAGCCAGAAAGATGAAGAGCAGGAGGGAAGGGTGGAGGAGGACCAGTGGTCAAGACTGCAGCAGGGAGAGACGGGGACAGGCAGACAGGAGGCTCAGGTGTTCCCTCCCTCCGGAGGAAACGTGTCTGTTCCCTTCCTGGAGTTAAGAACTTGCACTGGGGAAAGCGTGAGGGATCCCATCTCCCCTCATTAAGCTCCTGCCATGATGAGGGAAAGTCTTCATCTTGTGACTTTCTCCTCATGCTCACCTGTGACCATCACTGCCCTTGGAGAAGGCATCAGGCAAGGTCCAGAGTGTCAGACAAACCCCGTGTGCTGTGCTTCTTCGTGTACATACTTTTCCCAGCACCTCATTGCCTGGGACTGCTCAGTCCATTTTGCAATCTCCTCTGCCTCCTCTTCTGCTAAGGTGCGTCACCTACCTTGAGTGCTTTTCCCCCATTCTTTTTTTTCCCCTATCGTTAGATTTTATGGTTTCTGCTACGATCAGGTTTTCATATCCCTAAATGCTTCCCACCCTGTGCAGCTATCTGCAATATGGTAACCTCCTCATCAGAGAGGCACTCGTCACCTCACTTGCCCTCTGTGTGCACTTCCGCGTCTGCTCACCCCGCAGTAGGCTGCACTGGTACCTTCAGTCAGTAGGAGCAATGTCCTTGCTACTCAAAAAGGAAAACTGGGGAGATAACTTACAACATTAATAACTTGAAACAGAAATGGAAATATTAAATGAGGTACATATTGATGAAGCACATTATTATTATGTCTCATGGTAATTCCGTTCAATGATTTTTTTTTTTTTAACTTTCCTTACAAGAGCCTGAGCAGTAGTAAGCGTTGTCCCAGGAACTTTGCCCCCTTGCTAGACATCAGCACACAGTCTGCTCTTTAGTGGAAAGGGTCGTCTTTCATAGACGTCTCCTGGGCTGGTTTATCATTTTTCGTTTCTGTTCCAAACCTGACTGTTAACCATTAGTTCTCCAAGGAGGCTTCCTTCCCACACAAAGGCGAGCACCTGAGGGGCAGCAGAGAGCAGGCTTCCAGCCCATCTTTGCCCGTGGCCGCCTTGCCTCGCTCAGTCCTTGTGTGCTCTCTGCTTCAGGGAGTGCACGTTTTAAGGACTGGGCTGGAGAGATCCCGAAACTGGGCATCCTGACCTCCTCTTCGAGAGCAAGAGCTTGGAAGAGGAAAAGAGAAGAACGAGGTTGAGCAGCTGAGGTGGTACCTTTCTGAGGTCACCCTAAAATAAAACTAACAAATAACAATGGCTAGCAACACGTGCAACTATGTGCCTGGCACTATGCTGAGCACTTACCCCGTTATCCGCCTCACCATCTAGACGCCCTTGTGATAAGGGTATTGTTTTAGTACTGTTTTTGTTTTGATTGTAATTGGTATCTCTCTGTGAAGGAACGTTGCTTAAAATCTCCCTTTAGGTCTGTCAGAATCCTGGTTCAAAGCTGGTCACAAGTCAGCCTGATTTCCCGGTCTCTGTTCTTAATCACTGTTTTATGGCTTCCATCAGTCCAGTCCCTCTTTCTCCAGCTGAGGCCAGATTGTACGCCATTGATGGGCTGTCTCTGTAACTCACTGAGGGGAGACTAGCAGAAGCAGGGAGACTGCCAAAGTGGCCAGTACTAGAATGGTCTTTGAGCCACCAGAGTGTAGCTGTAACAAAACGGTCCCCATCCTGGGAAGCCTGGCTGTGTTGCAGAAGAAATTTTCCAGTTTTTTCTTCCTCCACTGTGCTCTTGGTGTGAGAAAAATCCTCCCTGAGGCAGCCTGAGTGATTCTGTAGTGCTGATGACCCAGAGACCCTGACCCAGATGGAGATGGAGATGGAGAGGCTCTGAGTCCAGGCTGGATCCACGTTTGTAGCTATGCGAGTACAAAAGGTCAGAGAATGGTGGAGTAACAGAAAGGTAGATGTCAGGGCACAAATCAGAGAGCGGAGAGAATAGCTGAAGGTAGGAAAGCAGACAACGGGCCAAGAAGGACAGCAGTGCTGTGAAGTGGGGATGTGAGCCTGGGCATCGTGGTGGGACCATGTCCATAAGCCATTCCTCCCATCCCTGCTTTCACTCTCCTCAGTCTCCTCCAGGGAGTCTCTTGAAAAGAGTGATCCCATAGTGACAGTCCAGGGAGCTCAGCACACATTCCCAGAAATGGGAATCTGGGGTCTCTGAGCCACCTCGGGCTGGAGAGAACAGGACAGCGTGGGCATGGACGGCCGGGTTCAGGCTCCTGTAGCCCTTGTAACCAGCCAAGGACATGCCCGAGTCCTGCCCAAGATACCTCTTCGTTTGGCTTCCTCACACCTCTTAGTCTTTTCTCTCTGAATTCAACTTGGTTTGTGGTTTCAGACTTCTTAACATCCTTGTTCACCCCAAAGTATATACATTCTCAGTGATACTCCATCTAATGACTTCTGGATTTTTGAAAATTTAAATCTTTCATCCATCTGAAATTTATTTTGAAGTATAGTGAGAGATGGTTTTTTTTTGTTGTTGTTGTTACATGATTTATATGTAATCTCAGTACCAATTATCCGGGGAATAAAATTCACTCTCTCACTTTGAATTTAAAGTTACTTTACAAAGTGAGAATGAAATACGTAGCAACTTTCTTCATACACATCAAAAATTAAAACTCCGTGAATTGTAACTTTAAGTCACAAATTAGGTTTGTTTTTTTTTTTAAATTTTTTGAGAGGGCAGGTAATTAGGTTTATTCATTTATTTACTTAATGGGGGTGCCAGGGATTGAACTCAAGACCCCGTGCAAGCTAAGCATGCATTCTACCAAGGAGCTATATCCTCCCCCCCAACAAATAAGGTTTTTAGTGGTTGTTCTTCAATCTCATATATTTGATCATCTTTTTGTTAGAAAAGGAGGCTGGAGAAAAAATGGCTGATTTCATTTCTCATATGTTTGTAAAAGACTTTACGACTGTCAAAATAAAGAAATCCTCTCATCTAGCAAAACAAACAAAATCCTAAAAAATGTTACCTTTAGATATTAAATAATTCTTTTTCTGAATGATCTAGTGTGTTTTGATGCCCAGTTTATCTATTCATGTGCCAACAATGTGCTCTTACTTATTATCATTTTATAAAACATTTTAACATGTTAAAAAGCAATCCACATTCACTCTGCTTCCTATTCCAAAGTTCAGTACAGGGACAGCACAGAAAGTAGGTCAGTGGTTGCCTGGGGCAGAGCGTAGGCATGGGGATTAACTGTAAATGAGCAACAGTGAAAGACACAGACAGACAGACAGGGACAGGGACAGAGACAGAGACAGAGAATACACAATAGATAGTGTGACACAGACTCATGCAGTGTTTCCGACGTTTTTGCCTGGTAACCTCACGCAGCAGAACCGGCCTACCTGTGGTTCACGGACTCCTTGGTTTTCCCTCTGACCTTATTCATCAAAGTCTCTGTGAAGGCACCCAGTGTTCCGCACTTTAAACAAATCCCCAAGGTGATTCTTAGCCCATGAAATTTTGAGAAGCTTTTTCTCAGAATACATGAAAATGTACTTGAGGATCAAAAAAACATTCCCCTCCCCCCCTCATTTTCAGTAAATGTTTCTGGAAAAAGATTGAGATGAACTGTTTTGACCCTTAGGCTATTGTGAATAGTGCTGCTTTGAATATGGGTGTCCAGATACCTGTTGGAGTTCTACTTCTCCTGTCTGCTTTTAAACTTGCTTCAAGGTTAGGGCAGCTCAGATTTATAAGCTGGGAAGGGCCTGAGAGAGGCTGTTTGTCTGGAGCCTCTCCTCATAAAATGCAAGTCTTGAGTCCCAGGTCAGGACTCTGTTTCACCAGACTTAAAAAAAACAGATGAGTCAAAGCTCCTTAGGTTCACGAATATATATGTCAGAGGGGTTATTAAAAGGTCTTTTTAGAGTAAATTGTTCAAAAAAGGAGAAGCTGGATTTTTTAAACTGCTCTTACAATGAGGCATCAATGGACAACAAACATATAATTATATAGCCTCAATCACAAAAGAAAAACTGAAATTGTGTCTTTCAAAGCAGTAATAATGGTTGTACTTTCCAAACTCAGTGCTGGTGAGAGTGTGATAAGGTGGGGAATCAGGTATTTCTGATTACAGTGAAGAATTTGGCAAGTAAAATAAAAAGCTTAAAAAGTTGATTCTTCACTGCCCCTCAACCCCCGATTTTTAATAGAATTCAAAGTAGCAATAAGTTATATAGAAATATGGACAGCAAGTTTTACTTCATAGGAACAAACATTTGAAATTTAAAAATATAAATGACCAAAAATTACGAGGCTGATATGGTCATAGAAATGACAAAACACCCCAATAATAATAACCACTGCAGGAGGAGCTAATAGCTGACATCATCAGTATTCTCATCCAGAGAACAAGAGAATTATATATTCTTAGAGTGGATTATCTTTCAGAACTTACAAATATATGAATCGATGAAATTTTAGAGGTACAGAATATCTGTAATGTTAGAGCAGTGGGACTGTCTGGTTACAAGGGACAGAAGTACCAAACAAATTAACTGAAACACAGGAGGAAGTGCATTGACTCACAGAGGACAGACGTCCAGGAAGCACCACAGGATGAAGAAATTCAATCCACCAGACTCTCGTTTTCTGTCTCCCACTCTGTTTTCTACACTAGCTTCATTCTCAGGCAGGGTCTCTCCAAGTAATGACAGAGAAATTCATCCTCACCTTTACAGGCTATATTTAGGGTCACTGTAAGAAGTGCCAGCCTCTCCCACTCTTGTCCAACATAGAGAATACCTTTTCTGATTGGCTTTGTTTCTGTCGTGTGACTAAATCCAGGAATGTGAGCTCCTCTGATTGGCCCACCTGAGGCTCATGTCCTTCTTTGAGAGGTAAAGGCAAAACCACACAATTAAAACCCCAGTAGAATTCCAATTGTTGACAGGAGGGTTGTTCCCTACAACACAAAAGAAGGAATGGACGCCAAATGCAGAAGTAGCAAGTGTGCATGATAAACGGCTGGGGAAAAAATCGAAACACTGAACTGTATCTGCAATGTGGTCCCAACTAATGGAAATACAGATTGCATGTGAGGGGTGTGGGGGGAACAAAACAAAACCTTATTGAACTGTTATTTTGGAATGGTTTATTTTTTATTGTTCCCTTTAAAGTTGTCTATTTCTCAAAGTTAAGTAACTCTGAAGAAGTGTCACTTAAGAAACGGATGTTTAAAATCTGGTTTGGGCATGTGCTTAAATATTATGTGCCAATTTCTCAGAATGCCACATTTTGATATCTGGGAAGTCTCACTTTTTATCAGCATCAGGAAATGTCAGTTCCTTAGTTTGAATGGTTGAGCAAAAAGAGATTCTAAAAATTCAGTCCTTAGAATTAGACCTACCTTTGTGAATAAATCTCAGAGTATCTCTTCATTCAATTCAGCAAGAAAAAATCTCAGCTTTAACCAGTCTCCAATTTATACTTTTTAACAAACTTTTAATATTTTGCAATATTTATGCAATATTTATTGCTTCAGACCTTCACACCGATAACCAAACTGAGAATGGTGTCAGTTTGAGAAACTCTGGGAAACAATGTGATCCTTCTGGGTCATAAGAGAATCAGTGGGTTCACTGAAACCCACATATTTGCTCAAGTCACATCTTCCCCTTGGGGGTGATTGTGAAAACTTGAGCATCTGAACTTACATAGGTGCAAAGAATACACAACACAAAATAAGAGTTACCCAGTCATTGGAAATTAACCTTCAGAGCACAAATGTAGAGTATTTTTGACACCTTATTTTGCTAACTTGGAGTCACACCCAAGTCTCAGATGACAGAATTCTCTCCTCAACTGATTACATTTTCCTCCACATTTATACTTGGTCATGCTCTATCTAGCTTTTTTTTTTTTTTTTTTTTTTTAATGATTCTACAAAAAATTTTTAAAATTTCTTGAATTGTTATCTGGTATTTTTTCTGTAATGTCAACATGAGTTTAGAAAGTATAGACAAGATATCCAAGATATGGCCATAGGTTTGTTTGATTTCATAGTTTGGTCCTTCTCAGAGATTAGTAATAGTCAGAAAATAGAAGTAGGCAATATTTTAGGATAGAGTATCTCAAAAAATTTTTTTGGGAAAAGGAAAATAACTCCTGTGAGACAATGGACTCGATATCAAGGGAAAAAAATAACATAGATTCTATTTTTCATTCCATATACAATACACACACACACACACCCTGCCCCCCAGTGTATGTTGGACTAGGTATCAAAGTAATATTTAGACAACAACATTAAGGATATTGATACAATACAGTAGAGTATTTTTCATAATTTTAGAATTAGTTAAGGGGTGCCTTGATTAAGCAAAAGTAGAGGACAGGCATAAAGAAAATTATTGAAAGACTTGATTACACACACATAGACTAAACACACCCATGTACTTGAGTTCTCAGAAACTGCACCCAAAGCAAATTACACAATAATAATCTCTAATGGCAAAAGACACCAAAATAAATTAAAACCAACAACAGCCTGGAAAGAAATGCTTTAAAAATATGTGCAGTATGAAATTGCTTCTCAAACTCGGGTGCAAGAGAAGTGTGAATTACTTGCTTCAATCCAGCGTATCTGCACGAAAACCCCACCTCTCAAGGGTGGCAGCAAAATTTACCTGTTATTATTTTAGGTGTCTTCCACCTTTGTTAGATAATTAGAAAAGTCAAATCTGAATTTGTCCTAGTAAAACAGAACGTTCATAGCATAATCACAGTTACTCCTTCTGTTATGTATTATCTGAATATTGAACATATTGGTTTTTCATTCTCACCTTTCAGATAGCTAAAAAGTTAAAATAAACACTAAAGCCATGAAAGTACCTTTGAGCCATCAAGACCCAAAAGTCTCATGTTACACACAACTTCTTGTGTTACAGAAATAATGAATTTCTCTTTCTTTTCTAATATTCTGCAGCAATAAAACCAAAATGCCAGTTTATGCCTTAAGAAAGTATTCTTATGTCCTGTGAAATCTGCAGTCAACTCATGAGTTTGTTAGCTTGTGAATCACTAAGTGCAGACGCCCATCAGGAGTGCAATTCTGCTATGATGTATCTGTTTTCTCCCTAGAAGCAAGGACAGTTCGCCTAGCTCCAAAATTTGTAGGCAGCTTGTTTACTTTAGACTTGGTATTAAAATAATTTTTTAAAAGGACTAAAATAATCTTCCAGTTGAGATGAAGTAAAGTAGACATAATTTACCCTCCTACCTGAAACATTTTTTAAAAACTGACAAAATGTTGGAAAAGTTGTTTTTAAGACCCTTAACATCAGGCAGTAAAACACCCTGATCTTGAGAGACAGGAGTCTGGTAAGCTGTGCAATTCACTCAACTTACTGTCTTGAGAGAGATTTCAGGCAAAAGTGAAGGAGCAGCCAACTCAGGAAGAGACAGAAGACTACCTGAGTGGAGGAGAGGGAATTGAGGAAATCAGAAGACCAAAGGAACATTAATTCATAAGACAAAGTACCAGGAATGAGACAGCTGCTTCAAGACAGAAACTTGGAGATCTACAAAGGGTTCCCCTCAAGTATTCACAGAGTATTGTTTTATCACATGTGTGGGAGAAAATCACCCGAGGCTGGGAAAGAGCAACCTGAAAGGATCAGAGGGAATAGTGCCTACTCCTACTAGCCAGGCTGGAAAAAGTCGAAATTCATGGAGCATTAGGTAAGGTACTCAGGAAGGTTTTGCCTCAGTAGTGAGAAATAATTAGCCCTAGACTGTTACCGCTCTGTACCTGCCTAGCAAATCAAAACATGATTCCAAATAGCTTATGTGTATCCCAGAAAAATGTTCAAGAAGGGTTATAGAAATACAAAAATAACCATACAAGGTAAATGAACAAGGTAAATTTCACAACATCTGACATTGAATCAAAGATTACTAAGCAGGAAAGGAAGCAAGAAAACAGAAATCAGAATGAGGAGAGTAATCAATCAATTGAAATTCACACAGAATAAAAACATTAAAACCATTGAAAACTGTGCTCCTTACGTGCAAAAAGTTATGTAGATTCATGGACGGTAGAAAAAAAGAACCTATGTTGAGATCAAGATGACAGACTAAGAAAGACCACAATCTCACCTCCACACAAGAACACACAAAAATTACAACTACAAATAGTAGTTCTCTTGCTGAGAACGACCTAAGGACTAGCAGAATGGTTCGTCTACAACCGATGCTGTAAATAGAGAACCACACGGAGTCTGGTAGGAGGGAGGAGAAGCAATCTGGTCAGGTCCTGTACCCCTAGCAAGTGACCCAGAATGGAAGGGGGATATCAAAGGCTCGAAGATCCTTCTGGAGTGAGGGATTTGAGTCATATTTTAGGCATCTCAGCACTGGGGTCTGACACTGGGAAGATGAACCCCCTCAGCTGGCTTGAACACCAGAGAGCTGTAAGAAACTGAGACTCCACTGTCGAAGAGTGGACACACACACTTGCTTGCTCCCGGTACCAATGCAGAGACACCAGATTGAAAACGGCCTGGTACTCTGGCCAGTCTGCCAGGACCTACCCAGTGTGCATCCCAGCCTGCATGGGGCTCCTGCTTTAGCCCCTCCTGCTGTGGTGCTCCTCTCTGCTAAGGGAGAGGCCACCATTACCACCACGCCCTCATACACTTGGGAAGGAGCAGAGCCAACTCAGGGCAGCCCTAGCCAGAGCAGAGACCACCATTGCCACTGTGTGCGCACATGCACCAGAAAAGGAACAGGGCCAACTAAGTGGTTTGGCTCCAACCCCTCGTGCACTGACTCCGCCTCTAGCTGAGGTGCATGCACTGGATGCTGGGGGTGCGGGGAGCAGAACCAGGTCAGTAGTACAGGCCCAAGCCATTGGGCCCTGGCCACACCCATAGCCAAGGTGGAGACTGCCATCCTCCAAGAAGAACCCCAGTTTCCTCACGTCTCCTGCTCCAGTCCCTCAACAGGGCAAAACTCTTCCCTCAACAGGGCGGCTACTGCCATTGAGCATAAGAGAAACCCCAGCTTGCCCCTGGCGCTGGCTCTAGGCCCTCTGACTTGAGTGTTACCTCCAGTTAAGGAGGCAGCTGCCAGTGCACCCCAGGAGAATACAAGGCCTGTGCTCACTTCAGACGCAGCTCTCCCACCCAAGCCACTGGGTGCGTGCAGAATGCATAGTGACACTTGCACACAAGGACACAACTGCAATACCAGGATAGGTAAATGTTTCACCTAATTTCATAGAGACAGAGAACATTAAAATGAAAAGACAGAAGAATATATTTGAAATGTCAGAATAAGATAAAATAAAACCCCAGAGATAAATAATTTACCTGATAAAGAGTTCAAAGCAATAGTAATAAAATGCTGACTGAACTTGGGGAAAAAGTAGATGAACGCAGAGGGAGAAGTTCAGAAAAGAATTAGAAAAGATTTTAAAAGTACCAGTCAGAGCTGAAGAATACAATAACTGAAATGGAAAATACACTAGAAGGAATTCACAGCAGATTAGGTGATATAGAGAGTAGTATGAAGTTTCCTCAAAAAGTTTAGACTAGAACTACTATATGATCCAGCTCTTCTGCTTCTGGGTATTTATGCAAAGACTATGAAAACATTATTCAAAAAGATATATTCACCCTAACATTCAGCAGCATTATTTACAATGGCCAAGATATGGAAGCAATCTAAGTTGAATGAATAAAGAACATATATATATGAATATTAGGCAGTCATAAAAAATGAAATTTTGCCATTTGAAGGGTATTATGCTTTGTGCAATGTCAGGCAGAATGAAACAATACTGTATGTTTTCACTTATATGTGAAATCTAAAAAAATTAAAAAAAAATGAAGGAATATAACAAAACAGAAGTAGACCCTCAGATACAGAGAACAAACGGATCAGTGTGGAGAAGGTTGGGGGAAGGGCAAGATAGGGAAAGGGGACTAAGAGGCACAAACTACTAGGTATAAAGTAAAAAAGTTACAAGGATACCTTAGTACAGGGAATATAGGCAATATTTTATAATAACTATAAATGGAGCATAACTTTTAAAAATTGTGAATCACTATGTTGGACACCTGAAACTTATATAATATTGTACATCAACTATACCTCAATAATTTTTAAAAAGTTACATGCAAAACTGAAACAAATAAGATACAAGGATATAATGCTCAGCATAGGGAATATAGCCAATATTTTGTAATAACTTTATATGGAGTATAACCTATAAAAATATCAAATTGCTCTGTTGCATACCTGAAACTAATATAATATTGTAAAGTCCCCAATCCAAAAAATTTCAACAAATCACCCAAACTTGAAGGAAACTATACAAAGACACACTATAATCTAATTGGAAAGGGTAAAAAAGCAATAATAAAGAGAAAACCATAGAAGCAGCTTCAAGAAAAAAGACATTATAGCCAGAGAAACAAAGATAAGGGTGACATTAGATTTCTCATTTGAAACAATATAAGTAAGAATCCAGCAGGAAAATATTATTAAAGTATTGAAGGTAAGAAAATAATCAATAATCAATTCTCTACCTGGCAAAAGTATCTTTAAAAATCTAAGGCAAAATAAAAGCATCCTAATATTGCAAAGTTTAAAGAATTCATCACCAACAAACTGACACTACAAGAAATGTTAAAGGAAAGTCAAACAGGAAGAGGGGAAATTATACCAGGTAGAAATCTGGATCTGTACTAAGGAATGAAGAACACTGTAAATGGTAACTACATGGGCAAATACATGTAATTTTTCTCATTATTTAAATTTCTTTAAAGTAGAATTGACTAAACAAAAGTAGTAGTAATACAGATTGGGATTTATATCATATTTCAAAGTAAAACGCATGACAACAGTAGCATAAAATATGAAAGGAGAGAAATGGAAATGTATTTTCATAAAATTCTTATACTATAAATGAAATAGTAAAATATTAATTGAAAATAGGCTATGATAAGTTGAAGATATATATTATAAATCCTGATGCAACCACTGGATTAACAAAACAAAGAATTACTGCTAAAAATAAATACAAGAGATTAAAATGGAATCACTAAAAAAGTGTACATATCCAAATGAAGCCCCCCAAAAAATCAGAAGAAGGGAACAAAGAATAGAAAGGACAAACATAAAACAAAGAGCATGAAGTTACACCCATCTAAGCATATCGATAATCTTATTAAATGTAAATGATCTGAACATACTAATTAAAAGCCAGTGATAGACTGGATTAAAAAAAGAAGACTCAACTGTACACTGTCTACAGGAAGTGTACTTTATATGAAGACACACAGAGGTTAAGAGTAAAGGGTGTGAAGACACATACCATGGTAATGCTTGTCAAAAGAAAGCTGGAGTGACTATAGCAATATCAGGCAAAGTAGATTTCAGAGCAAAGAATATTACCAAGGCTGAAGAGGGTTACTTCCAAATGATAAGAAGGGTCAGTTAATCAGCAGAACATAACAATCCTGCCTGTTTCTGCCCTTAAAAATAGGACTTCGAATTCCACAAAGCAAATATAGGAAGAACTGTTAAGGAGAAATGAACAAATTCATAATGATAGCCTGAGGTTTTGATATCCATTTCTCAATAGCTGATAGATGAAGGAGGCAGAGAATCAGCAAGAATACTGAAGACTTGATTAAAATTATACCCCAATTTACCCCAACTGATATTCAGAGAACACGCCACACAACAGCCTTGTTTCTAGTGCACACGGAACATTTACCAGGATAGACCATATTCTCTGCTATAAAACAAGTCTTAATAAATTTAAAAAGACTCAAGTTAAACAAAATATATTCTCTGATAACAAAGTTAAATTAGAAATGAATAAGAGAAAGACCTTTCAAAAGTCTCAAACTTTTCAGAAACTAAATAACACAATTCTAAGTAACCCATAAGACAAACATGAAAAAGTGAAATTGGAAAATATTTTGACCTGATTATTGTTGGAAACAGTAACATGGTGTAGCAAAATTTGGGGGTCAGTGTTAAAGCAGTATTGAATAGAAAACTGATTAGCACTAAACATCTGCATTAGAGGCAAAGCATGTATATGTGATAAAGGGCTTGTATCCAGGAAGTGTAAGAGTGAAGGGTTCTGGGTTCAATCCCCAGTACGTCCTCTAAAAACAAATGAACAAACCTAATACCTCCTCCCTCAAAAAAAATTAAATTAAAATGACTGATCTTACCAAGTGTTGTTTTTTTGTTTTTTTCCCCAAGATCCTGCTTTGAATTCTTTTTCTTTTTTTTAAATAATAATACAAATTTTATTTACAAACCAGAAATAGAATCACAGACATAGAGAACAAACTGTAGTTACCACGGGGGGAAATTGGGAGGAGGGATAGATTAGGAGTTTGGGATTAATAGATACACATTACTATATATAAAATAGATAAACAATAAGAACCTACTGTATAGCACAGGGAACTATATTCAATTTCTTATAATGAGCTGTAATGGAAAAAAATCTGAAAATATGTATTTATATATAACTGAATCGCTTTGCTGTACATCTGAAACTAACATCACAAATCAACCACACGTCAATAAAAAATTAGAATTGAGAAAAAAAAAAAAGATCTGTGAGCAATTTCCCCAGCAGTTTCCCATAAAATCCAGTTTGTGATGTGATGAGTGTCCTCTGTAATACTGGTGTGTGCTGGGTCTTCTCTGCTCACAGTCTCTCAATATAAGATGATGGCCTAGTGCCAAATAAAGGAGAGACAGACAGCCCACCTCACTGGCCGCAGAAGTACGGGCCAAAAAGGTCAAAATCTCCCTTTGAGAAGATTCTGGCTTCACTCCAACTCCCAGACAAATGAGAGATTAAGGTCACAAAGCTCAGAGCCTGGTCACAATCATCTCAGCCTGGAAAGTGTTCAAGGCAGGCATTCCTCGCTGCCAACAAAGGTAATCCGGAAGTCGGGAGTCGGGTGAAGAAGGAGCCCAGTAATTTGTTGGTCGCTAGAAAGCACGATTTCAGGAACCGGATTTCTCATATACAGCTGGTGAGAATGTAAAATGATACAACCAAATTTAGAAACAGTTTGGCAGTTTTTCAGAAAGGTAAACACATCCACCATATGATCCAGCCAGTCCCTCTCTACATTTTACTCTAGAGAAAAGGAAGTTTATAGACATACAAAGACTTTTACATAAATATTTATAGCAACTTAATTTGTAATCACCAAAAACGGGAACCAACTCAAATTTCTATTATCAGGTAAATAGATAAATGAATTGTAGTATATCTATCTGATAAAATACAAATGAGCAATAAAAGGAATGAGCTATTGATACACACAAAATGAATGAATCTCAAAATGATTGAGTGAAAGAAGCCAAACAAAAAATAGTACATAGTGTCTGATTCCATTTTTAAAAAATTTTTTTAAAAATTTGGGAGGAGTAATTAGGTAGGTTTATTTATTTATTTATTTATTTATTTATTTATTTATTTATTTATTTATTTATTTATTTATTCATTTATTCATTCATTCATTCATTCATTCATTCATTCATTCATAAATTATTTATTACTATTTTTTAAATGGAGGTATTGTGTATTGAACCTCGTGCATGCTAAGCACATGCTCTACCACTGAGTTATAGCCTCCTTGCATATGACTTCATTTCTGTAAAACTCTAGAAAATGAAAATTAATCTATAGTGAAAAGAAAGCAGACGAGTGGTTGCTTAGGAATTGAGAGTAGGGACAGATGGGAGGGAGGAATAACTAAAGGACATGAAATTTTGCAGCTGTTGGATATGTTCCCTATCTTGGTTGGGGTTATGATTTAATGGCCATATATGTATGTCAAAACTTACAAAATTTGATAATTTAAATATTGCAGTTTATAATATATCAATTATATGTCAATACACTATAAATCTCCTAGAAGAAAACATAGGCTAAAAAAAAAAAAAAAAAGAAAACATAGGCAAAACATTTTCTGACATAAATCTTAGCAATGTTCTCCTAGGGCAGTCTACCCAGGTAATAGAAATAAAAGCAAAAATAAACAAATGGGACCTAATTAAACTTATAAGCTTTTGCCTAGAAAAGGAAACTATAAAGAAAACAAAAAAAACCCCTATGAAATGGGAGAAAATATTTGCAAATGAAAATATTTGAGAACTGACAAGGGCTTAATTTCCAGAATATACAAACAGCTCATACAACTTAATAAGAAAAAAACAAACAACCCAATCTAAAATTGGGCAGAAGACCTAAACAAGCAATTCTCCAGTGAAGACATACAAACGGCCAATAGACACAAGAAAAAATGCTCAATACCTCTAATTATCAGAGAAATGCAAATCAAAACTACAATGAGGTATCACCCCACACCAGTCAGAATGGCCATCATTCAAAAGTCCACAAACAATAAATGCTGGAGAGGATGTGGAGAAAAGGGAACCCTCCTACACTGCTGGTGGGAATGTAGTTTGGTGCAGCTATTATGGAAAACAGTATGGAGATTTCCTCAAAAAACTAAAAATAGACTCACCAAATGATCCAGCAATCCCACTTCTGGGCATATACCTAGAGAGAACTCTAATTTGAAAAGATACATGCACCCAAATGTTCATAGCAGCACTATATACAATAGCCAGGACATGGAAGCAACCTAAATGTCCATCAACAGATGACTGGATAAAGAAGTTGTGGTATATTTATACAATGGAATACTACTCAGCCATAAAAAAGAATAAAATAATGCCATTTTCAGTGACATGGATGGACCTAGAGATCGTCATTCTAAGTGAAGTAAGCCAGAAAGAGAAAGAAAAATACTATATGCTATCACTCCTATGTGGAATCTACCAAAAAAAAAAAAAAAAAAGACACAAACAAACTTATTTACAAGACAGAAACAGACTCACAAACATAGTAAATAAATTTGTGGTTACCAGGGAGGAAATGGTGTGGGGAAGGATAAATTGGGAGTTTGAGATTTGCAGATACTAATTACTATAAATAAAATAGATATATATACTACTGTGTAGCACTGGAAACTATGTTCAATATCTTGTAGTAACCTATAATGAAAAAGAATCTGAAAACCAATATATGTATGTATCTGCATGACTGAAACATTATGCTGTACACCAGAAATTGACACAGCATTGTAAACTGACTATACTTCAATAAAAAAAGAAAAAAATCTGTACAAAATATGAAGTTAAAAATTATATGTCAATAAAGCTGTTTTAAAAAATTCAAATATAAAGTCCTTTAAGTCTTGAGTGGTGATTTGTTTGTTGATTTGCCACACCCTTAAAATTTTCAACTTCGGAAGTCTTTCCCAGGGAGAGAAAACAAAGTCTTGGGTCTAGGGAAGTTGTGGAGTTCGACAAGAAACCGCCCTATAAAGAAGGGGACAGCAGTGAGTTTGAGAAATGTGGCAGTAGCACATGACAAGCTTTCTTTGGGTGCTGCTTGATAGGTTTGCATGAGTGAAGTCTCTCCTGGCAGGTGACCTTCCAGAGACTATGTGGTGGTGATGGCTGGGTGCCACCCAGAAGGCGGGAGCAGGGGGCAAGAGAACTCCCAGGGGAAAAGGGCTCATGTGTCTAGATAATGTCGCTCAGCGGACCAAAGGGAGGTCTCAGGGTCAGAGAGCTCCACAGAGCAGCAGCAACTTGTGGTTTTTTTTTTAAATAGGTACAGGGTTTGTTTTGTCTCTGGCTTGCAGATGTTGGCTATAACTTTACGCGATATGCACATCAGTCAGGCTCTAACTGCTAAAAATTGATTTACTGGGGCTATGTTTACAACAGCTGGTCCCAAGATGGAAGGCAGACTGTGACAAAAGAATCTAAGTGTACTACAAATGTATGACAAAACCTCACTGAAGGGGATACAGAAAAAAGAGACCTAAGTAACTGCTAAAGACTAAATGTTTATGTACCCTCCCTCAAATTCGTATGTTGAAATCCTAATCCCGAATATGATCATATTAGGAGGTGGGGACTTTGGGAAGTGATTAGGCTGTGAAGATGGAGCCCTCATGAATGGAATTAGTGACCAAGACCCCAGAGATTTCCCTCACCCCTTCTGCCATGTGAAATTATAGCCAGAATAAATCAATAAAAAATGTTAAAAAAAAAAAAAAGAAATTATAGCCAGAAAACAGTCATCTGTGAACCAGGACATGAATTCTCATGAGACACCAAATGTACTTGTACCTTGATCTTGGACTTCCCAACCTCCAGAACTGTGAGAAATAGTTTTCTGTTGTTTATAAGCCACGTAGTATATGGTATTTTTGTTAGAGCAGACCAGACTGCCAGTAACTTTGGAAATTACTGGAAACTGTAAGACTAAAGGCAAAAGGAGCTGCACAAAAGAACTGTACTCTAGTTAATAAGCTGTTTCCCATGGGGGTAGGAGTTAAATTGAGACTGCTGTGTATCTGTACTGGGACTGAACAAATAAGTAAATGAATTGTGGATGGTGGGGACAAGGTTTCTCACTATTGGAGTGAGAGGTTCCAGATAAGCAGAGGAAAAGGCTAGAATAAACCATGTGGTTTAGACTTGTACATATCAGTATGGATTTGGCTTAAAATAAATGCTGATTGATATATAATTACAGATATGTGTGTATACACAAGTCGACACATATAAATTTCTTAGCTCTGTTCTCTGAGATGGTTCAGAAACAATGACATTCCAGGAGCCATAAGTGCAACCAGCACCCAAATCTTTGTTTTTAAATACCATTCTCCAATAAAAAGAACCGCAGTCCTTGAAGAAATGGCTAATTCTAGGCCTGGGACAGGGAATATGAAATAAGCCTGGAGTACCTTGTAATGTCAAAAAGTAAGAGAGTGCATAGGGGGAGGGTATAGCTGATTGGTAGAGTGTGTGCTCAGCATGCACAGGTCCTGGGTTCAATTCCCAGTACCTATATTAAAATAAATAAATTAATTAATTAATTACCTCCCCACCCTGGGCATAAAAAGTAAGACAGTGTGCAAAAAAAAAAAAAAAAAAAAAAAAAAAAATTGAATTCCCAAAAAAACCCAAAATACAAAATGTTAAAGGGACACAGGAGGCACCTGAAAAAACTCCTGGCGACCAAAACTAGAACAATTTGAACAACATAGTAATTTAGTATTGGTTCGTATCCAAAGAGGAAAATAAAACACCGATATAAGTAAGTGTTTGAATAGATAAATAAATGAAGGAGAAAAGACAAATCTTTTTACATAAAGAGTTTCTGTAGATTCTAGCCCCTCCGGGAGCAGCATAACTCCCCTGTCCACAGTGGGACGACTGGCTTCCAAAAATCACAGTGCGGAAAAGTGGAGTCATTGAAAAATAACTGGCAAATATTGCTTAAGCAAGATGATCAATCAGGAGGAGTGGTGAAAAGCCTGGAAGGAAAACAGAAAGCAGAAGGCACTTGGGCTGCAAAAGGGAGGTATGTGTGGAAGGCACAAGCTGCTCAAGAGAAGAGGACATGCAAGTTGGATGGGGAAGGGATAGAAGGTAAAACGTGTCACAAAGGGAGAAGGAAGAGTCCTCATTCTTCCTGGAGGCATGTTTGAAGAGCCCACCCTCCCAACTTTGCTCCCCAACAACTCCTGATTCTTCCTTCAACCGGCCCTGCCTCCCGGGCCCAGGAGAGCTCTCAGAAGGCTTATTGAATGTGACGGGTCAGAGAGTTCAGTGCACATTCCTGTCAAGGAGAACATGGGGTTCTTGAAACAGCCTGAGCTGGGGAGAGCCAGCAGTGCACAGGCCAGCGGCACAGCCTGCAGCTGTCACATGTCTCACACAGCCCTGCTCTCTGACCCTAGGCAAGACAAGCCCCAGGGTCTACTCAAGCCCTCCCACGAGGTCCCGAGCTAGGAGAGGAAGGGGGAGTGTCATCAGTGGAGTAAAAAACCAAACTTGGCAGAGGGTCTGAAATCTAGAACGCGGCTTTGTTCAAACTGTTCTCCAGAAAGACAGCAAATACATCCATTTGTTTTTCCGAGAGGAGTGCATGAGAATGTCCCCTTTCCTGCACTTACGCCGGCACTATGTTATTTCTTAAAATCTTATTTCTGCTGATTGGGCAGGTTAAAAAAAAAAGATGTCACTTAAAAAATTTGTTTTTAATTGAAGTGTAGTTCATTTATAATGTTAGTTTCAGGTATACAGCAAAGTGATTCAGTTATACATATATGTATACGTTTTCTTTTCAGTTTCTTTTCTGTTATATGTTATCAGAAGAAATTGAATACAGTTCCCTGTGCTATGCAATAGGTCCTTGTATGTTGTTTTGTATTTATATTACCTTTAGTAGGAAGGAAAAATTTTCCAAATGTTTAACAACTATTTTTTTCTTTTGTTAATTTTCTGCTTTTCTATAGGACCCTTGCTTGTTTGTCTACATATGTTCATCTTTACCTTATTAAATTGACAGACCTCTTTATGTATTAAAGACGTCACCCTTTTATCAGCCATATGTATTGCAAATATTTTTCTCCGGTTGTGTGCTTAACACGGTGCCCTGATCTGATCATCATCACAGTCATGGTAATGACAGCTTCCATTTAATCTTCAAAATAATCATGTGAGGTGGAATTTATTCAGAAGTCTTCCACCACTGTCTTTCCTGTATGGACAAGTTTGCTTTTTCCCTAACAAAGATGAGTGGCTAAAAGCATGGCCCATGGAATGGGACTGTCCTTGTTCATTCCTGGGGGTCTCCTCATTATGTGTGTGACTGTACATTACCCAAAGTCTTCGTGCATCAGTTTCTTCATCCCTGAGTTGAGGATAATAATAATCTAACCCATGGAGGTTATTCTGAGAATAAAAAAAGAATATGTACATTTTAGACCAATACCTGGCATATCATAAAGCCTCAACTGTTGTTATTAATTATTGTTACTATCTATTAATCATCCCTGTGGTCATTATCACATGTGAGCTTGAAAAAGTTGAACATATTTGATAAATATGAAGGTTTAGGGATTTAAAGCTGCCATCTTATCAAAAACCTGCCAGTTCTCTGGTTGCTGGAATGAAAAGGATGCATCCCTTGCGTGTGACCCTCTTCGAAATTCTCAGCCACTCTTTCCGGAACCTGAGTCCCTCTTACAGTGCCCTCTTGTGTTCCCCCAGCTGTGTTCTCTGGTTAGGGGGTTTCAGGGTGGAGACTGTCTTGGTAGTTCTGGGACACTGTTTGGAGGTGGATACTCTGAGCTGAATTGGCTTGCTTTGCCCCTGTGCTGTCCTCAAAAGCTCTGAATATATAGGCAGCAGCCTTTTTTCCCCTAATTGGGGTGAGAAATAGAAGATTCTATAACCAGAAAGAAAGCTTTTAGGTTATCTAAGCTAGTGGTGTTCAAACTTTGGAGCACGTCAGCAAACCTAACACTTTGGTAACAAACCCGCATACGGTAGCCTTATCTTGATCTACAGACCCCAAATCTCCTGGATTAGGGCCCGGGGATTTATATATAGTAACAGCTCCTAAAGTTCTGTAATTTGTTAGGGTAAGGCTAAGCTGATGGAACAAAATCTCAAAGTGTAGTGGACTTTAAAACTATCTATTTATGGGGGAAGGTATAACTCAGTGGTAGAGTGTGTGCCTAGCATGCACAATGTCCTGGGTTCAATCCCCAATACGTTTATTAAAAACAAACAAATGGAAACCTAATTACCTCCTCCCCACTGAAAAAATCAATCAATAAATTTTTTTAAAAAATCTATTTATTTCTCTTTCATAGATCAGTCCCAAGTTGAGCAGTCCAGGTTGGCAAGATAACTGTTTGACACAGTTATTCAGGCACGTGGCTTCCTCCCTTTTTGCTGTTCAGGTTATTCCTAGGACACTATCATCAGCTACATGATTAGAGTTGAGTCATACTTACATCCATTGTTGGGATCTAGCTCTTGGAAAGGAAAAAAAACTCACAGAGTAGGCAATGTCATAAACCCTGGACTTAGAAGTGGTTCACATCACTTCTGCTCAGATGGCCTGGGAAAGGAAGTCTGGGTGGGCAGCCCTGTTCCTCACTAACCTGCATGTCTTGAGAGCAAGGAGGGTGGGTTTTGAGTGGGCAAACTGAAAGCCTTACCACAGGGACCCTGATGCATACCTAAGTCCGAGAACCCGGATCTAATCCAACCTCTGCATTATGTGGGTGAAGAAACTGAGTCCCAATGATGTGAAATGATTTTTTGTTGGGAGGGGGTATGAGGAGTCAGTAAAATATATGAGGATTTATTTCTGATGTTGCAAAGGCTCTCTTTACTTCAGCATCATCCTGGGCCCTTGAGGCCAGGGAACTGTTTCGCCTCAGAATTCCTGGTTAAAGGAAATTTATGTTGGGAAAATGGAGGGAATGATTACAGATGAGAAGTGTACTTCTCTTATGCTAAATAACCCTTGTCAATATCTCTTCCTCACACCTCTCTATCACTCCAGTCCCACCTTCCTTTCTCGCCCTGACTCCCTCTCCCACAGCCCTTATGATTAGATCTGTCCCTCTAATGTTCCCTTTTAGCTACAGGGGTATGACGCATACCTACCCCTCAGGTATTTTTCTAATCAGTACAAGACACACTTGTTGGGCTATTTCTAGTCCGATGGTGCTCCTGCAACTGAGTGGGCTGAGCCAATAGAATGAGAAAGGAGAAGGGAAGGACTTCAAAATAAGCCCACCAAAGCAGCGAGGATGCGGATACAACTTCCGTACACTGTGCAGCCTCAAAACAGTGGAGACGGGGCAGGTGCTGGAGGCGGGCTTGGTAGCATGAGAACGCAGCATCAGTGACACTGAAAGCCAGCCTGAGAAATTTAGGTGTGAAGCTACAAGAGAGAAAAAGGAGACCTCTGTGGCTCAGGAGCAGAAAAGGAACATTATAAAAACCACATGTTTTAGAATCTGAAATCCCCAGCCTGTTTGTCCCCATGAGGGATCTTAGGATGCATATGATATCAAAGAGGTGACAGGCTTTGAGGGTGAGAAGTGCCAGCCCTCAGGAGGCCTGACCGTCCACGGCAGCTCCATGTTTGACATCTTTCATGTTTCCTAGTATGATGACTAGGAAGATTCTGGGAGATCAAAGCACCAAAGGCTTGGACCCCAAATCTCCTGATTCCTTCAGAGAACTGGGAAGGCTTCATCTTAATTAAGGCTCCTTAGAAGAGGATGCTCTTGACCTGGAAAGAGGTATCCATTCTGCTGGGTCTTTGTCCTTGTTTCCTGGTGAAGGAAGACATCTGTACTAAATTCCAAACTACGCTGAATTTACTTTTTCTTAAGTCTTATCCAGAGTTCAGATAGTTCCTATCTCTGTGGCTAATATGCTCACCACCTGGGGGTGAACCCAGAGGAAAGAAATTACTCAAATTTGAACCAAATTTGAACCAAGAAGGGACCCGCTGGGCTGCTCCACTCTGGATAGAGTCCATACTATGTTTGGTGAGTGGGTGGCGGCCCCAGCCTGGCCACGTGGAACTACACCTGGAATAGAACCAGTGAGTACCCCTTCCTTCCAGGGCCCTGCGTTCTCCTCCTACAGAGAAGAGGACTTCGAGCCTCAAGCATTCTGCTCTATCACTTTCTTCTCTAGCTGCCAAGTGCAAACTGAGTGCTGATAACATACCTATTTGGCCAAGCTCATAGGGATTGTTTATTTAAACGACCACCACACCTACAAGAAAAATCCAACTAAAAGATATAAAAATATCTGCCCTAATGTTGCGTATTGGCTGCTCATCAGAATTTCGCAGTTTCGATATCATGAGAATTCTGCACTGGCTGGGAAAAACATTAGTAAAATTTATATATAAAGAGCGATGGTGCAAGATTCATTTACATTCATTTATTTAAAATTAGGACATTAAAAAAGAGTGGTTTCAGGATGGAGGGAGGATATATGATGAGGTAACACATTAATGGATAAGACAATTGCCTATGTTTTACGCAGAGTGTTGAGCCATGAAGATTTACTTACAAATAAACAATCAGTGCTGAAAAAAAATTGACTGCCACATCAGAAACTGCAGTACTTAGTATAGACTTCCTATTTCCCGTCTGTCTTACCTCCTCCATCCCTCCGTGACTTGCCATGCCTCGCCCGCAGCCCCAGGAAATCCAGACTATGCTTGAGTAAAAATTGCAATTAGAGCTTTATTTTCTCTCTCTGTAGCAACTTGTGAAATAGATAGCAATGAGGATGGAGGAATGGGGATTGACTGAGGGCAGCAGCTAAACTGAAGGTCCTTTGTCATCTGGCAGCTTGTGGAGGACATGCAGACTCCCAGCTGCATAATTCTTTGAAGAGAAGCAATGATAATAATGTCCCCCCTGCCATTCACTACTTCTCTGAGCAGTCTCTGTGGCAGTACAGTTAACTTTTTGTGGAGGAAGTGGTTATTAGGTTTATCTCATTTATTTATTTTAGTGGAGGTGCTGGGGACTGAACTCAGGACCTCGTGCATGCTAAGCATGAGCTCTACCACTGAGCTACACCCTCCCCCTTCAATTATCTGCATTGGTTTGGGGCTTCTCTCTTTAATTCTGTCAAGCTGGGTAGACTCTGCTTCTTGGCTTTATAGCTGAGCTAGGGTGGAATTCAGTTTGGTTCGGAGAAAGTTTATGTGTGCATGTGTGTGTATGTATAAGAGAGAAAAAGAGAAAATATTGCCCTCCAGGATCAGTCATGCATTTTAATTGAATTATCCACAATTTTGGGTTTTTAATTTCTCCAGTTCATATAAGTAATCAAGAGTTGCCTGTGGTGCTGAACGGGTAGATGTGAATAATGGAAAGCAGTAACCAGCAATGAGAATCAGTATGTCCTTCTTCAGGTAAATTCTAGTCTCAAAGTCCTGTGGGGTTTACAACTTAGAGTCACTAACTAACCAGCTCATCAGAGTATGACTTGTCAGCACCACCAACATTTTCTTTAATGAGGTGACACTGTAGTGTTGGCACCTGGGGGACTGTTTGCCCATGGTGAGCTGGCATGTAGTGGTCCCGTGTTCCAGGCTCTCAGAGCAGCTTATGCCAGGATTCTGCCCACTCTTGCAGCTGGGAGCCTCGGAGACCCCGCAGATCACTTCCGTGGAGCCATAAATGAAGTTGTTACTTGACTTGCATGACCCATTAGCTTCTGAAACTTTTCTCCAGACTGTCACGTCATTGTAGTGCTTTTTGTTACTATCTGGACCGCTTCTTTGGGGGAAGCTGTAACGCAATCTTCTGAATGTCAGTAATGAGAACGACCTCACATTGTTGAACATACTGAGGCTGGTATTTCTATCTAACAGAGTCCAATTCATTAAAACCACAACGGTCTGCTTTTCTTGGTCACATTTTGCCGTGTCATATTGCATCTCTTCCTCTAAAAATTCTTCTTTAATTACCTCCGTTATGCTTTCTGGAGCTCCTGCAAAAACCAACCCTAGGCCAAGTAGCAGCAGAGAAAAGGTCTCCATCTCAGATCTAGGGCAAACTCTTCTGCAGTAAAAATTAAGAGATGAAAAATAAGGAAAATGTTAGGGGGATAGCTGTCTTTTCCTTATGACATTCCCAGGGTTGACCCGTATGTGTAAGTTAATGCTGTTATATCTGTTAATGAAAGTATGATGCAGTGAGAAGACAATCAATCAGCTGTGGCGTCTGAAGACCCAACTTCAAGTCCCTGCTTATCTACTAACAAAAAATTTATTCTACCTCTTTCAACTAACTTCAGTTTCCCCTTGTAGGGAAAAAAAAAGGAAATATAAGAATTATATAAGATAATATGTATAAAGTGCCCAGAAACATCTCGTTATTTCTCTGCCTTTTCTTCTGGTCTATAATCTCGTCGGGGGTCTGTACTCTCCACAGTGGTCACAGTGATCTCGCCCAACACGGTCCTCACTACCGCTGTGTCTCCTCAGCCTCACACAGTACCTGGCACAGGGCAGCCACTTAAAAAAATACGCAATGTTATTTTCCCTCTCCCTCATCTCTTTTCCCACTGAGTCTCAGTCACAGGATTTCGGTCTTTACCAGGTCCTTTGGCAAGTAGATCCTCTGGAGACAGATTCCAGCTGGTTGCAAGGCAAGAAGTGAAATTGTATTTGTTCTCTGGGAATTCCTCTTATTGGGTCTCACAGCGGAAGGAGGGGCAGAGAAGCGGGTAGGCAGAGCTGTGTGGGATGAGGCAGAGAAGGAGGAGATGATGTGGGACCAGTGATGCTCGGAGAGCTGAACAAAGGGTCCATCTGGTTGTCAGGATTCCGACGACCTGGGCAGCACCACTGCTTCCTCTCCTGTGACATCTTCCCTGTCTATTTACACTTTAACCCAGAGTAATTTTTTTTTTTTGTTTTTTGCTTTTTTTGAAAGCCTATAACATGGGTAATATTTCACTTGATTTTATTTGGGGAAGGGTAGGTAGTTAGGTTTACTTATTTATGGAGGTGTTGGGGATTGAATCCAGGAACTCATGCACGCTAAGCACATACTCTACCACTGAGCTATACCTTCCCCGCTTCTTCTAATATTTTGAATCTAGTTGATACCTGTTAGTCTTTTCTTCCTCTTATGAAGGCTGAAAATTCCTTGAGCCCGGAGCATAGTCTCTGCTTCTCTTTATTCTGTACAGAATCAAACACTGAACTCTACACACACTAGTCTCTCAACAGTATTCATTAACAAAATACCATGGCTTGACTAGCATAGAAAATCCTTTACTTGAGGTCAGTGCTGGAAAACTCATAATGAGAATCCCAGAAAGAATGGTTATTTAGGGTAATAATTCTTTCTCTTGGTCTAGAAAGATCTCCTTTTTTTTTTTTCTTTTTTCATCTCTCCCACCTCTAAAAGCCTCCTGCTCTTATATTTCCTGCATTTTTCCACTCACCTCCTAATCACCGCCCCTTGCCCTTCCAATTCCCTCAGTAGACTACTTTCCTAAAAACACCACTTGCAGTGGCACTATTTCAGAAAACTCCAGATATTCCTCATTGCCTACACCGGGGTAATCTAATCCCCTGAGGCCATTTAGTCAAAAACTCTACATGATTTAATCCCAACCTGCCTGTCTTTAATTAGAAAGAGGGAGTTTAGGGGAGGAAGGGATGAACAAGCAGGGAGAAGGAAAGAAAGGACAATAAAACCTAGGGAGGGGGGGTAGGAAAAGGAATTAGAATTCAGAACATAGAAACATAGGACTAGAGGACTCATTTCAGCTACTTTTGCCCAGGAAGTGATGCTGCCACCAGGACCCAGCACGTTGTGTGACAGGGACCACCTGTCCCTGCCCAGCACCTATCAGATGCCGAGGGCTCTGCTTCCTTGGTGACATCCAAACTCCCATGAAGACAATAGGGACAATGGGATTTCCTCAGAGAAATGAGTAAAGAAACTCAGCTACAAAAGGGCCACCCAGAGGGGTAAGCCTGTCCTCACAAGGTTGCCAAGTGTCCTCTACCCACGATTGTCACCCTCTTCTGTAAGTCTAATCAGTGTGTTAGAACTTGATGTTTACCAGGGTTAACAACTAGCAGAGGTGAACCTCCTTTTTTGACCTGACCTTGAGTTGAGTCCAGATAAATAATGTGATAGTCGAAGTCTCTCAGCTGAAAAGATCAGAACAGAGAGGACCTGCTAAGCTTGTGCACAGCCTACGCTCACTCTAGCTCACCGCGTGAGTTTCTGGTTCTCACAGGGTTAATGTGTCGTAGCTCAGAATTAGTGACCCCATAATCTGGCCCTTACTTGACAGTTACCCTATTTTTCCCTTACTACTCCCCAGTACTAACCACCCCACCCCACCCCATCCCTGCACCCTCTGGCAACTCCAACAAGGCCAACTGCTATACTATCTGAAATAGAACTGAGGAGTAATAGACCTGGAGAGAACCTCCAAGATGATCTCAGCCCTTCACTTTACACATGAAGGAACCGATACTCAGAGAGGAACAGAATTTAATCAAGTCCCCAGAATTAGGAGCCTCTCTTTCCTTTCCTTCTCTTCCTTCACCCTCTTACTCTGTGGTACTCTGCCCGTAGCTGAATGAGGAGGAACTAAACAAACAGTCCAGCTGTAAGAACTAAAAGCAGAAACGAATTGGTAGTCTGACTGCCCTGTGGGGATACGAAGAGGAGATAGACTGAACCCTGAGGGTCTCCTTCCCTCCCTGGGAAATCCTTATCCATTTCTTTCTAGTCTTTCAGGGAAATGACTTCTGACCCATCACGCTTCTTCTGATCCCCGTTTCCCTTTCTTTCAAGGCTCAGAGGCAGCCGCTGAGTAGGAACAACTTGAGTTATATACACCATCTTTAGAGAAGATCTTTAGGCATGACCCCAACTGCCTCTACATCCAGGATCAAGTCTGGGGTTAGTGTGGAATGAATGAGGTCCTCGCTGCAGTTACAAAATTTTAAAAGCCCAACAGTCAAAATAAATAATGTTTTGTTGCAACATTTAAAAATCAGTTTAATGTAAAATAATCCCTGTTGAACAAATATCAAAATTTTAAGTAACAGGATCTGACCCTGTACTGGCACAACCCGTGTACCCTGCTTCATCGTAAATCCAACCCTGTCACATTGGGTCTTGATTTAAAATTCAGCTACTGTGTTCATCAGGGATATTTGAATTAATTTTCATTTCTAAAAATATTATTTTAAAAATATTTATCTATATGCCTCGGGGTTTTTTGGTGCCTCTTAAATTTTGCATATGAAGTGAGTCCTTCCCTCACCTTACCTCATCTCAGTCCTGTGTGGGATTCAGTGTTGGCTCTCATCAAATGACCCAAAGAAAAAGGACAAGGAATTAAAACACATGTAGAGTTTATGGTTTAATTCAGTAAATTTTTATTGAAGCTGAATAAAAAAGATTACAGCTCAGCAAAACTGGAAGGATACATGCATTACCAGCAGCTACCTATTTCACTCAAGGCATTACCCCATGTCCACGGTTCAGGTGCGCCTCGGAAGAGCCAGCACCAGTGCCTCTGAGAGAGGAGACCAGAGATGGCAGACCCAGGTGCTGGTCCCATGTTATTCAACATATCTCTGGATTTTAACTGGCCCCATGCCATCACAAGTGACAACAATAAACCCCTCTATGGGGGAAATGTGGTAACTGCAGGCAGGATATCTGGTGCCTTCAGTGAGCTTACAGACTGTCATTTTGAATTTGTTCTCACTCTGGAAGCACAGAGTGGTGGAATGGTTTTGGCAAGCCACCTTCCTGCGAGAATTGCAAACACTATTAATATTTCGAGGCCTCTCATGGATGAAGACATGCTCCTTTTTGCAGGTGTTGTTGGGTTCCTTGATGACTCTTTCTAAGATCATGTGGTTGCAGTACCTTACAGGAACGTCACTCTGAGGGTAGTCCACATGCAGATGCTCTATGGTCATTGCCACTACGTCCTCATTCAGCTCATTTTCCCAGAACAGAAGCAACAGGAAAATTATCACCATTAGTAGCATCAGGGGTAAGAGGTCCTTCACATCTTTTGCTCTAATTCCTGTAGAGTTAGAAGAGACAAAGTATCAGAAGGTAATCAGATTCTGCCAGCCCAGTCCCTTGACTTTGCTCCCCCATCCTTTGGATATTTTATTTCCTTCTCTCTGCTAATGAAATCATGCTAACCCTGCAAGATCCAGCAGAAGGTTCAGCTTCCCAAGAAAGCCCTTTCTGATCATTTTAGCTCTCAGAGTTTGGCACTGAACTCTAATTATTCCTGGTGTATTGTGTTTGTTGGCTTCCACAATCTCCTTGATAGCAGGTGTGTCATCTATTTCTCCTGAATCTGTCAGAGGGCTTAACATATAGCCAAACATACAGAAGGTATTAAAAAGTACCCATTCCTGATTATTTTATTCCTATTGCTGAATGACTTTCTTTCCCATAGTTGTCTTAACCTTAATTCCACCCAATTCAATATGCCCTTAGCTGTACACTAATCCATTCTTCCCAATTCCTTCCCAGTCTCTCCTCCTGTTGACCCCGCTTGACTCTGTGCTGGATCCTCTCACCTTTCCGTTTTGCTGTAGCTCTCCCAGGTAACATATCCTTTTGATCATGGATCTGAGAAAGTCCTTTGTGTCTCACTGTTCGCAGACAGTAACTGGTAGGGAGCCAGCTGAGTGTGGGGAGGGCCAATGTGGAAAGAGCAGAAAGGGAGGGGCGTGCCGGGGAGTGTGCTTGGCTGCCTTCTGGAAGGAAGAGAAATGACTTTTGGGTAAGGCAGGTCCTGAACGTGTCCTCACTAAACAAGCATGGACTTTTCAAAATATTTAAGTCTTGAAGGGTGCCACACACAGCACTATTTCCCATATTTTCATCAGTCTTTATGCAAACCTGTGAAATAGCTATTGTTTCCATTTCATTAATGGAGAGTTATGAAAGTTTGAAAGTCTCAGGGGAAGATGAGAGATGGCAAGAGCAATAAGACTCTCAACTTCTCGGTGCTTGTAACACCTGAACTCCAGTTTCAGCCAGTGTCATTCCCACGTGGTGCCCAGGACAGAGCTGAAACAATTCCCTGACATTGACATCAGTCTTGATAAAGCCCTGGACTCTTGGAGAGCATGGCAATGGTTTCCAAATTCTACTGAACATTGGAATTTCCAAGGCATTTTTTAATGCCACATTGAGGCATTCTGCTTTAATTGATGTTAAGACTAGGGCTTTGAAATTATTAAAAGCTTCCCCAGTGATTCTCTTTTTTAAATCATTTTTTTAAAATTAAAGTATAGTCAGTTACAATGTGTCAATTTCTGGTATACAGCACATATGTTCATATATTCATTTTCATATTCTTCTTCGTTAAAAGTTACTACAAGATATTGAATATAGTTCCTTGTGCTGTGCAGAAGAAATTGTTTTTTTTTTTATCTATTTTTATATACCCAGTAATTCTAATAAGCAGCAAAATTTAGGAGCCACTGAATTATAACGTACTTGGAAGATCTACACTGAAAATTAGTCGATGAGGGCTTGGTTAAAAGATAGTGGCTCAGGTATTGAGATGATAGAATTCTTTTTGTTGCCATCATCTCCCTGTCTTTGACATAGGACAGGGAAAATGGATTTAATTTTATCACTCTTTGCCCTGAAATGATTTCTATTTTGGAAAGACAGCTACATAGTCTCCTTTGTATGTATCTATGTCTTTGGTAAGAAGAAAGCGATCTGGGAGTTAAAAATGATCTAGAAAGGACAGAGAATCCAGGAAAAGATTTCAACGAATATATCTCTTTCTATGCAACAAAATCAGAAGCATAATTCCAGACCACGAAAATGAACAACCAGGAGGTTATTTATTTACTTTCCAAAAACTTTCATCCTAGCTGTTCTTTCACAATTCAAACTGTTCTGTTTTGGATGTGTTGCAAAATGCCACAAAGATAAAAGTGCATCACTAATTGTTGAACTTTTCAGTTAAATTTTGATTTGTACACCACCTTTCAGAAACATTTCTATTGCATAAAAAGAATTATATCTATATATTGTAACTTGTTCAATATTTTCTGCCAGGACCTCCAAGTAGCTAAATTACAGATATTATACTAAGTTTACAAGCAAGGAGTCAAGCTTTGTTACAAAATTTATCCTCAACTGAGGCAGCTAAACCCTTCTCAACATTTCAGAGTATTACCCTCCCAAAATAGAGTTGAGGCTGAGTTCAAACGTTAAACAGTGCTGACAGCCTTGGAGAAAACATTTGTAATGCCTAAAACCAACTAAGGATTAACATCTAGATATAAAGAACTCCTTCATATCAACAACAAAAAGACAGAAAACTCCAGAAGAGAAAAGATTATCAAACGTTATGAAAAGTCAATTTTAGAAGAAGCCAAAATGGATGATGAACAAGGCTTAACTTCATTTGTCGTCAAATACATGGAAATTAACATAACAAAGAAATATCGATTTATAACCATCAGATTATCAACAATTAGACAAACTAATATCAGGTGCTGGAAAAATGTCAGTGGGCATGAAAACTGGTGTGGCGATATAGGAAAGTAGCCTGGAAGTACTGGATGAAATTACGAATGTATATAGTCTGAGACTTTGTAATCCCAGCCTGGGCATGCACTCCAACAGAGCTCCTCTGGATGGAGTGTGTGCCGGGATGTTCATCATGGCATGATTAGTAGCAGAAAAGAGCTAGGAGGCAACTTAAGTGTCCAGCATGAAAGGAATGGACAGGTGAAGATGTGTTCCATGCATAAAATAATATAAAGCAGCTTCAAATAATGTGCTAGATTTACAAATAGTAGCATGCATAGAACTCAGAAAACATGCTGGTGTGTGAAAAAAAAATAAGTAAGAAACAACGAAAATCATTTCCAGTTGATTTAAATTTAAAACATGCATGCTCCAAAATAATACAACTTATTTTCCAAGGACATCCAAGATATAAATAGGGTGGAAGAATGTGGATTAAATACTCTGGGACAGCTGCCCATGAGATGAGAAAAATAGAAACAGGGATAAGGAATAAAAGGAAAAATAAAATTGAACAATGCAAAAGAGAGACCTAGCATGGGCCACAAACAGAATACGATAAACCCAATTCTGTGCACCTGAGGTGGGAAGGGAGGAAGGAAGGAAAGAAGGAAAGAAGGAGGGAGGGTGGGAGGAGGAGGAAGAGAAGAAGAGGAAGGAGATGGAGGAGGAGGGGAAAGGGAAGAGGAGGGAAAGGAAGAAAAAGAAGGACAGGGAGGGAGAACCTGGGCCTATTTCCCGATGGCTGCATTTGACCTAAAATTCCCACCACCCTCCCTTTGCTGAGCCTTAGATCAGCCATCGGAAGGAGGCAGAAGACTGCAGGAAACTAGTATTAGTGTCAGGATGTAAACTGACATTAGTAATTCCATTAATGATTCATTTTGTACAGTGCTCTACTCCAGGGTTGCTAGAAAGCTAGCCAGCTCCAGTCTTGTCTGAGCCCAGGCAGCGGCCTCGGAGGGACAGCTGAGGAAGTGGACACTCACTCCGGATACCTTCAGCTGCCACATATGAAGCTTGACTGTGTTGAGGCCACCAGTGGAGAGAACACATGGAGACAGAGAGACGCTCAAAGAGCTCCAGCTGCTCCAGCTCCCACGGGAAACCAGAGGTTGCTCACATCCTAGGGATGTGGTTGGCTACCCTGGCAAGCTTCTGTAACTGCCCAATGCCCCATTCACTGTAAAGCCATGGAGCAGATTGTATTTTCCCCCAAATGGCCACAAAGTACCTTCTATCGCACAGTCTCTTCCAGGACCTTGCCACTCCCCCAGCAAGAGGCAGAGTCTCTGTCCTCCTAAGAACCTGGGAGGCTTCTGTGCCTGCCCCCCTGATCAAGCGTAGTGTGGCCTCTGAGACAGGCTGTGGTTCTCCTAGGACAGTGGCTCTGGGTGCCATGTAGAGGGCTGACTGTGCTGAGGCCACCACAGGGCAAGGCCACATGGAGAGAGATGCCCAAATTCCTTCTCCTGCTTCCATCCCTGTGAATAAAACCATGTGTGAGACCTCGAGCAAGAACTGCCTAGCTGCGCCCAGTCCATTTCCAGATTCAGGACCAAATAAAGTCACTATTGTTGTCACCCACCATTTTGGGCTGATTTGTAATGCAGCAATAGACAAACAGAAGAGAGGGCACACCACTTTGCCAGATGTCCCCAAGCAAATACAATTCCACAAAGTTTTAGCAAATAATAGACACCACTGAAGCTTTCTTGGATATAGAGTATAGGATGTCACACAAACAATAATGCAAAACTAGTGTTTAAAATCTCCATCAGCTGTAAAACCCCCCAAAGTTCCCTTTTAACTCTCCTGTCTCTCTCCACCTCTGTCCTGGGAGCCTCCCCTCTCAGTGGTGCCAGCTCTTCCGTGTCTCCTGGATTCCACCTGCCCCTCCGTGCCCCCTACCTTCACATCAGGCACCCTGGGACCAAATAAGGACCCTTCCTGAGCATTGATTCACTTTTGAAAAATCAGTGAAGTATTGTAAGTAACAAATATTTTGCCACGTAACGGATATAGGTCTTATTCTACAAACTTGGGCAAGCAAATTTACATCACCTATCACTTCTATAGCAAGTGAAGACTAATTCTGTATCTTCTGCCCTGCTAAGCTGGGGAGAAATCCAACTTAGCCATTATTACAGTTTCTTCTTCCTCCCAGGGACCCAAGGGGATCTGGAAAGAACGCTGCTCTTGCCCTGTGGGACCTGTATTAGCCAACAGCACTAACCAAGGGACAAGCATGCTTATTAGCTTCCCTTATGAAAACTCCTTGAGTACAGGACCCAGGATCCTGACTCATGGTTGTACTAAGACTTGATGTCCCCAGCCACCTACTAGATAGGATTTTTGTCACCTCCTGTAGGGAATTTTATGATTCACGTATTATTTCATTCAACAAATATTTATTGAACACATACCTGTGCCAGACACTCGGGGTACATCAGTGAAAAGACAAAGCTCCCTCTCTCCCTACTGATTCTGAATCAATCTCGTAATAGGAAAATTGGTAATTAAAATATAAGAATTGCACATTTATTTTGCCTCGCCTGTAGGAACTATATTTCAGGGTAACCAAATAGCTTTCATGTGATAAGGGAAAGTTCTTTTTTTTAAAATTTATTTTTATTGAAGTATAGTTGATTTACAATGTTGTGTTAGTTGCAGGTGTACAGCAAAGTGATTCAGTTATACATATACATACAGATTTATATTCTTTTTCATTACAGGTTATTATAAGATGTTGAATAGTTTCCTCTGCTATACAGTAGGTCCTTGTTGGTTATCTATTTTATATACAGTAGGGTGTATCTGTTAACCCCAGCTCCTAATTTATCTCTCGCTGGAAGTTCTTCTTTAGAGAAGAACAATCACTAATAAATATGAAAAAATAATACAATTAGAAAAGTCATTCTTTCATAATCATGAGTGAAATTACTAAGTCAGATAGAAATTAGTTGGTAGGTGGTAAAACTGTTAGGAGAGAAGCCTATGGAAAACTTTCCAGTGAAGACCTGGCTGCGACCGCCACCACACTCTGGGAAGTGAAAAGCTAGTTATTACATGCCTCTTAATATGATGCTGTAGGAAGTACACAGCACTGTTCAGGAAGTACCCTTGCCAAACAACTGAACCTAAATTAATTAAGCCTTAGACTTAACTTCCAGTGTGTAGGAAATAAAGGGGAATGAGGCACAAGTTAAATAAGACAAGGAAGCAATAAGACAAATCCAGGATGTCAGGCATTCTACCCGATGCCTGACCAGTTTCTTCAACAAGGGGCGCAGAAACAAAGACAGAGAAACTATTACAGAGTAAAAGAATCTTCAGATTTTGAATCTGACTTGAATTTGAATATGGACTGGGCATTAGATTATATTAAAATGTATTTTAAGTTTTTATAAGATGCTGTAATTATAGAGAAAGATATTTATTTTTAAGATATACTCAAAAGTGTATGAGTAAAGTTACATACTGGCAAGTATTTTCTTCCAAGGAATAAGGAAAAAAGGAAAGAAGGAAGAAAGGAAGGGGAAGGAGGAAGCAGGCAGTGGTGGAGGGGAGTGGGAAGCAAATGTGGCAAATGTTTAATAATTATTGCTTTTGGGAAGGTAAGTGTGACAGGACCCATTACACTAATTCTGTCTGCTTTTGTGTATATTTGCAGACATTTATTTTAAAAACCTTAAAATTCCTGCTCACATGGCGCTTACATCTAATGAAGGGAGATAGGCATATAGGAAAATAAGCCTAGTCAATCAATACTTTAGTGCTTTAGAAGGTAAGTGCAATGCAATTTTAAATAGAATTATCAGAGTAGGTCTGATCATTATAGGTTTCCCTTCCTCCTTTCTAACCAAACCCCAATATTACTTAAGAATCTCCTCTCATCCCCAGTTCTGAGCATGGATTCCAATGCCTCTAAGTCAATCAGGGGAACACCATTCATGCGAGGCCGAGGGGAAGCGAGGGCTATTCAGCTAGAAGTTTTGGAAAGGGCCTGCACAGGGGGAGGATGGGCTGCTGTAACAAAGTCATCACCACACTTCAGTGACAATGAATTCAGAAGGATAGTTCTCCCTTATGTAAGAGTCCAAGGGAGGCATTCCAGGTTCTGCTCACACAATCATTCAGGAACTCAGAATCATTCAAACATACCTCTCCAAAACAATTAAACACTTTTCTAAAGGAAACATCTAATATTTAACTCAAGTCTATTGTGTGGAGGGTACCTATCAGGTTACGTCTTCAGCCATTTTCTGATGTGACTCTTCCTGTCTGTCTGTAGCTTGGTGTACAGACACACCCCTGATCCAACCTGACCAATGAGATTTTCTTGGGACGTGAATTTGTAGTTCTGAACCCAGAAGCACGAAAATGGGTGTTGATTATAGAGTCACAGTGATGGTGGATTCACACCTCAGTCCCTATCTGCTCTAGCCTTGTGTTCTTTGAATAGGTCAGGGGGCTCCTGCCTGGGGTGTCTGTCTGGCCGCCCCCTCTGCCTGATGCCCTTCTCTCCTTCAAGTCTCTGCTCAGCAAGGCCCATACAGACCAGCCCACCCATGCCGGACTCACGCTTCCATGTTCTACTTTTTCTATTTCATTCTTACCTTCTAATATGTTATATAATTTACACTTTTATTTTGTTTGTTATTATAGTCTGTGTCCCCTTCCCCTACAGCCATCCTAAAAGTAGGCTCCACAAGGGCTGTACTTTGAATGAGCAGTGTGCTCACCGCAGGGAGGAAAGCATTTCCAACTCCTCAACCCTCCCCCAGATTCTGACTCACGACAGCAGTGAAGGGTGTGCTGTGATGTAGCGCTAAGTGCTGGTGTTTAAATGCCCTCTAAATAAGAACCTGGGAAGCTTATCTCAAGAGCATTAAGTAAGAAACGGCGGGGGTGAGGGGATGGATGAAGGAGCAACAGCAGAGGCAGTGACTCTTCACTCATCTTATTGACTGCATGTAGCGTAAGCAGTTGCTGAGCACACATTCCGAGCCGTTCTGGACTTGGTTCACCCAGAGCTCCCGTGGCTCCCTTGATTGTATACAGTGGGGTCTTGGAGCCAATGGCCTTGAGGGTTGTTTACAGTACTGCATCTGTCTTTGCAAAATAAAGGTTATCAAAAGAAAAGCAGTTCATTATATTCAAATACATGTACATTTGCTTATATCCCCTGGACCTACTGATAAGGGAAGAGTAAAGATAAACATACATATGTAAACTTCAGAAAATATTTTCAAATAACCCAATTTATTATTAGTAGTAGTAGTATATTTATTATTAGAGTATATCTAATGATCCTAAATGCTCTTAATTGGCCAAGACCCTTACTTTATTCCAAGTATCCTTTTTTGAATATCCTTTATTATTTTTGTTAGCTTCTATGTAAATTCCTAGGCTATGGGTATATCCTTATATACACCTGGTTTCGGAAAAAAAGAAAAAAACAAATCTAAGAAAAGATCATCATTACACATTCTCCACATTGTTAGCGGTTAGAGAGAACCTCAAATTGGAAAACCCACCAAGTGTGTGGGCAAGCCTCCCCTCCCATTAGATATGTGGGTCCTTGCCCACCAACTGAGAAAGAATTCTCAGTAGAGGGACAAAGTGAAAAAGGAAGCTGCTTTATTACTCAGAGAGAGAAGTTTGAAAAAAAAAAAAAAAGGAGAAGAAGAAGAAGAAAGAAAACAGTGGGGAAGGGGGAGCCGTCAGCCAGGTGGCTGGTCTCGTCAGCTCCAGCCCCGGCTTGGGCGGCGGGGTCTTCCCTGCCATCCTTATCTTCACTCTGGTGGTGCCAGTCATCTTCTGGCACTGGCTCTTTCCCCCTGGAGCTCAGCCCTAAAACAGAAACTTTGGTAGGAGAAAGAGAACAAAGAGATACTGGGGTGTGTCCTTGGGATCAGTGTAGCAGCTGTGGGACATAGAACGTCCTGTTGCATGGCTATGTCCTTGGAACAAAGGAGTCAGCTGCAGGATAAAGGAAACAACCTGTTTTTTCAACAGCCTGGCATTTTCTTTCCCTTGTAGTTAGTCAGCCAAGGTCAGTAAGCCTGTCTAATCACCCCTCTCAAAATGGCTGCTAATGACAGCAAACTCAAAGACATGGTAGTCTAAACAAGATGGAAGTTTATTTCTCACGTAAAAGAAAGCCTGGGGGAGTTAGCCTAGGATTGGTGAGGTGCTCCAAGGAGCTGGCTTCTTCTCTCCTAGTGGGTGGCTTCCATGTCATGGTCCAGAAGGCTGCTCCAGACACAGCCATCAGGTCTGTATTCCAGCCAGCATCGAGAAGAAAGGTACAAAAAGGGCGTGGTGATGCCTTCTAAGGATGCATCCCAAAGCTTCACAAGCTATTTCCACTTACATCTCATTGGCAGTAACTTGGTCAGGGAGTCACATCCAATTGCAAGGGGCACTGGGGAATGTAGGGCTTATTCTGGGTGGGCACGTGCCCAGCTAAAATCCTGGCTTCCTCTTGCTAAGGAAGAAGGGGACAAGAAACATTGAGGACAACTCGCAGCATTTTTCCTCCTTGTCTTCAGGTAAACATTGCTCCGGGAGATGATGATGAGTGTGCTTCAGAAAAAAAAGCTTCCTGATCTAAAGCTTGAGAAACATTGTTAATTACATCCCTTTCCTTGCAGTCACAAGATTCACTTTGAGCCCAGCATTCGAGAAGCTTGACTAATTTCATTTAATTCAGGATTTTACAAATTGATTCAAGCCTGGAGCTTCATTTGAGGGGCACCACTATTAACATCCTAAGGAATAGGGTTCTAGAAAAGAACATTTCACTAACTGATCTTCCCAGACGGGGGGACATGGCAACAGATGGCAAACTAGGAGCCAGGCGTCTGAGTGGGAACCAAGGGAATGTAACTTGCATAGACCCAGCGTTTTGGACGTGGGGGATTGCCCTCCCTCTGTTTAACAATAATCCAAGCCCCATCCTTCTTTGCTGCTGGGACTCCAGTTCTTTTCCCCAAATGTTTTAGAAGCTCTCCGAGGAGTGCTTGTCTCTTGTCTGAAACAGACGCTGCAGACACCCTCTCTGTCCACCCCTGGCTTCTCGTAAGTGCTTCTGCGTGGTGTCTGCTTCCTCTGTCTCCCAAAGCCTGGATCCAGGCCCCGTCCTGTATTCTCTAGTGCACATCTAATACAAGGATATGGGGTTTAACAGGCTTTCTGAAAAAAAAAAAAAAATCTAATTACAGAAGAGAAAAAACCTTAACTCTGATTCCCACATCTACTAGTCTTACCGTCCACCAGCAGACCCTTCACAAGGAGCTCCTTTCAAATTGGCCATTTCCTTGGCCCTTCTGACATGGGCGTGCTTCTTCTCGTATTGTCCCCTATTTTATATTTCCTCTGCCTCAAGCCCTGGGCCCCCTGCCCATCTATAGTGGTGACCACAGAGTTTCTATGGAGGACGGCCTGCCTGGGAGTCGGTGATCACACCGCAAGAGGAGGCGAGGGGCACTCATCTTTCTTCTCTCCCAGACGCCCTGTGCCTCTGGAGAGCCAGAACAATGTGCCTGTTTGCTCTAGCACACTGCCTGCTGCTCACAAGAGATCAAAAAGTGTTTCTGGAGTGGATGAAAGGGTAAAAGATTTCAGATCTTTCCATTCTTCTGCCACTAACTAGCTGTGTGATCTTGGGAAAGCCATATCCCAGCTTATTCATTTCTAAAATGGAGGTGGTGGAAAAGAATAAAGGAAGAATTTGACTACCTTAAACGTTAATTTCTGCTGTCACAAACGAAGGCGCTGAGCTCATTTGAAATGACCCCAATGGCTATTCTCTGAACAGGACAACTCTCTGGCTACCTCTTCTATTCCTGCCGCCCCCAACCCCAGGGAAGTAGCTCCATGGTCTCTGCCTCCCAGCCTAAAGTCAGGGTGAGCAATGGGTGAAAGGGGAGCTGGCCCCTGGGCGTCGGCCCAGAAGTGGGGAGGTGGAGCTGTGACTCAGGATTCATTGGCTACCTTTGGCAACCGCAGAGCTGTTTCCTAGACAAGCTATTAACAGTATTAACAGCAAGATTCAGGCAATACTGTCACAAGCCTCTGGGCACTCTTCCAACTGCCCTCCCACTACCTCAGTTGTCTCTCTGTCCAGGTGAGGTGGACAGAATGGAGCCTGCATCTGTCCAAGAACAAGCTGCTCCTGCTCTGGGCAGGGCATGCTCTGAATCAGAGGCTCTCAACCTCAGCTTTGCAGGTACAGTCCCAGGCTATGCACAGGCTATGCACCTGAGAGGCGGAGGGCCTGTACTCCCTTGGGGGCAAACCAAGCATTTTTTTTTTTTTTTTTTTTGGTAACTTGACTTGTATTCTTGAAATGAGTGCCGCAGGTGATAGCCCAGGGGAGGCCAGGTTGAGGGGAGGCTGACCTAAGCATGTCTTATAGCTACTAGTAGGCCCTTCAGTTTCCCATTTCTGAGAATGCTTTGATCATAGCATATCCTTCTCATGTGTGTCCCCAGGCTAAGTCCTCAGCAGTTTCCTTTGAACTCTCACAGAGGAAGGCGCATCAACTCAGCCTTCCCTACAGCGCCTCCAAGCCCATTCACGCCGTCCATACCAGCTCCAGCTCTGCTCTCCTCCTGGTGGTCCATTCCAGCTTCCCTGAAAATCAGATATGATTCCTGGAAAGCAGATGAATGATAGCCCCCTGACCCCAAATAATCACCAAGGCCCTAAAGAACCCAAAAGCAATTCAAAAATAAACAGTCAAAACTGAAACAAAAGAAAAAGCCACCACCACCAAAAAAAAAAAAAAAAAAAACAAAAAAACCCTTCCTTTTCAGAAGGCCCCAGCTGGAGCAGAGCCAGCAGTGGCCTGGGAGTCGTGAAAGCTGGGCTCCTATCTTCTTGTTGGCTCCGCCACTAACTAGATCTGTGTCCCCGAGCTTAATTCCATGGGCCTTGCTGACCTCCTCTGACGTGGCTGGGAGCCGGCAGGGCTGGCGGAAGGCAGGCGATAAAAACAACTAACAAGTTTTGGGTTGATAAAACACATCCAGTCGGAACCTTCCCTGGTGCACGGTTCTATGGTTGCTTTATTAGAAACCTACATTCAATATCTTGTAATAACCTTTAATGGAAAAAAAAAAACCGAGTATATGTATGTATATGCATGACTGGGATATTGTGCTGTTCACCAGAGAGAGACACATTGTAGTTGACTGTACTTCAGTAAAAAAATGTAAAAAGAAACCTGAAACTGGGCTCCCCGTGGCTGTTTGTTAACTCTACTACGCCACAGTCATCTTTAAAACAACAGCAAAAAATCGAATCCTGTGCCTCTGCTATCCTCCCCCAGCCCCAGAACGTGTCAGTGGCTTTTCCTAAGTCTTAAAATAATGACCACAGTCCTCACCTCTGTCTACCAGGCCTTGCATAGACAGCCTCAGATCACTCTCCCTCCCTCTCTATCCCTCTTTCCACTCCCCTTTTCAGTTTCCTGAATTCATTAGGCTTCCTCCCAACTCAAGGTAAGACAGGAAGGAAGGGGGCAGTGCATGGCCATTAAAGGAATGACACAGGAATTAGTGCCAAGATGGCAGTAAAGTCAACTCCCAGTAGACCTTGAGGTCCAAGATGGCAGGAGAGTCGACCTTCAGTGGACCTTGTCCTTCATTACACACACTGTAATGCGTCAGCATGGTGAATGACACACCCACAAGCACCAGGACAGTTCCCAGGCTACCCCTGAAAGGTCAAAAAGAGGGTGGTGGCCCAGTCCCTGGGAATTCTCTGTCCCTTCCTCAAAGTAGTTGGAATAATCTTCTCACTTGTTAGTGTATAAAAACAAGCAACACTGCACCTCGTGGCTGCTCTCTCTTGCCTTCTAAGCCGTCTGCACTGCCTGTGGAATGTGTGTCTACTTTTACTTTAACCCCCCACCCAATCCATACCTCATGGCCTTTCTCTTGCCTTCTGAGATGGCCTGCACTCTGTCAATGGGGTGGATGCCTCTCTGAATGAATCTACGTTTATTCAACTATGGCTCATTGTTGAACTCTTCCTTGTGCGAAGCCAAGGACCCTCACTTGATGGGGTGCATCCCAGGGACTCGTCTGGGACCTGGTCATGGCCATCTTCTCATGCCCCATACCTTTTCCTGTATCAAAGGTTTTTGACATCTAATTCTCTCTACTCACCTTACTCCACTCACCTCTCCCCATTCTGCCTGGTTAAATCTTACGTGTTCCTCCTTTCCTTAGACAGCCTTCCCAGAAGCTCCAGGGTAAGTGAACAGCCTCTGTTTTGCTTTCATCACACGTTGTACTTTACTTCAGGGGCCCTTATCACTGGCATAATAAATTAAACTATATCTTGGATTAAAAAAATTTACCTATCACAACAAAATAATAATAAACTAAAAAAAATGGCTTGATAAACAAAAAAATTACCTGATTGTTTCATGAGGACAGAAACCACATCTGTCTGGTTCCCTGCAGTAATCTCTGTTCTAAGCACCGTGCCTGGAATACTGCAGATGTTCAACAAATGTTTGCCCGATAAATGTTCAGTAAATACTGATTGCATGGAAGGACGCATGAGTGAATGACCTAAAAGAATTATATTTTACTCTTTAGTGATAGTGTCCAAGAACATGCTATTCTTTGCAAAGCTCAATAATCTGTTTTGATCATTTTGGTGGGACCCTGTGGCACCATATGGGCATGAGATCGGGAAGACCAGTGAAAGGAAAGGAAAATGTTGATTCACTTCTACTTACTACTCAAGGCCTTAAATCTATGATTGTCCCTCTGAACCCTCATCTTTAGCTGTTAAAGACCAATTCAAGCATTTTACTAGTGGATGCTAGCTCTGTTTTCTGCTTTCCCTCTACATCCATGGGATGCCATCTACTTTAATAAGTAGTTCAGCTTAATCCCATGAACACCATCTCCCTGGACAATAACACAGCTCTCGCCTCCGAATAATGTACGCAGAAGGATCAGCAAAAAGTAATGAGGTCCCCAGAAATTGATTTTTAATCTGCAATCTCTCCTTAAAGACCCTAAAGGGGAGACCCGTGGTAGTATTCGGTTTGTCCACAAGGGGGCAGGATCTGCCTTGCCCTCAGAGCTCCTGGGAGCAGAGACACGTTGCCTGTTCATATATACTGTTGTTTTTTTTTTTAACTTTAATTTTTATTTTTAATAAAATTTTAATGGTGATACTGAGGATTGAGCCCAGGACCTCGTGCCTGCTAAGCACGCACTCTACCACTGAGCTAATTCACACCCGTCCCCATACATATTGTGCGACCATCAACATGTTCTCATCACCTGTATTCATATACTCCTCCCGGCATCCTCCCCACATGCGAGCAACGTTTGCTTAGGACCGACAGTCACCGTGATTCCTCATCACAAAGCCTGGTCAAGTGAAGTCGATGAAGTCCTGTGGGGCTATACAGCTCCTTTCCTAACCTTAGTTTTCCTCTTCCCCTGCAGTCCCCCTGTTGTGGACTTTTGTTCCTCATTTTCTTAAATCAATTATTTTACAGACTTACAGAATGGTGCTGCTCAATGCAGCCTTACAGTGTGACCCCAGAACACCATCTGGTTCAGAAGTTGCCCAAAGCCAGAAAAGCCTGGAGCAGCCCTGTACTCAGCAGCTCTGCTCTTAGCAAGTTTGCAACAGGAGTCAATGGCACTGATGCACGATTTACAGGTGCCGAGAGCCTATGCTGTGCCTTTCTTTCTGTCCAGTTGGAAGAACTTTGCAAAGCTTCTGTAAAGCATGAGTAGGTCCATACTGTGGCCCCAAAGGAGAGCTGCCACGGAATATATTTCAGGCATGGCTCCTCTCAGCCTTTCCCAGAGGGTGGCACACACAGAGGATTCCCCCCACTGCACAGAAGCCCTCTATTCAAAGCCCCCGATATCTCCAAGCTCCTCATCTTCCCCAGTATCACAGGAGCAGGTATTCCTTCAAAGTTCATATAACTTTCTGATTTAAAACATTTCACATCAATCATTAAACAAATATTTATTGAGGATCTCTTAGGTGCTAGGAACTGTTCCAGCCTCTGAGATTTTGGTAGTAAAAGAAAAACAAAAAATCACCGTGTTCTCATGGAGTTTCCATTCTAGGGGCTGAGGAGGGAGAATTAATAAAAATAACAGTAGCAGCAGCAGCAGCAAAAGTCAGGGGCTGGTGTGTGCAAAGAAGAAAATTATAGAAAGGGGAATAGAAAGCAAAGGGGTTGCTACTTCATACAGAGTAGACAGAGAAGTCCTCTCTGATAACGTCTGAGCAGAGGTCTTAAAAGCAGTGAGAGATTGAGCCATGCAAGTCTGAGGGAGATACGATTCAAAGCAGAAAGTAGAGCGCATGCAAAGGCACTGAGGTGGGATGTCTGAGGAGAGCTGGAGGCTAATACAGTTGGATTGCAGCCAGTAAAGGGGGAGAGTGGTAGGAGGTGAGGTCGAAGAAGTGAGGGGAGTCCAAGAAATGACAACATCAAGCCGAGATATTTAAAGCCATGGCAAGGAGCTTTGATTTTGTGCAAAATGAAATAGACATGAACCAGAGGGTTTTAGGAAGAGCAATGATGAGCTCTGACCTAGGTTTTAATAAGCTCATTCTGCATGGTCTGTTGAGAATAGGCACAAGAGCCAATCAGGGAACCCTACTAAGGGGCTACTGCCATCGTGCAGGGGAGAGGTTGTGGTGCCTTGGAATACAGTGATGGTGGTGGAGGAGGTGGTGGTGAGAAGTGTTTGGAAATGTTCTAAAGGAACAGCCAACATCATTTGTTAAAGGATTGAATGTAGATTATAAGAGAGAGCCCTAAAGGATGGTTCCAAGTTGGTTTGTTATACAGTTCTTCCGAAAAGTACTAGAACTGCAGTACTAGAACTTAAATACTCGGCAGCATAACTAAGGGTGAAAGGAAAATACCTGCGGTATCTAGATCTTGTCCATCAGGTGAGTCAGGGCACCTGACTGAAATAAGAGGATGTGAGCCCTGAATACCCAGCTTGTAGGGAGGGAGATAAGGGTGAAGGGCTTGAACCTAGAGTCTACCCCTCATATAAGGAATGAAAGCCACCCCCTCCACGCACACGCATATCCATCTCAAATAAAGCAGGCTGAACCACTGGGCTGCCTCTTTTCTCTTGGAGTTTCCTGATCTTAGCACAGTCTTTCTGTGGCTTGGGTAAGTAAGGAGGATCACAGAAAGAAACAGTCTGGCATCTCATTGGACTCGAACTAAACTAGGGAAGACAAAGTATCAGCCGGAGGAATGTGATTCTGAGGAGGGTGGAGTGGGATCCAGGATGCCTGGATTGACTGGGATACCTGGTAAGTTCTCCAGCTGTGGCCTATAGAGCAACAGGGTAGCATCTGTATCTCCCAAGCCAACCGTAATGAAGCTTGGGGATCTTTTTAAAAATAACCATGCTGGACCGCATCCTCAAAGACTCGAATTTAATTGGTTTGGCGTTGGATCCCGAGGTGACCAATTAAACAGTTTTACATGAGTCTAATACGCAGACAGGCTTGAGCCTCACTGGTGAGAAGTTCCTTCCCAGATGCTACATCACTGGCAACTCCCGCACCCCGAGGCACACACACAAGGGCCCTGGAATGTTAGGCTTGAATGAGGAAGAGAGTCTAGACTTTCTGTGACCAGGCTGGCCTGCAGAAGCCCCAGCACCCAGAGGGCCCTCATGCTTACAGTGGCGGAATATTGAGGGTTACGTGAAACGGTTAATGTAAAATACGCCTTCCTAAGTCCTGAACCAACAATTCGTGAATAACTTTAAAAAACTACAAAAGAGAAATGATGGTTGGTTTTAGAAATAATAACTTTGTAGAAGAAATACTATGTAAAATATACGTAATAATGTCTATTGACTGGTATTTATCCTCCTAATTTAATGACATGATAAGGAGCTTTTGTCTAAAGATGAAGGTATAGATCTACAATACTGGAGTATAAAATGGCGTTCATACAGTATTATTAGTTACAGAAGGTATTTGCTTAACGTGGTTGGTATTTTAATATCACTCAGTCAAAGGCTTTACGGGAGGCAGGAGAAAGCAGCTAAAGAGGGAAGAAAAACAGGGCTCGTCCGGGATTTGAACCCGGGACCTCTCGCACCCTAAGCGAGAATCATACCCCTAGACCAACGAGCCACATGTATGAAAGGCATCAGTCTCTAAATTGTAGTAAAGAAACTTCTAGCCACGTCCACCATTGTAAAATCTTTTTTTAAAAACATCTTTGGGCACGGGTGACACCCAGTGGAGGAACAGATCACTGCACCCTCTCGTCCAAATTCCGAAATGCTGTGTCCCTAGACTACAGATCTTTTTTAGAAAAAGAAAATTCAGGATCAACGAAAATAATTGTGCACCATGTTTTCGCTTCCGAGTGAGCCACAGGTGCTGCAGGAGTGGTGGCAGGCAATCGCACGAGGGACGGTCACAGGCTGAGAGGTGATCCCTTGGCAGTGGGGAGGGGAGAGGACACACTTTGCCCGCAGGGCTTCTCCGTGGCGGTACCCGCCGCTGTGCCCTCTGCCGGCCGGAGAGCTCAGCCCAGGTCGGGAGGTTTCTTCTGGTCCTGGCACACAACCGACCGGCTCCTGGGCTCGGCCAGGCTGGGACGTCCATGGCGTGCTCTGGAACTCACCTCCGGGAGAGCTTCCGCGTCTCCTCCCAGAAGATCCAGGCGCCTTCTCGCCACACGACCCCAGCCTCAGCATCCTTCACGTAGCGAAAGCTCTCGCCATGTGGCGCCCTCCGTGGAGATCCCCTCGAGGCCCGAGAGGACCTCGCTCTCCCTGGTGACCAGCCTGTGCCGGGCCCAGGCGGGCGCTCCGTACACGTTCGAGCTAACAAAGATTGTACTGTCTCTAGTGATGCCCTGCTCTTGTATAATACGGCTCTTTCCACCAATCTCAAGTACTGTGGTTTCAAAGAAGAAAGAAAGCAAAATCAGGAAGAAAAAGGGGGAAACAGATATGAAGAACTCCTCAAAACGATAAATATATGGGGCGTGGCGGGAAGGGGAAGAGAGAGAATATTGTATAGAATTTGCCTAAAAGGTGGTTATCATGGGTAGCGTGGCCGAGCGGTCTAAGGCGCTGGATTAAGGCTCCAGTCTCTTCGGGGGCGTGGGTTCGAATCCCACCGCTGCCAGCTGTTTTTGAAACTACTCGAATCAGCCAGTCATGACTGCACCGGTTCCGCCACTTTAAGATAGTTTATTTATCTTTGTCTCGCGACCTACCGGTTGTCTGTAAGTGACAGAGGATCTAGGTTTGCGCTGCCTTGCGACTTTTCTTGTTTCTGAGTTTGTCATAATTCAAAGTTTATCTTAACAATAAGCAATAACACTTTCGCAAGATAATAATAATAATGCCTTTTAATCCATGGTTTCCCAAAGGCAAAGCGCTAGGACTTTAATATAAAAGCTTTGCCTTGCCTTTCTTCACTTAGCCAAAGAGCATATTTTGAGCATCTGTATTGTTTTGGAACTGTTCTACTGTTGAAAACTACAGAAAAACATGAATAAAAACCAATTCCTGCCAACAAGGGAGGTTCACAGACCAAACTGGAAAAGTAAGCCGTACTGTTACAGAACAGTCTTAAAACATCGTAAAGCATCGTCAAGCAGAAAACCAATACAGTATAAAGAAAGGCAGTGCAGTGATGTGGGGCGGATGGCGAGGACATGGTGGGCTCTGCCGCTGGTGTTAGAATAACAGTCTCGTTCTCACATTACAAGCCGTGTGGCTTTAGGCAAATTACTTATCTTCTATATGCCTCAATTTCCTCTTGTCTAAAATGACAAAATAATCGTATATACCTCATAGAAATATTATAAAACTTAGCTCATACACTTAAGGTGCTTAGAACAGAATTTGGCAATCAAAAATGTTGTGTTTTTGTTACTTAAACACATATTTTGCCACATTTCAGACCACAGGGGTGTCTTTCTTTTCTCCCAACTGGGATGAAATTCCACTAGAGATGAGATAATACAAGACCAAATTTTCTGTAGAAAGTTACAGTAAAAAAAAAAAAAAAAAAAAGTATGAAATTCCTGTTATTATCAATACAGATATTTATCACTCTGCTGGTCCACAGATAAGCAATTTAGTAGTTTCTTTTTGAGCAGAAACCTGAACTGGGTACTTGGGCCAAAGTGGAGACATGAAAAATGATTCAGGCTTTCTATTTGTAGTGTGAGCCCGCAGCCATGGCTCCTATACTTTGAGGGGATGCCAGTCTGAGTCTCCAAAAAGCCAGAAATAAATGCTGTTGAATTGTGGCTTCTGGAGGCCAGCGGGTGTGACTCATTCATTCTTAATCACATACTATGTACTGCACATAGTGCCAAGTGCTAAGGGTACAGCAGAGAGCAGGGCAAAATTTTTGGCCTTCTGGAGCTTACATCATAATTAAGGGGGGTGAGGAGAGAAGAAGAAAAGAAACAAATGTATATAATAGTGTCAAGTAGTGATAAATGTCGTAAAGAAAAATAAAGTTGTATAACAAATAGTGGCAATTGGGGGCTATTTTGGAAAGAGTGATCAAGGAAGATGTTTCTAAAGAGGTGACGTCTGAGCACAGAAGGACTGAAAGAGGAAGTTATACAAATGTTTAAGGAAATAATATTCAAAAATATTAAAAAGCAAGTGAAAGGTTCATAGCAGGGAACAAGGTCCATGTACCTGAAGTATAGTAAGAAAGCCAGTGTAGCCAGAGAGAATGGGTGAGAAAGTTGAGGAGCGGGTAGGAGCTGACATCAGAGAGAGATAGTCACAGCCAAAACAGGTAAGGGCAAGACTGTGGATTTTATTCTAAGTGTGAGAAGTTATTGGATGTTTTGAACTGAGGAGAACATTCTTTTACTTATATTTTAGTAAGATATCTCTGGCTGCTCCCTAGAGTAGAGAGTAGAGAAAAAGTAGGAAGATGACCTAGAAGGCTATTGTGGGAGCCCAGGCAAAAGCTGAAGGAGAGTTTGAACTAGGGTAATAGTAACGGTTGTGTTGGGAAATGGATGAATGCAGACCTGACCAGGTTTGTTGGTAGATTGGATGTGATCTGTGAGGGAACTGGAGGAATGAAGGATCTATTTCTTGCAACATGGATGGTGGTAGAAGGGCCATTGGAAGAGAAGTGACAGAAAGCCAGGAGTACTATTTGAGACATGCTAAATTTCGTAACTATATCTCATTCACATGGAGCGAGCAAGTGACTATATGTAAAAAGCTAGGTCAAGATTTATGATATAAATTTAGGGATCATCAGTAAATAAACGGTATTTAAAGGCACATGATTGGATGAGTATGTGTAGACATATCCAAAAAGGAGGACATTCAGAAATTGAGAGATCAGGAAAGCAGGAGCCAGCAAAGGAGGCTAACAAGTAGCCTCCTGAAATGAGGAGTATAGTATCCCTATGCCGCTGGACAGTTAAGTGGGATGACGAGTGAGAACTAACCTTTAGATTTGGAAGCATCACAGTCACTGGGGACCTTGACAAGAGCCATCTCAGAGGAGTGGTGGAGACAAAGGCCCGATTATGATTTTGAAGGACTGGAGATACTGTGTTTGTTTGTTGAGGGGAATGATCTTGCACACGGGGAGAAATGGCTGCTGTATGTGATGGGGGCTGTGGAAAGGCATGTTGACTGCAGAAATTAGGGCCTTGAGTAAGGGAGAGCGAAGGGCGTCCATCTGATGAGGACCGGAAGGAGTTGCCCTAAATAGGAGAAGAGAAAGGTGGGCCTTCAAGGAGGCAAGACAGAGAATACGATTGTTGCTGTAGGTAAATTGGCCACTTTGCTGCCAGGAAGGGGATATAGTCCACTTCTAAAGGAGTTATTCTTTTCTGTAATAGTTACTCATTCAAAAAAGAAAGTTGATGAAGTCCACAAAACTTTTCTTTTTTTTTTTTTTTTTAAATTTAGCCTTTAAAATTTGCCTTCGGGGATTTGCATTCCCTCATCGCTCTGTTGCTCTGCTAGAGTTAACAGAATCCGTCCCGTTTCTCACAGGAATATTTTTTTTTAAGGGGCGAAGAGGGAGGTGGAGAAAGAAAGAAAAACAAGACTATATGATAATACATGAAAACTCTTTTAAAGGAGAACATATCAGACACACAGTGGTGATCATGTTAGTATGTTTCAGCCCCCAGAACCTTGAGGAGAGGGGAGCAAGGAAACAGTCCCTTTATTAGTGCTTGAAGTTTCCAAGCAGTTACCCATACACTAATTTATTGTACTAAACAGGATCCCTGGAGGTAGGCAGGAAAAGGGTTACCATTACAATTTCACCGCAGATGCGCTGAGAGGCAGAGAGAATTAGCCGCTCTCAGACCTGCCACGTACGCCTGCCTGCCAGGAGGAGCAGGGAAACACTTCGTCAGACCAAATTCAAAAGATAATTTGGAGCTGTCTTTAACGCTGCTGTTTCACTTCCCTGGGGGGGCCTTCGCCGCTACTTTTCAAAGCAGAGAGAATAAAATGCAGTATTGGAGGCAAGAAAACTGAGGGCTCGTCCGGGATTTGAACCCGGGACCTCTCGCACCCTAAGCGAGAATCATACCCCTAGACCAACGAGCCACGATGCAAAACGGTTTCAACTTCGCCTCAAGGCTCAGTCTCGTCATTAGGCGTTTCCAGAAGAAGCGTGCCTTTGAGTGCCTTCTATTGGCAAGAATGCGAGTTTGTTTACCCTGCTCGCATAAGCCTCCCGCCGCCGAGTCATTTATCACCTATGGCGGTTCCCGACCGGAGAGCGGTAGGGGAAGTATGTCTGCGTTGCCTGAACGTCTTCTCAGGCGCCGCAAGGAATAAGGAAGATCTGCCGCGCACAGCTGCGTTGACATCCTCGTCCGGCCCTGGCCGCCTCTCGGCGTCAGAAGGGAAAAGAAAAGAAATCACAGGCCCCAGCGAGATTTGAACTCGCGACCCCTGGTTTACAAGACCAGTGCTCTAACCCCTGAGCTATGGAGCCCTCGCTTCTGTTGGTTTTCTCTATCTCTTACCTTATAGATGTATTAGTAAACCTACTATTACAAAATGTTAAATAGACCTTTGACTCGAGCAAAAGTCTAAGATATTCTCCTACAAAATTAGAATCTGTGTCCTGTCAGTCCCTCGAAAAGACTCCACTTTGAGTAGAGCCACTGCTAGACTGTCTTCTCGTCCCTTCTCTTGATACTCTGCTGTGACATTGCCTTCTGTGCCTTTGGTGCCCAGAAAGGATGCAGCTGTAAGATTTCCAGATATTTGGGCACACGAGAGACTCACCTGAGATTTAAGAGGCGTATATAGAGGGCATCTGATGAACAGGACGGGTAAGATGCACTCCCTGCACTTAGTATGGTGGTAAAATACGCGGAGAAGGTGAGAAGTTTACCATGGTTTTGTCCTTTCTGAATCCAGAGTCCCAAACCCTTAAGTTTGTATTTTGGAATTAACGCCTCTCTCTCAAAAGTCCAGGGGTAGAAGCGAGCAGGGAAAAGAGGTGTCGGGGAGGAAGACTTCAACCCTTTCTTAAAGCCATTTATATTTGCATATATCTTTGGTATGAAAACAATACAATTTTTTAAAGAGTTGTGTTTTCACTTTTTAGAAATCTTGTTTATGTAAGCTAATAAATAGGAACTAATTTTATTTAACTATGAAAAATCTCGTACCGATTTTTACTGCGAACATAGCCATAGGCTAGCGCATTTGGAGAAAAGCACTGATTCATGCAATCCCAGGAAGCGAACCAATTGTTT